>NW_024525378.1:0-502840 GCF_017590135.1 Pyrgilauda ruficollis | reverse complement strand
TTCCTTCCTTCCTTCCTTCCTTCCTTCCTTCCTTCCTTCCTTCCTTCCTTCCTTCCTTCCTCCCCCCTCCCGCCTTCCTTCTTATCCAGACAAACATTTATTGTCAGTTGGACAATGTTATGATGTGAGATACATTTTGTTATTTTATTTTCCCCCACCAGACATTTCATTTCTCATGCTGCCATTCTGTGATGATTGTATGCTCTGTCTGTGCATGACTTTGCATGTGCCTACCCATTTTTACAGCTCCCCCTTGCCTGTAAACCAGTGCCTGCTAAGTGCTGCATCTCCTCTTGCCTGTCTTCCCTGAGTGCCCATAGAGCTGGGTCCAAACTGCTGGAAGTTGCTGTGCTGCAAGAGGAACAGGGAAGGGCAAAATGAGTCAGTAGGTGAGTATCAGCCAGTGCAACGATCAAGGAGGCAGTCTTTGTAAACCACATTTTGTTCAGTATTTTTTCAAAAGAAGCAGACACCACAGTAGCAGAATGGACAAATTTGTAGATAAAACCTGTATCAGTTTAGAGTACAGAGTAATGTACAGAGTCATTCCCTGAGGTGGTAGGGATTTCTGTCATCTCACTGTGGATTATTGAGTAATAGCCAAATATGGACAATTGTAAACTGTATAATATTTTATCAAATGTCAGACAAGCACCTTAAAGCTTTGCTCTGAATGAAAGATTATCAAGGTTCTGGGCAAAGGGAGAAAAATTAGCAGGTCATCTGAAATGATTTAGAAATCAGATGTTGAGGACTGGTCTCTCACAAAGTAGATGGACAAAGAAACAAAACCTGCAGCTACTATACACTATCATAAGCATTCTGTGTTATCATTTAAAGTGAGATAGTTTAAGGAAGTATCTGAGGGAGATTATTCCTTCCAGATTGTAGCCATAGAAGGATGCCAGGACAACTGAGGAAATTCTGTATTCAATGAGGTTTGTAAAAACAAAGAAAAAATGAGGAACTCTATTTAGTGAACTTTTCATTAACAAGTAATTGTGAACACTGGGTAGGGGGGTTCTGCAGGTTTTTTTTAGCAATGTAGGTTTTGGCTATCCTTGATTGTTCCACTAACACATTTATTTGTTCATTGCTCATGGTCCTGCTATGATGAAAGAAGGATGATCTTTTGACATCCAGTAATATTTTTGCTTTGATCCTGTAACTAAATGATGCTAGCCACAAAATTATTTTAATTTTGTCCTTATTTCACATGGTATACTTATTATTCATTTTGGTTTTGACACACACATCATGGAAACTTAACCCAAATAACCAGTAATGTCTTTGCAGTAATGTTAAGCAATATTTGGCAATTATTTCACTGTATGTTTTTGGAAGGTGTTTGACACTGACCTGATTTCAAATGGGAACAATTGTGAGTTTATGAAACCAAGCATGGAAATATAAACTAAACAGCCAGTCATCTCCAGCAGGAACACAGCAATTATACTCTTCCAATAATATTTAGTTTCAACTGTAAATCAATACACAGCAAGTAAGGGGTGAATAGGAGGCCAAATAATTTCTAAGAAAGAGGCTAAGAAGGTGGCTAGACAGGACTTTGTTTTGACCTTTATATTTGGTCTTAATTCTCAAAATTTATATTTTGTCTTAACTCATCTTAAAGTAGTTAACTAGATTTTACAGTATCCTTGAAGTCATTCAGCCTGCTGTAGAATAATTAAAAGAATGTTGATTGATGTGTGTTGCTGTATTGGAAGCCACTGATATACTGATGTGTTTGTACAGAGAGTGTTATAGAGGGAGTTATATACAAACCCTGAGTTTTATATCACAATGAATTTTTAAAATCAATTTTTGATCTTGCCAAATGAAGAAAAGAGAGATTATTCCAAAACATAGGCATCCTGTAAGTACAGGTGAGTCTAATAGGTGGGGTAAGAAAACAATACATTGTTTATGGAAAAATTAGTTGATACTGCCTGACTGAGGGCACAGTCTAGGAAAACATTTATGGAGTAATATAATACAGTCTTGACAGGACATCTGTAATGGCTAACATTATTGACATGTAAGAGTTAGGAAAGTTTGGGACAGAATCAGTTAAAGTTACTTGGTAAGGAGCAAGATGGCTAGTTCAGGGCTTTTAGTCTGGTTAGATTGGATTTCAAATCTCAAATCCTTATTTCATTTCAGGATTAGTTTACATGTCTTCACCAGCCAGGTAATATCCATTTTTTATAACTTAAACATAGAACTAAAAAGATTCATAATATCAATATCAACTAGGTGATGGGTTTTGAGTCATGAATGTGGTGATAGATGATGAAATTGCTGTTATTGTTATCATCCTCATCATCATTGCCATCCTTCTCAGATTTCACAAGATCATTTCAGATTTTCATAAGATCTCCAGTCAAACTTGTTTAATCTGGATTTAGGTGATAATACTTTCTGCCAGCTCCTAGTGATTAAGCATAGTGGGGATAGGTAAATAAACTACATCTCAGTCACATTTTCTTGTGGATACTTGAAGTTTTATTTCACATAGGATAGTCTCAAATCTGCCAAGATATAAGAATTGTTAGGTAATTTTCTGTTTCCTGTTGAATTCTGTGATAACCTGAGAAGAAGTTGCCTGGACTGTGTTCTTTTCATATCACTAAAAGTCAGAAGTGGATTGGCAGTTCCACAAATAAATATGCAGCTTCAACATAAAAGAAACTTTCTGAAAAATCTGAAAAACCATTTGCCAGAGATGAAATATTAGATGGTAGAAGTGCTCTTTGATTTTGTTACACAAGTCCAGGTCTGTTTCAGTTGCAAGAAGAGTTCAATTTTAACAGGATAGTTCCAACCATGAAATCAAACGCTGTCTATGAATTATTGGTTAGTTTAAGGTAACTTATGCAGTAAGCCTTTATGTCTGTCCAGAGATATTTAAAATTAATTACAATTAGCTGGTTTTAAAAAGTTTTCTGAAAGAATGGACACTTCTGGTTTGCACTGTAGAGGGAAATGCTATCATATTACTCAATAAAATCCTTACCAACCATAATTACTACTGATCGTCCTAACTTCTCAGTTTTACCTGGCAAAAATAAACATGGAGTGTTGTTCCTGTTACTCTTTCCCTTACCCCTGAATCTCCACAAAAATGTCTAGCTGAGGTGGCTACATGACATTTTGGTATAAATAGCACCACATTTTCTCTTGCCAAATCCAGATGGTTCATATATGCAGGTGAAATGTTGCTCTCACTGTTTTTTGGGATACCATTCTCAGACTCCTATCAGCCACATGTGTTTGGGAAGTGGGAAGAACCTAGACTGTCATTCTCAACAGGCACAAATATTTATTGGTGAAACCCCCCAACATATTGATTTTCTGGCTTGCAATGTAAAAGACACCACTTTTACTCTGACCTTTAACTCAACACTCCAAAATTTTGGCCTCTGCTTACTAATAGATGAATCCTCAAGAGGTATTATGAACAAGTTAAAATCTACTGTAATTTGTCTCCAAGCATTCATTGTCTGCAGGAGGGATGGATAAACAATTTTCACTAATGATATGAATCACATAAAATATTAGTTAAAATGAATTCTTAGAAAATATTCTATACAGTTTTTATTCATAACTACCATTCTTTGTAATGAAAAAGTACTTTTGATATATACTTAGGGCCAATTCATTCTTGGCTTTTCGTTAGCTCAAAAACTTGCCTTTGAATGTGGAGAAATGCAATAGGTGGAAATTTCCTAGAACTGCAAATTACTTCAAATTTGTTTTGCCCAGCATTTACAATAGCTAAAATTCTTTTAGTAATGTCTACTGGTTGTTATTTAAATTGCAGACACTGAAAATCACACAGTTGTATGGTGAAGGGGCAAGGAAACACATGCATTGCTGGAAGACAGTAGGCTCTATAAGGAGTTTCCTATTTGAATATTTGCTTAAATACTTATCATTTTAAATGTTTTCATTTCCATATCACAGAAGCACATTAATTGTGTTAAAATAGAGTAAGAGGAGTGAAACCAATCCACTTTCCCTAATTCTGAAGAGCCGAAATTGATGGCTGTCTCAGTGGCCTTTTGCTTTCTTCAAAGTCTCCCAGAAGATGTTGCCGTTGTTAAATCTGGGAATTGCTCAGAGCAGAACTGATAAAGGATTGATTTATGAATCAAAGGCATTGCTGGACAGTGTCAACAAATGGCCTGCCACTTTTGTAAGACCTATTGTTAATGACTGTTTTGAGTTCTTAAATGGGACTGTCACAAAAAAACTTTTGGGGTATTCTTCTGCAAAATGGTGAATATCCTTCTCCATTTCCTCCTTATATTTTCTAGGATTGTTTTGTTTCCTCCTTCATGCTTTGTAAGGCTCAGGGTGGTGAATGCAGTATTCAGCTATTCTGGCATCCAAACATTTCAAACAGTATGTCTGTGCTCAGAAAATCTTATTTTTAAGCGAAATGTTCTTTTATTGATACCTTGTTTAATATAGTCCTACCATTCAAATTCAAGATGATGAGCATTCCGAAAATATTTGCACAGAAACGCTTCCATTTTTATCCTGTCCTGGTGAAGAAATCCTTGCATTAAGCAAACCTATTTTCTTTCAACCCTCCTCCAGTCTGCTGGAAGCCAATGGGCTGATGGATGTTGCAGGATGATGTTGCTGTTCTTGCTGCCAGGCTGAGGAATGGTCTGTCTACAAAAGCCTTCTTCTGACTACAGTCACACGCACGTGCTGTCATCTGTCTTTCTCCCTGAGCTGAGAGAAGCTGCTCCAGAAAAGGGATCCATGTTGGCCCCTTGGCAGTCTCCAGAAAGGCCCATTGCTGAGATGTCACAGGCTCTGTTCAGATTGATTGCTTGGATGTTGTGCCTAGCTTTATTTGCAGCAGGAAGTTTTCAAATGTATTTGGTAATCCAGTTAGAGCTTGACGCTTGGGGTATGGAATTTATTAGCTGCTGTTCTAATTAAAATTGCTGCATCAAAAAACTCCTTGTGAGGAACTACAGTTGTCTGATGAATGCTGAAATGAGGTGCTTCCTTTTTGAAAAGCCTGTCATACAAGACCTGAAATAAAAACCTTTAGTCAAAAAGCATGTATTACAGATATTTGTAATTTGGCTCAGTTAAAAAATATTAAATTGCTACATTTTTAATGTAAATATTTGGAAAAACCAAGATAAATTCCTAAATGAGGTAGACTAATTCCCCCAAGGGACTACCTCCATTGTGTTAGCTCCACTGTGGTAACTTTTAAGTGTTATTTTTATATGCTACTCAAAATATTTTATACAATCTTTTCCCCAGCATATTTCAATAGAAGGATCAGTTGTCTGGAAAGGTACAGGTGGGCTTCTTTTTTCAGTACTTTTGATCGGTATTTCTCATAACTCTAGGCTCTGGTACCGGTCCTGAAGAATGGAAAGGAAACATGCCATTGTTAAATGAGGGGTGTTAAAAACCAAAGCAATTAGCTGTGAGCATTAGAAATCCCATTCAGCTTTTTTATATACATACTTTATGTAATCTTCAAGAACAGTATTTCTTAGATGCAAAACTGCTGTTATAATATTTGTCTACGATGTGCAAGCTTGACAGACAGAAGAACTAAAAATGTCCCTTGTGTTGTGTGAAAACACTTGGAGAATACTTGGAAAGATGTACACTTGCAAAACAATTGCTTCTTTGTTTCTTGCAAACTTCAGTAAACTTGAAATTCCCCAAATGTCAAATAACTAAATTATTTATTACTTAGAATTCATAGTCTCCTTGCTTTCTTAAGCCCTTTAAGATTTTTTTTTTTTAATTTTAAGAAATGTTAAATTATGTGACGAATATTAACTGACAGTTTGGACGTATTTATACAAGAGTACCTGGATTCCATGGTCTAGCAGTGATAATCAGTATGATGGCTCTTATGCTCAAAGACAGAGAAATGTCACAGAGAAATGAATCTGTTCATGCTAAATAATGGGATTTTACAAGGAAAACAAGAGGCTGAAGTTTATAGAAAATTCTTGTATCTGCCTACAGGTTTGAGAATTCATAAGATTTAATTTATTTTTTTTTTTAATAACTAAATAAGAAATTCTGGAATCATACCACAGTAAAAATTGTAATTACTTTTATGACATTAAAATCTCTGGTAGCAATTCTAGTTGAATAAACTGCTTAAAAGAAATTATTTTTAAGCTGATTTCAAGGTTTATGGAAGAGACTTATGCTGTGGTATTGTCTGTCCATCTGCCATTTTAACACTACTATCTCTCCTTTAAGTGATGTGAAAAATTAGCGGCTGCATGGAGGAAAGAGGCTCAGATTTGTGTGCTGCTGAGGAAAGGCTGGGCAGAAAGCTAAACATTCCATTCTTTACTAGGCAGCAGTAGGAATAGTCTAACTTTGGACTATCCACATTGCATGTGCTCTCTTGCCTCTTTTATGGGTTGAAGGGGACCATTTTTCATTAGTTCTATTTATCACAGCAGAGCTCATTTGAATGGCATTGCTATAGCTACCTGAGCTCCAAAAGACAGGATTTTGAAAACCAATATCATATGCTTTATTAAATTCAAGTCTTAAGTAAGGCTATATATAATCATTTTAATTTCTGAGGTTTCACAAGTAATCCTGCTTAAATATATAGAGAAGATTTATCATAAGTTGTTAGAGCCATTTTTCTTGATTATCACTTACTGAGGCTTCAAAGTATTCACTTCGAAGTGCTTAAAAGCCAAATATGGGTTTTTTTTTTTCTTGCCACAGCATCCAGTAACCTAATAAAAGACAGATTATACTGATTTACTGTGAAGTACGAGGGATAACTAAAATATTAGGGTTGTTTTTACATGTTTGCCCCATAGGTTTGTGAGTTATTCCAGTACTACAGGCAATATAGATAATTTTATATTATAGGTACAGAACATTCATGTTTTTTAAAAATCATATTTGACTTTAGTATGACAAAGGGCGTGACAGAAAGGGACTTCAGTCTTGAAGCCACAGGGACTCATGGTCATCTGACATTTCTGCTAGAGGAATCTGTCTAAAGACAGAGTCCCTGGAGAAGCCCTGTCCTGAATGGCTTTTGGCAGGAGACCATGAGGATGCTGCCCTTAGAACACAATGCTGTCTTGCAGGCAATGTGCAGCTGGCCACTCTGGTTGTGCCTGGTGTGCCAGCAGGCTGCCTTTGGCCACTCTAAGCCCCTGGGCATCCTTGGATGCATGCCTGCTGTTCCCCTTGCAGTTCTTCTGTAGGGACAGACACTTCTCCAGGCATCCTTCAGAAGTCAGTCAAGAACTTTTCCTTGGCTTGCCAGTGTGCTTTAGGTCACTGCTGAGGCTGTGGATTTCACTCTTTGAGAAAGTTTCAGTGTCAAATCATTTTCCTTTAGGTGAGAGCTTAGATCCCATGGAGGGTTCTGAAAGGAAAAGCAGAATCATTTAATTCTGGCTTAACCTGACAGTCACTGTGATGGGTTCTGGGTGACTGGTGTGGCAGGAGTTGGGCTGATGCACTTTGAACTCACTGGAGCAAGTCAGCATCAGTTTAAAATGGCAAAGCTGTTCTTGCAGTGGCCAAACCTAGAAGAAGGTTTTCTTAGAAGAAAGAACTTTAATTAAATCCAATCAGGATGGGACAGAAAGGTTACATAGTGACTGAAATGATAGGAAATACTCTGCTATGTAGTATTCTGATTTCAGTAGCACAGCTGCACCATTTTTGCACCATTCTTTCTGCTTCTTAGCAAGCATTAGAAATCACCCAGTTCTCTCAATTATGCTGAAGTCATGGAAATAATTATGGGATCTCAACATACTAAGAGTCAAAACATTAATTTAGGAAAGTTATGGGCAACCAGAAATAATGTAAGAATTGCATCAGACTAGACTGATAATACATAAGGACAATACTAACTGTATATATATGTATATATATGTGTATATATGTAATATATGTAATAGTTGGATTGCTGCAATAACTTAGATCCACACTCTTCAAAATACTTCACCATATATTACGATTTTGAATACATCTATGAGATATTATTTCTGTTATTTCTTTTATGGACCTCTTACATCACAATGACCCTGGAAAAGCAAAATGTCGCCTCCAGTCTCAGTAGGAGGAATGGGTGAATGATGAAGATACCATGCAGTCCAGTCTGGTTTTCCAAAGAAAATGATGCATAGGTAAGTTAAGTAATTGCTTGTACAAGTATCTGAGGCAAAATTTGGAATGAAGCTGAGGTATCCTGAGTCCTGGTTCTCACTATCATTGCTAGGTATTATATACAGCACATTTACAGGTCCACTATATGATATTATTATAAAATGCAGTGGGTAGAAATGTGGTGATGTTTAATACTTCACCTCTAATACCCTGGTGGTTTGGAAGGCTATGCTAAGTTTTCTGGAGCAGATCTGCAGAACTGCATGGAAATACAATGTTTATGAACAAACCAGTGATGTGGTTTGTTCATTATGGTGGATGTTGTATCTCATTAGGGTGGATGATATAACATTATAGGATGTTATAGTTATGGTGGATGTTGTAGTCTGCTGTCAGTATCTTTTGCTGCAATGTTTCTCCTTACTGCGTGACCTCACATGACTGCTAACTCCTCAGCATGTGACAAGTCCCACATGGGTGGTCCACAAGATTCCAGGAGTGGTTCAGTGCTCTATAGAAGTTTGGGAACTTTGATTTATCCCGCAGATAGAAGGGGATTATCAAAGTTTTCTACTGTTTTACTCTCCTGTTAATTGCTGACGATGTTTGTGGAAGAATAGGATCACTGTCTTTTCTGCGCAATCAAATGCTTCTGCAGCTGGTGACAAGGCTAAAGGGTGGGGAAGAATGAAACAACAGCTCCCCCCTTTCCCCCCTTTGCTTTTAGCAGTGTATTTTAATTCTCAATTCATCTTTCAACTTAATAAAGAAAGCTGGGATTGGGTTTGTGACAAATCTCCACAACTTTCTTCCTTTTCCTGCAAAGTTAAGATTGTATCTATTCTCAGAAGAAAACTTGAGGGCTTAGTTATATCTCATGGTATTGTTTTCTGGTTTTATGATACTTTCTTACCCCTGGCGATGTTGAGAAATTTGGATTAAACTTTAGGAAATAATAAATGTCCTGTTGTATCTTTAATGGACTAGACATGTTAGTCCTTGTCTTGGCATGTTGCGGATGGAATAATATGATGTCAACCACGGAAAATCAAAATACACTCTCTTGTAGGCATTTCTAAATCTTCAAACCAAGGGCACTGTAACAAATCAGGCAAACAGCCCAGAACTGTGGACCAAAGCCCTACTTCAGAAAGTTCTTTCTTGCAAAGCCCTTTTTATCTCATACTTTTTGTATTGTGCCAGTGGGCAGTCAGCAGTGTTTCAGCAGTCAGCAGTATTTCTTTGAACACACAGGTTTGAAAGGCTCATAGAGACTGCTTTTTTCACTGTCTTGGCAATGAATCTGTTTTATCAACATGGATTAGTGGATTAGTTTTGTTCTTGAAAACGATCAATTTCATGCAGTAAAATACAAGTGGAAGTTAGGCTGAAGCTCAGTCATGGATGGTGTTTTATTTTCATTCTGCTGCTGTGATGTTTTGGTCCCTCACAAAAAGAGAATGATGAATTCAAATCGAGACCTGTTGAGAAAGGGGCAAGTCAATCCTGGAGATCATCTTGAGGGTGTTGGAGGAGAAAAAGGCTTTTATACACCTTGGTTGGGCAGAGGAGGAATGTCAGACTGAAAGCTGTTCCAAGGAGCAGGGAAATGGCTACAGAGAGCTGGGAGCAAACACACAGCTAGGCCTAAGTGATTCTCAGGATTGGGGGGGCACTGCACAGAGTTGAGCTCCAACCTCAAGAAAATATATTGTTGGGCTGCCAAAAAGCTAAGAAGAAAGGATTTACTTCAGGAGAATAAGATAACCAGTGGACCTTTTTTTGCAAACCATTTTAAAATTTCATTTCTGTCTTACCTAAGGACTTGATTTATATCCATTATTTAAAAGTTAATTCTTCTTGTTTGCCTTTTACTAGAACCTGGCTTTTCACTTGAAAGATCTTTCAATTTTTTTAGGAGCAAGGGAAGTTCCTCCTGCAAACTTTAAGCAAATCTGCCTCACAGTTCCTATCCAACTGGAAGTTTAGTCTTGGTTCATCTGAACAGTGGTTTTCAGAAACTCCTTTTTTAAAAAACTTTATTTTTTCTAACCACATGTTGACTGCATCATGAGAGTGTAGGTTTAATTTGGAGGCTTAATAATAATATTAATAATATTATTATTAATAATACAGAATAATATTAATGATATTAATAATATTAATAATACAAATTCTGTTGTTTTTTTCGAATATGACCATGTTTTCTGTCCTTTAAAGGAGATTCCTTATTTCATTAGTTTGTCACATGAATCAAACTTTTGCAGAGTGATGCTAAAACATATGCTTTTGATTAAACTTTGTTTTCATTGTGGAACTTTTCCTGTAGAAATACTGGTACTATATAGAGCCATTCATATGTGACACAAAATTTGAAATGTCCTCTCTTCCAAGATTTATCCACAAGTAATACTTCTTGGTAGAACTACAACTTTGTGTACATGGTAATAATGTGTTCTCTTTCAGATGAGAAAAAAAATTTAATCAATTAATTTGGAAAGGGTATATAGTTTCTTTCTGGCCACAATTTCATATTGTGAAAATATCAATGTCTCTGCTAGCTGTTCATTAACTCAACCTCAAGGTGGGAAACAACCTCTATCTATTGATTAATTAAAAAAGAAGCACTGGACCTCTATTTGGAGTAATTGCAATTTGGAAAGGTACAGTGCATTAAAATTGTCTTTTGAAAACATATAATAATTTGTACTCATAAATCTAACACTGACTTTGCAGAAGCACTGGTAGCTTCCTGATCCCCTTGCACAACACAGTATGCTGTACATAAGTTATTACTCAGATTAAAAAGAAAAGTGCAATCATGTTTATAGTAATCTTTCTTCAATGGCCAAAAAAGTTCCAAAGTTGCAGGAGATATTTCATCAGCATTGAATATTTTGAACTACTGATGCATAACTCCACAAAAATATTATCTCTGCTGTCAATTTAAGAAAAATATGTTAACTATGCTGTTGAAGGGATCTTGAAAAGTTTCCTCACTATTAGAAGTTAGTTTTCTACGGTAGGCAAAGATTGCTTAATTGCAATCTTCTAATTTCTATAAGGATGAGGAGGATGGGAGTGATGCTTTCAATGACTAAATAACTACTTAAAAGGTTTTTTTTAATGACACACTTAAAAATCATAACAACCTGCTCTTCTGTGTGCTGAAGTTAATGATGTCATACTTTTTCTGAAGGGTAATCTAGGAAAAGAATTGACAACTGATTCATGCATCACAGTCTAATTCTTAAATACACTTCACATGAAAGCAGAAAAAACAGCCAGCATTTCATTCACCTTTCAAATACCAGAATTTGTATGAAAGCCATGACAAACTAAATTTAAACTGAGCCATTTGCGGCCTCTGGAAGAAGCATTGTCCTTCAGGAAATCACAGATGTTTGAGGCCAGCTGAGCTTCCAAGCTTCCTTCCTAGGTAAGGAACCTTTGACTGAAGAGTTCTGTGGAAAGCAAGCATGTCAATAATACAGCTGTGGCACAAGCCTTGTGTAAAGAAATTGTCTATGGCTCTATCTTTAAGCTCTTGTTCTCTCTATTCTTCTAAATTCATTGATTTTATTATACCCTCTGCTGACTTGAGTACACACTCTGGAGAATATTTTCCTTTTAAAAACAGATGGTATGGAAATTTTTGAAATATTGCTTCTGTTAAGTCCAAGATATATATTAATGTTAACTTGAGCTGAACAAGTGAAAGGATGCGCAAATTGATTTTTAAAAAATATTTTAAGAACTTACATATATAAAAAGGCATTCACTAGTAGATTTATCTCAATAAATTTAATATGATAGCATAACAGTGAAGGCAACAAGAATGCTGAATGAGAGCAGATTGGAATGGAAACAGCATTTCCCTTCTCTATTATGTCTTCACTCATGAAAGATGATGAGCCAATTTCCAAGGCAATTATAAGCTATGTTGTCAAGAATATGGCATCCCTTATGGATCTCTGGTTACTGTACTGCTGGTCTGCCCTTTAGTCATGAAAAAAACTCATCTTTTTAAGCTGCACCTTGCATATAGGTATCCATATTAAATGGCAGTAGTTTCAAACTTGTTATATTACATTTTTGCTCTTTAAAAAGCTTCTACTCATAAACAAATTGCATTTATTTGTTCTGGTCTTGTCTTCGTTATAGTGGCATGTGCAGAGGCTTCATTTAGGTGTGCAGGGAAAAGAAGTGAACATATCTATATGAACGTCATAGGTTATATTTTCAGATTGATTGGTTTTGTACCTATTTTGGGGGATTCTTTTTCATAATCAGCTTCTAAAGGTGTGGTACTCAGATCCAACTTTATTGCAATTAAGGCCTAGCCACTGCTGTCTAGACTGCAGTAATGATGTTGGTTATTCTTCTGTAATAACCCTATTGATAGGCCTCAAAATATCACTGGTCCTTTTGTTTTGAAGAGCTGATGTTTGCTGACTGTACAAATAATAGACTATCAGTCATTGCATGTAGTCTGGTTTTTGCTGTAATGGGAAACTGCATTAAGGATAAGAGTCATCCTGTAAGTAAAGGGAAGGCTTTAGGTGTGAAGACATTTTTCATCCCTACTTTGGGAAACTGTCATTCAAGCTCTCCATATCAGGGTTGTGTTGCTCTAGGGAGTGATGGCTCCTGTTCTTACTCCCTCAAGGCAAAAGGGTGAAGGCAAGGGCTGGGGTCTAATGAATTGCAGGCTGAGGGAAAATTCACCTTCCTGTGAAAACTGTGGTTTAATTATTTTTCAGCAAATTGGACATCAGCCTGAACCTTACCATGTTATTTCTTGCTGTTTTACAAAAAGACATTTGAATTAGCTGAAGCACCAAAAATACCTGTTTCTGGACACTGAGAGTCATGTATCTCTACTAAAAGCTGGACTGGTGTGATGGAAGGTTGTAAGTGCCTTGTCTGGCACTTGAATGTCCAAGGAGGAAGTTCCAGAGGGTGTTTTGGCATAGCAAGACGAATTTCTGCAATAGCCCACCCTGGTGTCAACATGTTCATGCTTTTCTTCAGTTTGGAATTCTCCAAATCGCTTTATTCTGAATACTAGTCTTAAGATAAGGGCAGGAAAGTATGATTGAACAAAGCTGTCACAGGGGAAGCCATCCAGCATTGCTCATTGCCTTGGGGTCTGCTGTGACTATTTTTGCATGTGAATCACTCTCTTTTTTGCATAATTTTGTTATTAATATTGTTGCTGTTACTGTTTTTTTCTTATCTCATTGCTGTTTCCAGTAAGTTTCTCTAATCTCAGCTTGTGGTCTTCATCTTTTGTGCCTGCAGTTCTCAACTCCATTCTGCTGCAGCAGAAGGGGCGAGGGAAGGGGGAGTGAGAGGGTGGCAGGTGGTTTGGGAGAGTCTCAGTGAGGGCACTGAATTGGGGAGTACCATTTTTAAACCATGACAACTGCACAAAAATCCTTTGCACATGTGTCTTTGGCTGTGAGAGAGACTTACCATCCATTTACTTGTTATTGGGGGTTTTTTCCCCATTAGTATTCATGAGTTAATAAAGCAATAGACCACAATATACATGTTTCTTGAATTGCAGTACTTGTTACAGCTGAGGAATCCACACAGAATCACATGAGAGGAAGAAAGAGACATGACTAGCTTTGAATGTGTGCTTCCCACACAACAGAAACCCACAAATATGTGCAATTGATGAGCAGCTAAATCAAGTGTTTTGTTGGTCACTTTATTGGCTTCACATAAGGTGCTCTGCTTGACTGGCACTCCAGAACTTGTGCTGTAATATCTGCTAGGAGTTTGAATTTGTTTTGGACCTTCCAGGGTGCTTGGGACAGTAATCCCACAAAGAGGAAGATACCAGACCTAGGGAATGGGACTATTATGTCAGACTGAATGAAAGCACACAGGCTTGAGTTGACTTCTGCTGGCTCATGGGCACATCAGGAAGGGTGATAGAAATCAGTACTCTCCTCCTGACTCTGCCAATGATCTTCTGGTGTTTTCTGGAAATCACTTTATCTTTCCCTGTAGCTTCAAACAAGGAACAATGTTATCCTGGGCAAAAGTTTCACCTCGAAGAACCAGGAAGCTCATCATAACAGAAAAGTTTATACCTGTGATGTTATAGAAATTGCCATAAGCTTTTTGAAGAAAAAAGGTTCCTTGCCTCTAAGCCATCCATTTCCTTATGCTTTTACATGGTGCTTGATCACAGATTCAAGCTGTTTGATTTTAAAACAAGAGAGGACCGAGTGGTTGCAATGAAGATGCTTTCAGTCAGAGACACAAGTGGACAGAAGTGGTGCACAATGCAACTGTGTTTCTAAGAGTATTCTTGGTAGGATCAGTTTTTTGCTATCAAGGAATCACTAAAAATAGAAGACAATGCTCTTTAAATCTATTCTTATTGATGAGATTTGTGCAAATATAAGATTGTGGGTTTTTTTAATTTGTTTTGGTTTTTTTTTTCTTTTTTTTTTTTTTTTTGTAAAATTGGTATTGCTCCAGGGAGAGCAATTATATTTAGCTGTCTTGGTAAGAAACTGACTAGGTCCTGGTCTGAATTTAGGCTAACAGGAGAGAGATTACTGGGCTACAAATTAGAAATTCCTGAACATGATACAATAAAGCAAGAAGCTGGCAAAAGCTGCAGCTGATGCCATCAGGAATGGCAGTATCACCCGGATTAGAGTGTCAAGCTATTTATATCACAACACTGGGGCCTGTGGGAAGAAAAGTAAGCAGGAGTGGTTGGTGTTTATTTGGGAGAGAATGAGAATGGTGGAACAAATGAGAACAAGAAGGAGAAAAGGGAATATAGTAAAGTAGCAAGCTGTGATTAGTGCTGTGTGGGGATACCTGTTGGGAAGTCTTGTACTTTATCACTGTGGCCTAAACTAGGGCCATAAACCAAACTTCTTGTCCTGATCATAGCACGTACAACAAACCTGCTTCCCTAATGAGGAGGAACAGGGGGAGCAGCATGCTTTCCTTAGGCTGCCAGGGAACACCTGAGCCAGATCTGGCGTCAAGGTACGACCATGCCTGTGCCAGGCCTGAGGGCACTGGCATCCTTCTAAAGACTTCCTGCCAACATCCACAGGTGCCAGTGTAAACCTTGTGCAGTGAAACCCAGTAGCGGCTTTTGAGCCTCTTTCTTCATGCTGTTGGTAGAATAAACTTCAGGAACTATGTGAGATAGTGGGAAGGACCTCTGATCACCATCTGTTCCTCACTTTGGCTAAATATAATTCCCTTAAAACTAAGGCGGTTCATTAATGTGCCATGTTTGGAAAGCACAGGTTCATCAAAAGAGCTCTGCAAATACTCCTGAGAGTAGTGAGACTTAGAAAAATATGAGTAGAAGAATCAGCTTTGCATTGTTAGAATTAATCTATTGCTTTCTTTCTTTAACCTCAGAAGCAATTGCAATAATCAGTAGAGTGGATGCAAATAAAACCTTTTGTAATCTGAAGCCCAGGCAAATTTAGTCATCCCTGTGTTGTCCTCCCAACAAGCTAAAAGGCACAGTTTGAGAGCCAATGGCCCCAACAAACAGAGCTGGTCTGGTGGTGGACAAATAGTAGGGAGGCAGCCCTTCACTTTGGGGCACTCTAGATTATCACCAATAACTGTCAGAGATTTCTTTTTCAGCATTGTTTTGATTTTTGCTATGTGAATGGCCATGTCTCTAGCATGGGGACTGTCTATAATGGCAGCAGGTGTCCATGAACATGCATTTGATGCCTCCTGATGAACTATGCACCTGTCCAGATGGTAGTTTTAAATAGTGAGACAGAACTGTCAGCTGTAAATTAACTTGCCCTTCAAAAGTCTCACTGCTAACAAGGCACTTTTCACCTGTCTCGAAACGATGGTAAAGATGGAGGTTCAGCTGGGTGAAACTCCTGTTTGCCACGTGGCAATACTGTCCTGGCAGACCCTGCTAAACTTTTGGGAAGAAAGCTGGAGATTGTGGTGGCAACAAGACAAAGTTAGGCACAAAATGATTTGGGATCTGAAATGGTTAATATTTCCAGAGATACCTGTGTTCTGGTTTGCTCAAAACTAGACAGCATAACAAGATTTTAGAGTTTGAGACGGATCATTTGAAAATTAGTGTTTCTCCCCTGTGGATGAAGTAGAATGATTATTTTTCCCTTTCAAGGGACCTAGTTGGGAGTCATCAAACACTCCTGTCTGTGGTCACCTGTAGGTTCAGAAATGCTATTTACAATCAAGTATTTATAGCCTTATTGGCTAACAGACACATTTTTCAAGACTTGGAAGATACTTCTACTTCCCCTGGCCCACAGTGACTATGCTTGCTCATATGCCTAGATGCTTGGAAAATTTATAAACTTTCACCATCCAGAATTCTGCCACCTCTGGCAAAAACTTGCTGAAATTAATATTTTTTTAAAAAAATGTTTCATGTGAGTTTTGATTTGTGTTCAATTTTAACAAAGTTTTTAGCTTTCTCTCTCTGTCACATTTTAAAATCAATTATAGAACTTCTCAAAATTTCACTAAGTTAAGGAACTTGACAGTTTTGTGGAGGAATTCTCCCTCCTCCTGTCTTGTTTTGTCACTGTTGTGACAGACTAAAATGGCTTGTAGGATGGTGGGAGGCAACTTGCAGGAGCAGTGAACTCAGGAATATTGTGCTTATCCTCTGAGCTCTCAAATGATGTCCCAGTAGACTGATGGAATAGTGCTTCTTGAGAGCAAACCTTTGCTCTTTTGGAGGTCAGTGTATCCATAAGGCTCCACAGTGATTTGTGCACGAGTGGATTTTTCTGGGAAGAAGGGCGAGCTACAAACTGGTTTATGCATTTCCATCCAAGAAGAATCCACTGGTCAACAGATGGGAACTGTGCCAGAGAATATTTGGAGCTGCCAGCTTGGTGGCTGGGGACTGACTGGTGGATTTAACTGTTGAGGTTTAAGGGATGGCTGGTCCCCAGCTGTATCCATTCCCAGGGATTATTGCTTCTGCTGCAAAGGGAGCAAAGCTGGATTCACATCAGTTCCTTGGCTGCCCCGGGTCACTATCTAGTATTTCATAAAACTGTATTAGGTAGTGGACTGACAGGCCCATGTACTCTACCACTGCCTGCTCTATTGGGGTTACAGTCTGTGGCAGGAAGGTGCAGAAAAGAAGCATTTGACAAGCTACAGCGATATTTTTGACTCAGCTAAATAAATCTTCCAGAGTTTGTGTGCCACTCATCTTGGAAGAGGTAGAATCAAGGCAGAGCCTGGTAGTGAGCAGGGGCCAGCTGGAAACCACTTCTGGCTTCTCCTGTACCACTGGCACACTTCAGAGTATGAATTTCCTAAAATAGATACAGGGTGTTCTTGAACATCCCTACCACACTGACCTGCATAATCTGAGAAACTTCTGCCTGAGTTCAGTTGTTGTTATGAAGTTCTTTTTTTACTCTGGCTATACATATTGTTGTATCAAAAATGCTTTTTTTACCTATGTGCATTCATTTTTGTAGGTGAGACTCTGTCACATCCCTTCAGATGAAGAACAATTGTTAGCTCCTAAGTTTTGATGGTTAGTGATTGAAATATAAAACATTTGAGTCAAGGATTGAACTTTTTTTAGAACAAACCATTCTGGCTGTCTTGTCTTTAAATGTATGGGTTAAAAGAAAAATATCAGAGATAGGAAAAAAAAGGATATAAATGGGGAAATGCAGGGAAAAAATATTGGAGACAGATAAGATGCTCTAATGGGCAGGTTTGGTTAGAAAAAAAAAGGTTGGTTTGGGAGTTGTGTTTCAGGAGAAGGATGTGATTTGATTAGAAATTCCAAAAGAACTGAGCTCAAAGGAAGGCTCTGATAAGATGGTGAAAAGGAGAAAGGCCTTGTTCTTTTATAGATCCTTTTAATTTATTGTGGCATGAAGTAAGTGGTGATGGAATCTTAGTGATCTTTGTCCATAAGCCTGACATGTTTTTTGTTACTTAGCTCTACTGCATGCTTTTAGAGTGCTGCATGGATTCCATCTTTTGGATGCCAAGGAGAGGATACAGAAGCTGAAAACTAGAGATATCAGGTGAGTAATTGTGCTGATCCTTCCCATATTCCAGAAGTTTTAGTTTGGAGGGAGGTCACTGGCTGGATCTTGCCCTGTTTGGCCATGCAAAGCTGTGTAGCAATAAAGTCTTGCTCTGTTCTGTGTCTTCCTCTAAAAATGTATGGTAGACCTATTTCCACCAATTCATTTTATGCAAGACATTCCATGATTATTCCTTATGGTTTTCTTTCCCACATCTTGTTGTGGCAAGGGCATGAGGCTGTTCCCAGAATCTCAGTAAGTTTCCATTAACAAGTCTGTGACACAAAAGAAAAGTCTTAGCTAGGGAGATGAGATAAGGATAAGGGATGCTTGAAAGGCTATTGATAAAATCCCAAAGCATGGCCAGATATTGCCTGCATATGTATAAAATACTGGGAGAACCTAGGACAAGAGTCCTCTACTTGCCATACAGTGGAGGGAAAGGATGGCTTGAACTGTGCTTTCACTGTCACAGAGCATCCAAAATAACCTGGAGCTTTAAGCGCTGGTCCTGTAAATTCCTTATAACTCTCTAAAAGTACTTAGTGGTCCTTGGGATGGTGCCTGCTGGTGTTTGCAGGCATGTCCACTTAACCCTGATGTCTGAACCACAGTTTTCCAGGAACCTTCCTGCCTTTAGGGTGATTTCTTGGGACTTGAGTGTAGTTGCATTTCCCAGAAGCCATAGAGACCCTTCTCTGAGCGAATTGACTTCTGTGGCCTACTCATGCTCAGAGAAGCATAAACTGCAAGGGAATGGCAGTTTTGAAAAACAAAAAAAGCATCAGGCTGGTGAGTACTGAGCAAAGAAGAGCTTGCTTAGGGCTGCAGGGCTGCCTTCAGTAGGATATAAAGTTAATTGTCATCTGGCTTAAGTTAAATGGATGACCTCATGAGCAATAGTGTGTTTAATCACAAAGCCACTAGAAGCATCTTGACATGAGGCGGAATTGCTTTGTCAGAATTTGTTCTAAAGGGATTGGGAACAGAGGCAGTGAGGATATAACAGAATCTGCCATCAGTACAGAATAAACCTTGCTGTGTCTCCTTCCTCACTGGCTTGTTGCTGTGTCTCTCTTCTTCCTCACTGGTTTGTTGTGAAATGGTGGCACAAATGTACTGCCATCTGAAAGGTACAACCTGCCTTGAAAATTTAGGTCAATCCCCATCAGTCCCCAGAAATGGGGACCATCACAAATACTTCATTGCAGAACACCACTTCATGTCTGAGATCCTGAGTGATATTTTCAAAATATATCTGAATTAATTACTCACCAGTTGTGTGGTGGCTGGAACTCTGATTTAATTCAAGAACCTAGTGATTATCTCCAGTAAAGAAGAAAAAAAGGGGAGAGATGGGAAGAGAAGGGAAGGAAAAAGGAAAGGAAAAAGGAAAGGGAAAGGAAATACAGTCTTCACAAATCTCTCAAAGAAACTATCATTTTCTTTCTATTATTCTCTTGGAAAAACTGCTCTTGAGTGACTAAGTTAAATAACACAAGCAAAAGATGATGATTCATGCTGCTTTTCCTGATAGTTTCTAGTGTTCAAAAGCCAGTATCACAGCTGCAGCTTTGAATAAATGCGTGGGGAAAGGAATAAAATTATAGTAGGTATGTTAGCGTAATGTTCCCAATGTGCAGCCTGTGTATGTGATTACCTAATATTCCTTACCAGCTGTTTCTTAACATTAGTCATAGTGATCTAAAACAACCACCCTCTCTTCATTTATCTCAGTAAACATTGTTCTTTTTTGAAGAGGTAAGCTGTTTAGGAACAAAAGTTGTTCCCTCCTCCCCTTCAGCTTTTTCGTCTGCATGTCGTAATTGCCTTGAATTGGAAACAGCTATAGCTGACCATGTAAGTAATAAACAGTAAGGAAATATTTAAACATGGTAATAGCTATATTTGAGTACCATTATGAATGTGTTTCCTAGTAGTGTCTAGAAAATGCAAGGCTCTGTTCTCATGCCAGGACAAAACTAAGATAAGAGAAGGAAATGTTTTAATTTTCTTGTTTAACACCACACTTCTGTCTTTCCAAAAGGAATCAAGATACCCTCTGTAATTCAGTGTTTATCTTCTCATTTGAAGCTGCTTGTACTGTGCAAACATTTTGATTTTATTTAAAATATGCTTTGTCATAATTCTTAACCTGTTCACGCTAGTACTTTCATAAGTGTCTGTCCTACTTACTGATGGTGAGCAGTGCTTTATTACTGCAAAACTCCCACGAAACTCAGTGGGACATATGTTTCCAAATACACGGGGACACATTCTGTGGAGACAAGTTGCTTGGGGTGAAGAGAGTCTGCTCAAGGTCTGTCTGAAGAGGAAATGACAGGAGTGCTAGTGAGACTGAGGAGAGGCAGCAAGTGGATCTCCTCACTCTGTGGCTTCAAGTACGCTCTCTAGGCGGGGTGGTGACCTTCAGTGACAAGACAAGCTGCAAACCAAAACCTCTCTGTAGCTGAAACCACAAGACTTGTTCCTTTCCCAGAAGAAGGCCAGAGTCAAGACATGAAATGATAATGGGTCATAAGCTGATCATAAGCAACCTGGGTTGGACCATGTGATCCCTAAGAGAGCTTCTTTGTTTTTGTATTACATCAGTGTGAGCAAGGCTGCAATTCTGTCCAGCACTTAAAAGCAATTATTTCTCAGTGGTTTGTCTAAGGAAAGACCATATTAGCCTATATTCTAGTATGTATATGGTACTGAAGTGAAAGCTGAAATCTTCTACCTGATCTTGAGCAGAGAACTGATTGACAGGAATTCTTTCTTGTCAGCTGTCAGCAAAAGGAAACCTTTGTGCTCCTCTGCAAAAACAGAGCATTCATGGAACAGAAATCAATTCTATCTGAAAAAGTTTATGAATAAGCATTTAGAAGAGGCTATTTAAAACCCTGAACAGAAAGAAACTCAAAGGACTAACCAATGTGGAGAAATAACCAAACTGGGCATATATGGAGGGAAAAAACCCTCTTTTTCAAGTTTGAAAACTAGAACAGATATCAAGGAAGAGTGTAGAGAAGGGCTCAGCTGGAGTTTGATTAAGGGTCAGTGAGGAGGTCTCATTAACATGTAATGTGCAGTGAGTGTACCTCTTTGTCAACATGTGTCTGGTGCAAAATCAAGGTTGATATCTGCAAAAGAAATCCACATTTTTAAATCTTTCTGCTAGCCTACTCAAACTGTGACTTCTTTTTCTTTCAGCACCATGTTCCTGATAAAACTGATGGACAACACAGAAGAGAGAGGAGTCTTCTAATCTCAGTTAAGTATGTTATTTTTTTTTTTTTTGAAAAAAAAAATCAACAGCTTAGAGAAATTCAAGAATTCAAGTAATTTTTTTTTTCAGTACTTGCTGCTATGTAGTTGATAGCCAAAGATCTTTATAGAAAGCAGTGTTGAAAATGAAGTCCCAGAAAATGAAGTGTGCCATTCATAGACAGTAAAGAAGCCTTCAAAACTGGAGCCCATTGATCAGTGCCACACATTCTGCCCTTAAAGTTGTTTAATATATGTAGAACACTGGCATGAGGCATGTACAGTCATTGTTTCTCTTTGTACTTCCATTTATATGTTTGCTGCAGCATCAGAAAGAGATGTGTCAGCTGAAGCATATGTTGGGATACCTGACAGAGTAAAATTCCAGACGCGGAATTCAAATACTGCGTTCAGGTCTTTTTGTGTAGGTAACCAGATGCTATTTAACAAAAAGATGCCACGTAATTATTCACAGGGAAAATATTTGTAGTGAACACATAAGCAATGAAAGCATGCATTCTCGAATAGTTTGAAAACAACAGTGTAAATGCAATTTATTTCCAAGGAAGCTGAATTCAGCATACTGCCATACCAGCTCACACTCCTGCTGTTGCCTGTACTTTGTGTTTATGGAAAGTAACAGCTGCAACATCTGTTATCATCACAGCATATTTTCAGCACAGCATTAACACACATTTATACCATTTATATGGTCTTTCTCTTCTCCTCACCTCTTCATCTTAGACTACTACCATCCTTCAATATAAGCAGGCTGTGCTTATAGAACCTGAGCTTCCAGAAGGTGAAAGACATTCACAATATATCTGGATCTATTGCCAAATCCTTCTTGACTGGGAAAACCTCAGCAATTAAAAGCATTCAGAGTTCTTGAAAATTAGTACTTCATTTTAGTTTATCTGGTTTAACAAGGATGTCCCCTGAAGTCAACACGTTAATATTTCTGGAGTGTCATCAAAGACAATAACTGATCTTCTGGATTTCCACAAAGCATATTTTCTTCTTCTTAAACCAGTTGAATCAAACAAGGGATTTAAAAGCTTCTTTATTTTCACTGGTTTGTTCTTTTTTTGTTTTTTAATCTTGGTACTTACCAGGAAGGAACAGTAATGAGCCAGCTAACAAGTAACTTATACACTCAAAGTTCATGGTCCTTTCACATTGTTGTCCATATTTATAAATCTGCTATGAAATTCACCTCTAATTTTAGTAGGGCCTTTTCTACTAGAAAGATGAAGAAATAGCAAGTGTTTGTCATCAGGCTGTTACAGATGAGGAGAACTGAGTCTGATGACATGTCTTTGGTCTCCTTTTTCACTTTCTTGCATTCAGTTTGTGGGTGTTTGGTTTTCACTCAAAGCCTGACAGTTTGATTCACGGGTTATTTGAGCTGACCAGTGCTGTGTAATATCAACCTCCATGCAACACACAGGGTCACACCTGCACATTTAGCTAGCTAGGTTGGTGTTGCTCTACATGTCCTCCTTCACCACTCAAACACGACAAGAGTTCGTGATCAATATGAGCATAACACAGTTTCAAAACCATTCCAAAACTGAAGTCCCAACATTCAATGATCTATGACCAATTGCTGATGTCTCAGGTGATTGCTTCCCTCCATAAACTCTGGTAGAGTTTAACTCTTGATAGTTGTTGACAATATTGACAATCATTGATAGTTATCTAAGATTACTGTCTGTGTTCACTCTGTCCAGGTAAAACAGCCAATTAAGAAACTCATATGTTTCTTCCTTATTTGATCTGAAGAGGGTATAGTTGAGATGTCTTTACTGGAAGACTGTTTGAAATTGTGTTAGTGTTCACCTTGGGTCACTGGTGTTATCTGTGATCTGTCTTGTTATAGATAGGCATAGTATCATGTTCACAGAATAATAGTAATACTCAGAACCTCATATTAAAATAGGTCTTGTTTTTACACTAATCTACACTATTAATATCTGCAAAACCCCTATGACTTTGGTAGTAATTTTCTGAATGAGAAAATAACAGGCTATTAATGATATACTTCAGCCTGTGTATCATGCAAGCTGCTTACTCATTTGTTACTAATTGGTGGCTTGCTACTAAACAATATTGTGTCAGGCATGGTGCATCTAGAGAAAGCTCTAACATAAAATCCTTATAGAAATCATATTTCAGGGAAATCAGGGGTGCATACAGTTATAGCTCCTTTCCTATTCTGTATCTGGAAGTATGTTGTTCTCAGCATCCCATGCTTAGATTTTTCACCATAATGTCATGTACAGCAGCAGTTTCTCAAAGTCACGGTTTACATTTCATTTAATAATGAAATGTAAATGAGGACATGAAGCTTGGTGTACTTACAGATCAGGATGGAAGTTTTTGCTTGCACTCATTGCCATGTACATTTCTGAACTGATCATGTTGCTGTAAGAGCAAAAGCCCTTTCCTGAAGAGTTTGATAAACAGCTATCCTTGTTTCCAGGATGCATGAGACTTAAGAGGAGAAGAGACAATCATGGATTCAAGCAACATTTTAAACTGGCAATAAAAATCAATAGACATTATTGAATGATTTTAACAAATATTGGATGCACAGTTTCCATATTAAAAAAGTAATAAATTGGGATGGAAAGGCAATCGAGCTAACCTGAAAACTTTGATAACTTGGGCACCCATTCAGATAAGGGAAAGGTGAAAGGCTTCTTGGAAAATATTCACTGGGTGGGAAAACATGCCTTTGCTTCCTGTGCCACAAGGAACCATTGTGCTACTTGAGCAAGACAGTCAAAATGAAACAGAGTGAAGCTGTTCACTATCTGAGAGGTGTCATGTGTGGGGTCAGGCCAGAGCATGTGCACCATTTCTTCCCTGCCGTGTGTCCCAGTGTACATGTGAAATCTCAGCCAGGTTTCTGCAATGCCTCCAGTGGATGGTAAACTTGTTTAAACTCAAGGTACACCCTTCTGTCTGCATTTAAGTTACAATTAATAACATGAATTATTGTTTAATCTTCTAAAGGATTTTTTATCGTTTTACAGAGTGACTGTCATGTGAAATACAGACAATAAAGTATTGATGGTGTTCATGCAGTAGCTGGGAGCAACACTTCTTTAGCTCAAGAAGTTGCAGGATGAAATTTTGTGCCTGGTATTATACAAAGATATCAGAACACATGGGCTCTGTTGACCTGAATAACCTATGAAACACCTCAATAAATGTAGCACCTTATACACTAAAAAGACAAATCTCAAACCCAGACACTAAATTTTTTGTCTTTGTTTAATAGCATACAGGAATAAAGAAATGAGAACAGGGATGACAAAAGTAATGACACTTTGAAAGTAGAACATATAAGAACAAGAGACAATAAAAAGTTATGAGAACATATTAATCACACACAGTCTCACCATCTGTTGACTCCATATATATATGCCATCCTACTACTCCATATGCTACTTGAAGATAAATACATATAATGATGGATAACAAGCAAAAAATAGCACACAAAAGGTCTAACACACACATAGTAAATAAGCATATGGCATAATGACCCCATTTTGGTGTATCTGTGTGACCTCCCAGAATACACAAGCAAGGAAAGGAGCTGATCAGCGACTGAGTAAATGTGGCATTAAGGAGATCTAATGACTTCAGTCATTGAAAACTCAAAAAACCTCATCCATGGAAAAAGCCTAAACTGAACAAAGAGTCTAGGAACATTAAATAATAGGACATAATACCAACACAGAGCTCTGCCCAATTCCTGTCTCTTCTCTTCCACCATCCTCTCTCTCCCTTCCATACATGTCCAAATATGAGTGACTTTCTCTGATCACTAATCCTATTTTGCTCTGTCAGTGGGTGTCTTCAGTGATGGAGTCTCACATTTAAGGAGCTAAAAATCTTTGAAGGTACTTTTCTGTGGACTGTGGAGCAGAGGAGAGAGGTAGAGAGTCTGGGCTTCCTCTTTTCCTGATGACTGTTTCCTGTGCAAGGTAGAACGTCCCTCAGCTAAGAGCAAGGGCCTCTTGCATCAGAGAACAAGGTTGGCCTCTGTAGGGCAAGTGGAAGTGATATTGCTCTGAATGTACTTGGTGTTCCAGAGGAGCTGGTAACTCTCATTTTAATTTCCCTCCACTTGGTTCTCCAGCCTACCAAGTTCTGGGTGGGAATGAAGTTCAGCTCTATGCAACATGATTGTTAGCAAGTTCTGCATAATCTTTGCAGTCCCTGACACAAAAGTAGGGATTTTTCCACCTGTGAACTCTGGGCACCAAGTAGGGGTATCTTCAGCATTTCATTCTGGTTAGAGAA
The DNA here is from genome assembly GCF_017590135.1 of Pyrgilauda ruficollis. Taxonomy (NCBI): domain Eukaryota; kingdom Metazoa; phylum Chordata; class Aves; order Passeriformes; family Passeridae; genus Pyrgilauda; species Pyrgilauda ruficollis. The sequence continues at coordinate 477,026 of NW_024525378.1, read as the reverse complement.
GCTGGATTGACAAACACCCCATGGTCTTTTTCAGATGTTACTTTTGTGTCCTCTAGTCCCATCACTGCTTGTTTGGCCAAATATATAGTCCCACAGTGTTTTATAACTTACTGTATGTGTAATTAATGGATGGATAGACTATTTAACATTGTCTACATTTCCCTCTCAAATATGTAGAACCAAGGAGAGAATTTGTCTTGCTGTGAGTGGCAGCAGTTCCTAAATGAATTTTCATTTGAGAATCACCTCACACACCAAGGAACTGGACTGTGCCAAACAGATGCAGATCTGATAGCAGCTATCAGTTCCCAGTTCACAATAGCCTTTCTGATTTGTAAGGAAGCAGAAGGCAGCCTGGTGTGCAAATACTACTGGTAGAGAGGGACTTCCCTTCTTTTGCACCCTCTTTCCTTCACCTCTGTTTGTGGGCTTCCATGCCATGCAGAAGAGATGAGCCTTTGGCCACTGGTTACTGTGGTTTTCATAGCAGCTGCAATGATTATTTTGGAAGGCATTTGACTCTGGCTGGGAACTTTGATCTTTATTTCTTAATGAGTTGTGCACAGTGTACAGCTATGTTTATATTTCTGCTCCTGTTACAATCCAGAGGTTTCCCTTTGCTTTTTTAGTGGGAATATTTTCAACCCAGCGGTAAAGTTATGCCTGTACCCAAAGGAAAGCCACTGCGAACTGCTAATTTAGTGGCTGTGCTGTAGAGTTGCTGTCTTGGTGTTGCTGTGAGCTGCATGTCAAGGGACTGACCATTCTCCTTTCACTTGCCTGGTCCTGTGCAAATGATAAGCCTGGGTGTGCTTAGATTCTTCTTCTGGAATGTGGAAGAAGAAAAGTCCTGCCGTAGCTCTTCTACCTATCTCTGTGAGTAGCTCCAACTACTTTACTCCACTTTAGAGCAATTGAAGTTGCTACCCTTTTACAGAAGAAGGGAGGAGATTAAATCTGGTTCACTTCCTAACTACTTTCATGATTAAAAACAGAGAGCTCTTGTTAAGCTCTGTTTACTGTTCTTAGTTATGTTTTCTTTTCTTGCAGCTATGTGATCCTGATGGATACTTCTGGTTGCAGATTCTCTGTCACTTCTGTTGTCAGAGCAGTAAAATGTGTTCTGCCAGGCAAAATTTTGGGGTCTCTGTCTTTTTGCGGCAGAACAGTGAGCTAAGAGAATTTTATGAGGGAGTTTCTTAAGAGAATTTTCTATTTGTTGACCACAGGTAACAGATGAAAGATCCAATAAGAGTTTTCATTTCTCTCTGGAAATGTGACCTTTTTTATTTTTTTTTTTAATGGTTGAGTGCTTGGCTGCCTTCACAGACAACCCTGCCTTTGCCTCTGGCACTGGCAGGGTTGGGGAGAAGGATTTCAGTATGGACAAAGAAACAAAACCCTCAAGAAATCCTTTGACATTGAGTACTGTAGCCATTGTGTGCTATAACTATTCCAAGAGGCACCTATCCTTACTCACGTAGCCTCAAGACTGACGTTTCCTCTATGATATTTTCATTTTACTTTGCTACATTTTTAACAAAAAGAGTTCACACCTGGCATCTGAGCTGCCTCTAATGTGCCATCACAGGGTACACTTTATCGACTGTTCTCCTACGTGAGGAGTTGCGCTCAGACCTAGGCTGTGCAAAGCCAGTTAGTGTAAACGCATGTCCTTATCACCACTCCTAAGGTCCACAGACCAGTCTTTCCCCCACCAATACCCTACCTGAATGTCTGACTGAACCTAAGTTTTTCAGAAAAGAATCCACTTATAACAGTAGTATGTATGGTGTGTATCACATTGGCCTACTTCTCCTGTTAGACCTTTAGATTCCAAGTAAAGAGTATTAACGCAAGCAGTAAGTAAACATCCCGTGATTATAAGCAAAATTTTTTCGAATGGATCTAATATGACGCTTATTAACCAAAACCTTTGAATGACAGAAGAAGCTGGCATCACTTCCCGATTCCTTTTCAGTTAGGAAATGTCTGTGGTCAGAGCATTTTCGTCTATCATCAACCCAAGATTCTAGATTAAGAGAAGTGGCTAAAATGGATTTTTATAAATTCAGTGCAAATGCCGCTACTTTGAGGAAGTGAATTTCTGCTACAAGGTGCACTTACTGTTTGCTATCCAGGTTTCCTGATCTAAATGGTTTACTGTTTACTGCCTCTTGAGAACTGAGAAATTTCATTCTTACAATGAAAACTCCTGGGGAGATGCACTCATTTGTAGAGTGCTTCAGTTCAGATGAACTATATGAGTATGTATATAACAGTACCAATGACTCTTTGACTGATTTTTTTCCAATGTACACTTGTGTATTTTTTCTTTTTAGAAATTTTTATTTTTGGGGCATAGTATCTGGGGACTATAATCTTGATTGGGACTTCCAGTTCAAAAAAGAAGCAGTAATACTTTCCTTTATCAGAATGGTGCTTATTTGACCTTGTGGGCGTTGTCGTGCGATACCTCTTTTGGGTCTGACAGCCTCGTGAGATTTCCTCCTCTACCACTTATGACTTAGCTGTGCAAATGAAAAAGGGAACTTAGTTTACTTCAGGGAACAACTTGCTTCTAGGCGTCCTTTCACCTCTAAGCTTACCCGGAGTTCCCAGAGATTAACAGTGAGGGTAAACTGAGTTTAGATGAGCTGTGTTTTTAATCCTGCCATTTAAAAAGTAATACTGAACACTTTAGGGGTTTTGTTTGGTTTTTTTTTTTTTGTTTGTTTGTTTAACTTTTTTGATTTGGTTTTTTGTTTGTTTTATGAGTAATCTAGCAATAAAGGAAACTTTTGATATGAAGTAGAAATATTTCAGGCCTGGGACGTGTCCTACCGTGTACTTTCCCCCTTTCTCCATTCCTTTTCCTTCTTCAATAGTTTCTTAGACAAGCAAAGGTATGAGGTCCTAAAGAGGTGTTCCCTACACAAATCATGAGGCTACATGCAACAGAACAAGGTTATGTGTGCTTTTATTGTGACGCTGACTTTGGTCACCTGGTCTCCTTCTGGACACCAGAATGTCAAAAAGAAGAACTTTTTAAAAGCCTTGGCCATGAGAAAAGCTTCATCTGCATCTCTTGCCTAATTGGATTCCAAACCTAGATAAGCATAAACCCACAGAAAATGTGACTCTGGGTTGATGGAATGGCATCATAGCCTAATTCTCTCTCGAGACCCAGTCTCAGCTGAAGATTTTCCCCTTACTATCTCCATGCCTGTCCTCTTCTCCCAGTCCAGATGAGGAGGAATTAGTTTTCCAGCCTTTGAGAACAAAGAGTAGAAATGAAGAAAGAAGATGCCCACAAAGGACTTGAAGAGAGAAGCTTGTTTCCTCATCTTCACCTTGGCTGGTACTGTGCTTTGAATGAATCCCTTGGGCTTCTGAAGAAAGCCTTGTGCTAGAGTCTGTGCTGCTCTGCACGACTCTGCTGTGAGATATTGACTTACATGAGAGGTGCAAGAGCTCTGCAATGGGGATGCCTTGGACCACACAGTATCCCTGGGGCACAGACCACATCTGTTCTTCAAAAGATCTTGCACGTTTTTTGGAGTTCTGTTGAGAAGTGTTGAATAACTGCATGTCTACTCTGTGCTCTATGTAGAGAAGAAGTATTAAGTCTCAGCTAAAGGACAGCAATGAATGTAATTTTGAGACCATATGTGACAGATAATTTCCTCTCCAGGCAGATCAGGAGCGTGTATCAGCTGTGCTGTGTAATATGCTAGGCCTATATATAGGTGCTATAGAAAGATATTCTTGCCTCTTCACTTCAAGAAGGCTGCAGGTTAAGCCCAAATTTCTGTTAACAGAAACTACACATTGTGTAATTTATAACCTCAGAAAACTCTCTGGAGTGTTTGCTATGAACCCAAGCTATTTTTTATTTCAACAGAGTTTCAGTGCATAACTCTTACAGCAAAGTACAAGTCTGGGAGTTACTGGCACTTTGTGGAAAATATAATAGTCACCAAAAATTTTGTGGTGCCCTTCTTGAATTCTTAGTCAGTGGGATCATGCCCATGATCTGCAGTTTGTCTTAGAACATTTTCAGAAAGGGCTACTACACACACAATAATGTTTTCTGTCATGGTTTAAGTCCTTGTTTACAAGTCCATGTTTCATAAGCAACTTGAAAACCTGGATCTCTCAGAGGGTTTCACCCTTATACACAAAAATTGCAACACTTGTTTGAAAGTGATGGCACGTAACAGTCTTTTCCATACAAGGACAGGGTTTCAATTTTCCCTGATTTGTGATACAAACAAATGGCAAGTGGCTTTTGAATAGGTCAGCCAAAGAGTAGAGATGGCTGTTCTTTCTGTCACACTTTCTTAGCTTTTGCAAGTTTCCTACAGTAGAGGAGGCAGGGCTTCTGCTGAGGCAGGCACTGCTAGCTCCACTAATGAATGGAAAGTGATGTCTGACCATGTGATAGGAGAACAGCACTTTCCATGTTTGCCTGATTATCGAAGAGCTGGAATCAGCATTGACGAAGATAATGTGATGTCACTCTTTAATCTGGCAAGCCTGCAAAACCACTTCCTCCTTGTGTAGGCTGGAGGTCTCATGATTGCCATTTCGCTCTAAAGCATTCATTGAAAGTGATGTAAGACAGAAGAGCTTTGACTCTCTCCTGTTTTTTTAAATGAATGAATGCTATTGTGAAATTCCTTGCAGCTATATTGGGAAATACATTGGTTATTCAACAGAATATAGTGATTATCAAACAAAAAGGAAAAAAACCCCGAAAAGATTCGCTTCTTCAAAAAGTTTAGGTTTCTTTTTGAGCTTTAGCTTTGATTTAATTTAATATAAATAAATAGGCAAGCCATCAAGTTCAAATTCTTGCTCTTAAACACCAGAGCCTGGATATTGCCAGGATTTAAAGAAGCTGGGAATCATAAAGATGTGGAAGAGGTGAGTATTTTATACCATGAGGATCCTGTCTGTAACTTATCTTAGTATAGTTTTAATAGGTCCCCTGGAACAGAACACATTGAGATTCACATTTCTTGAGATTTCTAGATGGAAGACCCTGCAGGAGATTACTCCTGTCAGGGTTTTGTACAGCTGTGACTCATGTAGTGTGCTTTTGCAAGGAGTAGTCCCAGGCTACTGCTGGTAGTCAGGGGTCAGCTAGGGATGACAGAGAGGTTTCTTAAGTCCTTTCACATTGCACAGTGCCACAGCTGTTGTTGAATGCACGCTGCTACTGCAGTACATATACATTATAATGTGTATATATAATGAATGGTTTCACATGCATTTCACTCCTAGTGGAATGCACTCATAACAGGAGCTGGCAGAAAGTCTTCTAACTGTCCTCTCGTGCTGTTCTCATTCTCCAGTCCTACTCTCTCTCCTGCCAGTGAGGGCTGTGGACTCCTTAGCTAGGATGGCAGCTTCTGCCAGTAGCTTCACCGTAACATATAGAAAGTGAAACTAATTTTTTCGTGAGGCCTTTGGAACCTTATGCACTACAAATACTAATTTCTGTTTCCTTATTAAAATAGCTTAGTTTGCTAATTATGGATGAAATTTCAAAGCAAAACAATTAATGTAAATCCTGAAATTTTGTTTGGGGAACAGATAAAAAGGATGGGAAAACCTCCAAACTATTTTTCTCAACATGTGTTTGTACTAGATCCTTAAAAGACCAGTAAAGCAAATGTTGGATGCTGGTTGAACCAAATGATAAAATGAAAGATGCCATAGTAGTAGATTACCAAATTAATTAATTAATTTTTCTATTAATGTATTTTGAGGAATGTAGTTTGAAATTGTGATTTACATTCTTCAGGATCTTCTGGCACATCATATTGTAAAACAAAGAGTGTATTGTCTCTTTAAAAGATAGCTGAAAAATATGAAATCTCTAGAGGTCAGTTATTCTAGGGTGTTATCTTATGGGGGAAAGAAGTATGGTAGCTACTTATATGATAGATATTTACGAGTTAGACTAGATGATCCTTGTGGTCCCTTCCAACTCATTTTATTCCAAGACTCTGTGATACTTTTGCTGTTGAAGGAAGCAGGGGAATTGAAGCAGAAGAATTATATCCCGGTTAATAAGAGTATAACCTAATCTTTATTTTTCATTTGCTTAGATTGCTGAACTGAAAAACATATAAATTATTGGCATAGCCCTGTTCAATTCAGTCTTCTGTGAAAGCTGGCAGCAAGAAGTTCTATGAGCTGTATGTATGTCACAGCTGTGACCGAATAGGACAATCCCTCTTAAAATTACTCTTTATTATATGTGACATGAAACACAAGCAACATGCACTGGGACAGAATGTGACATGGAGTCTGATGGCAAGGTACGCTGGGTGCAAACACAGAGCTGCAGGGCGCAGCCGAGCCCTGTGCGCTCACGTCGCGTGCGCTGCTCTTACTCTGCCAGGGCTCGACACTGGCTCAAGGGCACTTGGGAGGACACGCTGGTTAGAGGAGTGGACAGTGACAAGGTGTTCTCCTGATGGCTCAGGGAGAGAAGGAAAACACAGTCACATCTAGAAGGCAAGGATTTCTAGCAGTGGTTTGTTTTGAAGCTTCACCCTGTGTTCAGAAAAACTGCCCATCAATTTCATAATCTTCAAAGTCACTGGCTTCTGTGACACCAAGATGAACCTGAGGCTTGCTTTTCTTAAAGAAAACTGAGGAGTCTGAGAAGTGTGTAAATTCTGTTATTCAGATTCCTGGCCAACACCTGTCAGATATTTAAATTTGGATCCTTTCCCTGTCTTTAGTGTCACCAGTGGCACAACTGAAAGTGCCAACAGAAACAACTTTTGAACCCCAGCCCAAGACATTGCTTGACAATTCATCTTGTCGAGTTATGCAAGGTCTGTGATGCTGAACACCTGCCAGCACGTTCCTGAGCTACTGCTGATGAGGCCCTTGAGAAAAGCTTATTCTTTCATCAAGTTGGTGCTAAAATCACAGCAACAGAATGTATGTTCAGGACATTTCAGGATGGATGTGTCAGGGTCCAGGAGGAGTGGTGTGCTGCAGTGTGCCTGGCTAGTGCAGAGAAGCAGGACTGGCCTAGGCAGCTTTTTACTAAAAGCATGTAAAGGTCTTCTTGACTTTGTATATAGTACTAGGATTGTAAGACAGAAGCATGCCTTGAGAGGTAGGATAGCTATAACATGATGCCCTTAAAGGTCTAAAGCATTAAACAAAGGTAATTTAATGTCCTTTTCCCAAGTTTCTCTGATAAAACAGCTTTCTTCTGCCATTCATGCCTTGTTCAGCTTCTGGCAAAGTGCCTTATTAACAGATACTGATGTATCATGGAGACTCCTAAAGTTAGGGATCCACATACAAATATTCTTCATTTTCTTCCTAAACAGCTGAACAACCTCTTCTTCTATGTCCTCCACTGATTCTTTCTGAGTGGTTTCTCAGTCCTTGAAACTTCTAGCTATGGACACGCAAACCAGGCAAACTTTCAACTGCACAAAATGTAAGATGCCCATATGTGACCAAGGGAATTCATTTGAAGATCATAGAAGCCAATCTTTGTAAGCACAAAGGGAAGTCTATCTTTCTCACTCTTTGAAAGATCTGAAGAATCAGTTCAGGCCATGTAAGAACTCTAAAATCACCATGTGAGGGAATTTCAGGTGCCTGGCTCTTATTTTCGTTTTTCTCTCCCCTCCCCATAGCAATGACAGCACCACTGAATGGACCATTGAAAACTAAGCAGCAAGGTGCACTGTGTGAGGAGGTCCTCCCACTGACCATAGCTACAAATCCAGCAGTTTCTACAGGAGAATCTTCCCCCATCCTGCCTATGGAAGTCTTTAAATTCCTCATCTTTTGCTGTTGTATCTGCAGGGAAATTTCTCCTCATCATGTTGAAAATAGAAAGAGCTTTGCAATTAGTTAGTGATCCAAAATGATTAATATATCTGTTCCTGTCCCTGCACCTCATCCATTTATGAGCTTCACTACCATGGGAAGCATCAGAGTATGTTCTGAGTATATTTAAAACTATTGTTTTGTATCTCTTTTTGTGTGTCTAAACCAGCTCACTGGGATGCTGTAGTTAAAAGTTTAGTGTCACTCTGGAGCTGTACAGGAAGAAGGTTAAGAATGTGGATGCTTTGGGATCTGCTCTTCTAGCACATGTCTGAATGACTCACTAAGGCTAATTTTAAATGCTGGTGGCATACCCTGTCATGTTGGTTTATTTTGGCATTATTCTTTAACCCTGAACCCAGGGCCAGTTGTGAGGTCTATGTCCTGCTGTGGTCTGATGGTTGGTGCTAAAAGTTCACATCACTGTGCTCTGCACCAGTTGTTTTGCTGCAAAGTCCTCTAATAAAATCTTCAGAGTCCAAGATAATACCAAAGCTCAGAAAGTGGTCGGATGACGAGCTTGTACATACCAATATTATAGTTGACAGAGTTATGTTGATTTTTACAAGGGAACAGAATATCCAGCAACACTGGAAATAGTAGATGTATTAATTCTTGACCTCTCCACTTGTTGTGCTCAACTTCTTTTAGGGAAATCTGAAAGGTGCCTGCCCTACAACAGTTTCCAGTTTTGATCTGTTTTTAGGAAAGCCATTTCAGAATGCTGTTTCTTTCCAAATTTGTTTTCTTTATCTCTCTTCTAGGTTTCTCTTAGGACTTCTATATGGTGGTTGTCTTACAAACATTAATGGAATAATCTTGACAATTTCCTGTGAGAAGACTTCAGCAGATATTTATATATCTGTCACAGAAGTCTGATTCTTTGAGTCACTGGAGTTTTTCTGAATGCTTTTGTTGATTGAGAGAGCAGAATTTTTTTAATGTTTAGTATGTATCCCAAAGCAGACATTCTTGCATTTCAACAGGAACAAGAATGCAGAGGGACATACTGTCTTTTTCATTGTGACACAGGAAGCCAGTGGAAACACACAATTTGTAGCCAGATCTCTGTTCTGCCCTAGGACCTTTTTCCTGGCTTTTTAATACCTTGTGTCTGAAGGCCAGATGTCAGGATTTTAAGGAATGGAAAGCTGTCATGCTTTATTACTATGGAACATATTTGATGAGCTGACTGACCACTGTTTCCTTCAGTCCAGGAGTGGTCATCATGTCCTACTGTCATCTGTCAGATGTCAGTTAGGGCAGCTTGACTTGCAAGACAGGAAAAGTGAGCTACAAGGCTTTCCTAAGGAGAAATGAGCTGAGAGCCTGCATAGCACCACTCTTCCAGACGCTGCTTGGTTTTAACTTGCAGTGGGGAATGAAGTCTGTCCTGTCTGGCATCTGTCACTGGCTGGGGTGTGGGTCTGTGCTTTGTAGCAGGGATATTGAGTATGAGAACTGTGTCTCCTTAGGAAGTATTGGGGGATACTGCCATCTACTGTCTCCCTTACCTGAAATGACAGTTTGGTTATCGACTTTAGAGAAGAGTTTCTTCTCCTGCTGCCACAATTTTTTTTTAATAGCTATTTTCAGTTTTTTGAGTTTTCTTCTTGCACATCTCTCCTAAATGTGAGGGATACTTTTTGAGGTGCAGCAGACAGAGCACGAAGCTGAGATTCAGAGAGAACACCTATTTCTATCTCCACCACCTGGTGTATTGGAAGACCTTAAGCAAGTTCCTCTGCCCCTATTTTCATCCTGCTGAGATGAATGATGCTGATCTGTCCTATAAACTGCATGAGTGTTTTAGAAGCAGGTCACTGTTATTAATACTCTTTTTAATACTAATATATTTGTACTAGTCCAGAAGAAGAGTAACTCTAGTCTGGGAAATCCATGCACAGGTGTGAGGGAAGTCATTGCCACTATATTTTCTTTTTGAGAAAAGTAGCCAGCGTGCTCTCTTTCCCCCTGGTGATGAGGACTGTAGCATGACATGTTATCACACCTTTTTTTTATCCCTTCATTGGTTTTTGTACTTTTCCCTTGGAAGGGCACAGACAGAATCTCCATCCTCATCCATCCAGTGGGAGCAGCATATGTACAGCAGTTGAGGGGAGCACGTGGTTCCACAATCCGGATATCAAAAAGTGTTTGCAAGACAGCACAGCCACCCCAATGGTCTTAGATTTATCATAATCCTCAGTACAAAACCAATACAAAGAATGCTGGGTTCAGTTCTAATTATCCATTCATAATTAATTCATCATTAACAGCAACAAATGGCACTGCTGTCCCACTCATTTAATGCCTTCAATATTGAAGGCTCTGAATCAAATTTTTTGTGTGTTTGTCTCAAAATACACTTGTGTGAAACAGCTATAACTCAACATTGTACTCATCTTGTGGAATTGATTATCTTGGGTAGTAAAGCTAGGCATTCATGATAAGGAATAAATAAAATTGTAACTCCTTGTAGAGGGTTTAGTAATTTTTGTGGGTTTAACTTCTGGATAATAGTTATCACTGGGCAGTAAATTACTTTGATCAAGTCCCAAGCACCAAAAGGCAGAAAAACTAAAAGCAAGCATTCAAAGACATTCTCTTCTATTCTTCCTCCACAGGCACATGCAGCTGGTGAGAGCTAGATGCATTGCTCTTCCCTGCTGGTCAAGCTAGATTTGCAAACCTGGGTGTTTCCAGGCAGTCAGTGCTACAAGGATGCTCTGGACACGTGCCATTGTCTGACAAAATCTTTACTTGGCTGGGAATTAACTTTTATATCTCATCTATAGCAAATATTAGGTACAAGCCACCAGATCACAAGGGTTTCCTGATGGTCAGATAGAAATTATGTATTTCATTGTGTGTCCATTGCTTTTGTCCCGTCCCTGGGCTATAGTGAGAACTACCTGGCTCCCTCATCATTCTTTGATAAGATCCCTCCTGAGCCTTCTCTCTCCGGGCTTAATAGTCCCAGCTGTCTCAGCTTTTCCTTCAGTCCCATAATCATCTTTTCTACCTTCTTCTGGACTTGCTATTGTAAGTCTGTATTTTTCTGTACTGTGAAGCCCAGAGCTGGATGCAGTTGTCCAGATGTGGCCTCACCAGTGCTGAGCAGAGAGGAAGGATCATCTTCCTCTTCCTGTTCCAAATGCAGCTGATTGTGTCATACAGTTCTGGGAGAGACTCCTCCAGATGACAGCGACAAGCAGTTGTGGTTGAGTGCCATCATGCAGGACGTGTGTGCTTGAACTCCTTGTGTTTGGAAAAGGCAACCATGAAATCTCTTACCTTGATCATTGTGATACAACTCCTGTCTGGCTATCGCTTTTGCATGGAACTGATAATCCATAGACCAAGGTTTCTTAGAACTTCAAGACAAAATTCTCATTTTTCTCATTTCTCACTTTTTCTCATCTGTCTAACCACCTGTGTTTGAAGGTTACATTTGTATTTTCAGATGTATTATGGAAGAAGCAGATAAGTGAGAACTGTGAGGGTTCTGAATCCAATTATTTTTCAGTGTGAGAAGCATAGAAGATTTATAGAACTAGGAAAAAATAATGTCCTGCATATATTTCTCAGCTTCCTCATCAGACTATAACATCTTAACAAGTCCTATAGGCCATCCAGAATACTATTTTTTGCATCTCAGAGCTTCTCCTCAAGCTATAGAGTGTCTCTCTCTCACTTCCCCACTCTCTCCTTCTCTGTCCCTTCTCTCCTTTGTCTTCTGTATGCAACTTATCCTTCTGACCATTACTAGTGCAGAGATGAGTCCCATATGCTCCTTCCTTATATTACTCTTCCTTGCTCTTTCTTTAGTTTCTAACACCTTAATTCTTTTTGTGGTCTTCCTGTGGTTCTAGAACTAAAAATCTCAAGGGAATTAAAAAAAATTCCCTTAAAGACATACTGTCTTTCTGCCTATGCTAGTGAATTGTGTGTCTTCTAGAGAAAGATTTGTAGCTATGACTCTCCCATCTCCTTAGCCCAGACCATGAAAATCACTTGTACAGCTGTCTTCTAACCATGAGCACCACTATCTGTGTACCAAGATTTGCTGTCTGTCTTCACAGAACTGCTCCTGTGACCTTTGTTTCATCTCTAGTGCAATACAGTGCCTCAAAAAAGAGTTTATGCAGAAGTTAATAAATGATGATCAGCTGCATGAAACAAATTGTGGTCTTAAAAAGCAGTGAAATTATTATGGCTGACCTGTAGACAGTAGAAGGGGGAAAAAGGGACAGATTTTATCTATGATAGATTAACACATGTCTGTAGGCACCAGCAAAGTAATTTTCAACCTCTGTCAGTAAATACTTTTTTGTTTACTGCATCTTTAAGGAGAATGTCACCTGAAGATAAAACATGAAGCAGCCTTACTTATCTGAGATGAAACCTTTCATTTTCTGTTTAGACTGCAGAATTTATAATAAATAAAATGTCAGGCTACATTTTTTTGCTGGGCAGTGCCACATTTGGGATCAAAAGTAGGTGAGGGATGTGGTTCAGAATGCAGTTACTGAACTGGACAATTGTGATAACATCTTGAGGGTCTTCCTGTATCTTGTGGAATTATCAATACAGCCAGGAAAGAAATGCTCTTCATCTCTTAATCCTGCTGCTGTAAGACAGACCTGACTCCTTGGGATCTTCCTTGTTTTGGTGACATACGGTTAGATCTCCAGGTGTTGACCAGATACTAACAGCTACTGAGAGTATTTTATAGGATCCAGACCATTTTAAGTTGGTTGTTTTTTAGTCAGATTAAGTCTCTTACTCCACTTACAAAAGAACTATGAAGTATTACAAAACTCAACTGTGCTATCAACTGTGCAGAAAACTGGAAAACACTTGATAGCATACATAATAAATCCTCTGATGTTTCCATCACTGTGCAAGATTATCTGAAGAATTACTCCTCTCATCCCTTGAAGTGGTTTGCGGTATGTACCGCTGTGATGTAGGAAGTTGTTTAACCAATGAGCTGGTTATATCCTCAGGCATTTGAGTCTGAATGAACAGAGGGCAAAATCCTCTTTGTTGAGTCCAGATAATCCACCCAAGTAAAGGGACTCAGCTGTGGAGCACGACATATCCTGATCATGAGGATTCTGACTTGGCAAAGACAAGAGAGGATATGTTTGATTCAGTGTAGTATCATTCAGCACAAAGTGAGAAAGTGAAGTATCACTCATAAGGTACCAAGAAAGAATTGTGCATAATGCAAATTGGACAATGAGGCACAAGGTGAAAGAGGAAGATACCATTAAGAATAAGCTATTCAGCATGAAAAAAAAAAAAAAAAGATCAATAAAGCCTGAGGCATGGTGGAGACATAATATAGAAGACAATACTGGTCCTTAGCACAGATGAACTTAGCAAGTCAGTATCTATGAAGGAAGCATTGATCAATAGCCGTGTAACTACTACATGAAATGATGAAATGCATGGTCAAATATTAGCCATTTCTGCATAGCCTTATTCATGGTAACCCATGTAAATATTGTCCAATTTGCTTTTAATGGAGGATGTCCTACTGTTCAGTGCAACATTTCACAGTTTAGTGTAGATAAATCTCCTCCCTTTCTGTCTTAGAGGTAAGTGGACCTATTTGAAAAGTGCAGCCACTGAAGACTGAAATTTGTTTTCCCTGTAGAGTTTGCAAGATATGTGGATCATGCTGGTGATCAGGAGTTGTCATTTTTTGTCCCCTAAGTATGAATCCTTTTCCAAAATTACTTGTCACTGATGATTCAGGACAAAGAGTAATGAATTATTAATGCTTTTCTAGAAAAAACCTCAGTAGCTGTAATGTAACTACAGTCACCCGGATGTCAAGAGTGACCCTTTATGACAGTGTTTTGCTCTGCAAATAAATATTCACTATGCTGACATTTTTATAATGTAGCAGGTAATCATCCAGAAATACTGACTGGTCACTACTTAGCCAAAAGCTCTGTAACGGCTTCTGCTGGAGATAGTAATTGTTTTAGTGCAAGGACTCTCAAGGTTAGTCTTGGTATAGCTGTAATAACAACTGTGCGTTTTAAACCCACTCTCTGAGTTGGTTGATGCCTGCTTTTTCATAAAAAACCAAGTTCATAGCCTAGAAACCAACATGTCTTGGAATTTAGGCAGCTTTCTGTAGACACCAGCCCTGCTCTTTCCTATGATAGTTGGGTTCTTGTTGTTGAAGGTAAAGCTTGGTGTCTGTGCCTCCAGCTCGGCTGTGAACAGCAGTTAACCATCATCACATTTCCCCTTTGCTTTGCCTTCAGATACAGGAGGAATGCTCCTCACATTGACACAGATCATAGAGTCTCTGTCAGAACTGATAAGCTCAGCATCCAAACCCCTCCTGAGCCATAAAGAATGACATACAAGCCTGTTGGTCCTGTTGGCTGATCTCTAAGAATAGCTGCACCAGTGTCCCTCTTCTGCAGCCAGACTCTTATTAAAGACATGCTCAATCACAGGAAAGATGAATCTTCCTGAAGGGTGCATGATGGCATTTCCCCTGACAGGTCTTACTCTCTAAGCATATTTTTGATTTAATGGCTGTTCTCTATCAAACTCTGAAACATGGTATTTTGACCTGGACTTCAGAGAGGGATGAGTAGGAATGTGACAGCATTCTGCTTTCACTGGGGGAAAAAAGGAGGAAAAGAATGTGTAGGCAACTTTGTCCTCCTTGCAGCTTTTCTTCATTTAGTTATAACTCTTCTGATAAGTCTTAATTTGCCACTTTATGGACTGGGCTTATATTTGAGGAAATACTAAAGAAATATGAGCTTGAACCTCTGTCCCCATCCCACCAATGAAAAATAACCCTGAGAAAATGAAATTGACCCATCTGTTATTCAGTGGGCTATTTTTTCCTTGACATGCATGATTCAACTGAATAACAAACACCAGTTTGTGAAAGAGTAAAGGAAACAATCAGGAAGGCAAATTGACAGAGTAACATGCAGTGTCAAATGACGTTTTTCCTGAGTCTAGCTGTTCATGCTGTTCCTCTGCATTTTTACTTGGACTGCTGCTAGGTCACCTCATGGCTTCCCACTCCCACTGCTAGCATGGCTCAGCATTTTAACACCAGATAGAGGAGGATGGCAGAGAGAGACAACTGAGAACAAGGTGGTGTGTTAGTTTTTCTTCATGGCTTGTCTCATGTGCGGATAATAAATGGAAAAATACTGGACTCATAAAAGTTAAGAAGACACTGGATCAAATCCTATTCTTGTTACATGAAGGACTGTGTATTATGAAGTCCAAAAATGGAGACCATTCTTAAAGCTCTTAGAAGACCAAGGAATTAATATTTTGGTTTTGGTATACCTGTTTTCCAGATCAATGACTGGCATTACCATTGGACCATTCAGGTGGTGACAAAGCTACCACCAGAATAGAGCACCTATATGTTTGTCCCTCTTTTTCTCTGTACACAAACTATGTGTGGGTGTATCTGTCACATCCCTGCACATTAACAGGCTATCAGAATTATTTCTGTGTTCAAACTGATAAAACTCCCTATGAAGCAGTTTGTAAACTGGTCTCTTTCCAAAAATTAGTCTGAAAATATCTTCAAAATCTTTCCTTTAGGATGATGCAACCTTGTGTCATCAGGAGTACAAGAGCACCCACAGAAGCCAGCTTTGCAAAATAATTCTTATAAATTCCTGAAAGGCTTCCAAATATTGAAGTAATTTGCTTAGATCTGTGCTAGGAAAGGTAGATTAGTACAGCTCCTCAGAAAGCCCACTTTAATGCTGTTTATGCTTCAGTCCTTTCTAAAGACTTAAAAATATTGTTCACACTTCTTTACTGACCTACTACCTAGAGAATTTCTAGGTAGTCAGCAGAGCTCCCTGTTTTTCAGGAGTTGGAATTAATCGTCGTTTATTAACACTGCAACATTGTCTCCTGCTGGCCACTGGCAGAAACAGAGTCAATTCTTTGGCTTGCCCAATCCCACCCAGCCCATTTCCCTGCATTTCAAGAACATGCTAGCAGTGTATTCCCTTGAACTCACAAAGAAAATGAAATATTGGCCAAGGAATGCCCTCTCTTCCTTCATACCTACATGGTGCTTTAATGATGCAGCAGTGAAAAGGAGGTAAATGGTTTTTGTGGGTTTGAGGGTTTTTGGCTATTCATATAGACCATTTTGCTTTCATGTTCGACCAGAGGACAGGAAAGGAATAAGATTTATTTTTAGCCCACTTCTTCAAATGTAATAATTGGTGGCTGTGACAAACTCCCTGGGGAGCCTTGAGTTTGAGCATCTGCTCCCCACAATCTTTTCGCAGAGACAGCCAGAGAGCCTCCTTGGTTACTGCTGTCCTCCAGAAGACGCTTACACGTCTCCGGACTTGTGTGGTCCGGAACTAAGATTTCTGCTTGTTTCCTTCAAAAGAAAGCCAGGAATGTCAAAACTGCCCAAAGTGCTTTAAATACTTGAGCAGAACTGCTGTTCAATTAGGGTGCCTGTGTACTACAATTTTACTTGTATTCTATATGCTTGAGTAATGAATGTATTGTCAGTACTTACCTAGCTTGGAATTACTCTTAACTCATTATTTTAAGGTAAATGCAAATAAAAATTTTCAGAGAAGATGATGTAATTACAAACATTGCAAACATTCACTTGCTTGAGAACTCCAAGTTCATAAAATAACAACAAAAGGCATGATAACAGGGTGACTAATCCTTATTGCTTTTTTTCTAGACATATTTGAGCAGTAAGTAAAAAATCTGCAACACTTCTATGCTTTTCTTCATATCTTAGGCAAAATTGAAAAATCAGAATAAAGGAAGATGGCTTTCTCAAGTGCTATTTTGACATTGCATTTATTCTCTCTTTCTTTCATTTATTGGGACTGACATTGTTCAGAGCTGGGAGATCCATGCCTTGGTCTCAGAGTGACAGGTTGTATTTTATCTTTGAGTGAATGGTGAAATTACGCAATTGTTTTAGAGAGAACATAAATGTAGAGGTAAAATAAAAGGGCCCAGAGGGCCAAATTCTGCACAGACTAACACCTGTTTGCCTCAGAGATTTAAATTAAGATTGAATTTCTTTCTTGTGCTAAATTCATCTCTCTTATGTGCAAGAAACTTTCACTTAAGCAATTTTGAGTTATGCAGATCTAGCAAAACAAAATATGGCTTTTTGAGAAGAAGTGCCAAGTTTTATTTAATTTGAAACCCCACTGACTTCATTTGTGCTACACAAGTAAAAGAAAGCATTTTTAAACCCAGAAACTTATTGGTGAATTCATTATGATTTGGAATACTTGCACACTGTCACTTGTTCTTCCAATGGAAGACTTTTTCAACCACTTCACCAGAAAGTAATTCAATGGGTTAAGGCTATAAACAGCTCAGCTTTAAAATCCCTCCTGCTGCTGTGAAGAGTAAAATCAGAAGAGGAAACTAGAAGTGATGGTGAACTGAGTTTTACTTGAAAAAAAGTGGAAAGGATGAATTTACATCCCCAGTTTAGGTAGTTCTCTGACCTAAAATATTTGAATGGGGCCTAGTGGGGCCTTCTCAGACATCCTTTCAAATTGAACTAAATGCAAACAAAGGCTGCAACAAAATGTGAATTTACTGAGATTTAAAAATGTTTGATCAATGTTCAGTATCCATGAAATCTAACCTCTAATCTTTTAACATTGGTTCTATGCACACTGGGCTTTCTCTGGAAAACTGGATTCTCACATTTAGCCATTAAAGTTGCTGTCATCTTAAATGCTATCAAAGAAGTTGTAGTGAGCATTGAAAACAATGCTCTCCTCTTTCTAAAGGCTGGTTGAACTGCCAGGTACTTGAGTAGCACAAGCAAAGTGCTGGTAACACGTGCTGATTACATGCACATCTGCTGCTAGGTATACTCTTGTGGAAATTATTTGGCTTGATTAAAGAGTTATCAATAATATTTCAGCACTACTGAAAGTCTGGAAAGGGAAGATGAGTTTCTAAGTAGTTTAAATGAATGGATTAGTCTGTGAAGATTTGCCCATCTCCTAAAGACAGACAATAAGGTAAAATGGGTGTGGGAGAAAATTATATTGCATTCTTATTTTATTTATTAACTATATTAAGTCTTACTCGCAAACCTGTGTGTGTTATAGGAGCTATGAGCAGGTGTTGAGTTCAGTACATACATTTAGCGGCCAGTGGTTGGTGTCCTGTAGCTATGTAGGATAAGTACAGTATCTCCAGTAAGCTTTGCCTAGTTGCATGTGCCTGAGACTTTTTCTGAAGCAGACTAAAACAGTGGAATAACATTCTGTAGGAGAAATATGGTCAATCTACTGGACAATGTTTTTGTTCTGGACCCTGAACTGCAGCTTGTATCACATCAGACTGTAATTTGCTTTCATAACCATGGTTGTCTTCTTGTCCAAATCAGCACTAGCAAGAGAGGAAGGATGCCATTTTTACAGCCTTGATTGCAACATGCCTTCTGAAAAGGAAAGGTATACACTCAGTTAAGCTGTGCTTTCTCTTCTCCAAATGCTAAACTTTGTCCAAAGGCTTAGTCATTGCTTGAGAGGCCACCCAGGCCTCTGGGCAGCATGGCAATGGCAGGTGAATTGGCAAGCTTTCCAACCAAAAAGGCAACATTCACAATGCTCCTGATAATGTGACTGTTTCAAATCATCCAGCCCATTGTTTGAGATTCTTAAATTAGTTTGTAGAACTTGTACTGAAAGAGAATTTAGCCCTGAGAGCTCAAAGAGAAGTTGCTTTGCTGTAGTTTTTCCCTTGCAGATCAGTTCTGAGGAAAAAAAAAAAAAAAGCCTCCTAGTTGAACAACATTGCTAAAATTATTTTCTATTTTGAGCATGTGTTTAAGCTAATCCTTTTGTTCCATTCAGAGCTCATCCGGTGATGCAGTGTTCCCTTTTTTAGTTCTCAGAATTGTTGCCCATAGCTAATCTATGCTCATATCTAAGCCTTTAGTGTTTTTACCCTCTTTATGTGGACACCTCCAATTTCAGCCAACTGGACTGGACTTTGTGAAACTCTAAGTGAATGGAGTAAACAAGGCTCTGATGACAAGACATCTCGTAGGACATGCAGATAGCAGGAAAGCATGAATTATGATGAAAAGGGTATACAGCCTCATCTCTGGTCTAATTTATGCTTTAGCCCTGCAGTGGTTTGAGCCTCTGCATAAGGATAGACAAACCTTCAGATCCTTATAAATTTTCCTTATATCTGTTAAAAGAACATTCTGCTCCTTTCACAGTGAGCAACTAGCATCATCTTCAAATTGCTCTGATCTTGGTAGACTCCTATGCCTAAAATGTAAAAAGTTATCTAAATAAAAAAAAACAAACTTTTTTTTTTTTGTTTGGTGCTAGATTCCTTTAGATGGCTTCAGCGCCTACTCACATTCCATGTATTATATAAGGTCAGTGCTTAAAATTACCTTTCCAAGAAATATTTTCATTCCTCAACTGCTTTGTACCACCCCACTGTTCCAGCCTGTCTGGCCTTAGCTCCCAGCTACATCCTACACCATTTCACCATTTCTCCCACTTACTACACTGTCATCTAAAAATAAAAGATGGAAAAACATCTGGATTGTGACTGCTTTACTGTTATCACCAGGCATTGACTTGTTTCCCATCCTGCCCTATGTGGCAGCATGCAGCAACAAAATCTCAGCTTTCAGGAACAAGTAAAATAACTCTATGCTTCCAGGAAGAAAAAGGTTTGTGTTTTGGAATCACTGAAAAGGTTTGATGAAAGTGAAAGAGTCCTTCTAGTTTTCTAGTCCTTATGATTTTGCTGTATGAGCATAATGCTACAGGAATCTGTGAAAGTGCAAATAATGTTATATCAGCTATCCATTATCTCACATATTACAAACTGCCCACAACTCTTGGAATTTTCCAGTAAAACTTTAAGTCATCTGGAGCTATTTCCAAAGCACAGCAGCCTGTCCCTTAATCAGTCCCCATAAGGTCTTAAAGACTTTTATATTTCTCCAACTTCCAAATGTTTTTATAGATCTTTGTAGCACTGTGAAACAACCAACTCCTGCTGGGCAGGTGAGTGACTTGGAGTATCCAAGGATCCACTACAGGTAGGATGATACTCTCTGTTTTAGCAGTACTGACAGCTTCAAACCTTTTGTTTCAGAGACTAGGTGCAACTCAGATAACAGGATGCACAATCCTAGTCCATGCACAATCTGTTTTGAGCTGGGACAGGTGATGGGAGTGGTGTCAGCTATTCCCATGGGCACTCTTCTGTTAACAAAGGGCATGCTGACATTCCTCTTACTCTGTGGTGTATTACAATATCCTAAAATGCTCTAAAGCACTCCTCCCTGGATGGGCTTCCAAATAGCTTGCTGTGGTCTTGTTGTTATAACTCTTGCCAGTTGAGACCTACATCAGTAATTTCTCTTACTGGTCCTGTCAATTGTTGCATATTTATAACAGTAGTCTTAGAAAAATGTAAAAACTACTCAGAGGTTAAGGTAGGCCCTTTGGAAATGGATCAGGTTCTTATGGTAAGGATAAGAGTAAAAAGAAGGGATCAATCCAGTCTTCCTGTCTAAAGGCTTTGTTTTTAATAATAATGCAGTTTACCAAGTGATGCCTTAGGGAACATTGTACTCTTATTGTGAAAAGCAATGGCTTATGCTTGACACAGCACTTCACATGCTCATTATGACACAGCCTTTTCTGTTACTGAATGTTGTTAAAAATAAGCAGACAAATTAAGACTACACATCTGTAACATCATGAAAGATACAGAGGAAATGCAGTACTGAAGATTCAGATGAATTTTTATAATAGTTATGTATGCAAAAAGATTTTTTTCTTTAATACATAATGACTATACATATATAAAATAAATACATGACAAAAAATCTCAAAAGTGCACGTATTCCAAATCCCATGCTTTAAAAATAGATGAATTTGGAAATTTTAAAAACTCTTTGAGAAGTTTCAACAGTACTAACACTCAGTAGGAACACTTGGAGAAGCAGAAACGATAGTCAAGTGCCTGAAAAGGATCTCTGCATGATATCCTGAAATAAGCACAGTATCTTAATACTGCCATCTATTTGTGTGCACATAATTAGATATCTATACATGGAACTAAGAAAATAGGCACGTATATGATTGAGAAGTGACCTTTTTCTTTCCTTCTTATAGTTTTAGACTGCAGTTACATCGAATTTACTGTAAATGACAGTGAACTATTACTTAACATTCAAAGACTCTACCCATTCATCTCATCAAGCTGCTTGGGCTGATGCTGTCAGCTGCCACTGCTTTTATGCTCACTGTAGATACTACAAAGATCTCTCACTCTCCAAAAAATAATTCTGTTTTGAATCTCTAAGAGGTAGAAAAAAGCTTTTACAACAGTTACTGACATCTGTTTCAGCATGTCCATAGTATCTAGCTTCAAATAATTTCCTCTTTTACCAGTGAAGATATTGTTTCAGAATTTCCTCCTTTATTAGTGAGAACATTGTATAAATATATAGATAAATTTGAGGAGAACACAACAACTTCTATTTTTCTACCATAGAGAAAATGTCCTGCATGTTTTCATCTTTTTGTAATGCTCGATAAATTGAAGATGAATATAAATCCTAGCTTTTACCCCAGGAAAGATACTTTCCATCTTCTTTGAACAGAGCCAAATCAGAGTATTCTTAAAAAAATAATATTCAGGGCACATATTGACACAACCAGAAATTTGCGTTATATAAAAGCAATAGAAAACTTATAGAGATGCTAAAACAAGGTGATAAAATATTTGAATTTGAAAATGTGTGAAATGATCTCTCCCTGTGGTTCTGGTTCATTTTGTTTGTTTGTTTTTATTGTTGCTTTTTCTTTTTCTTTTCTTCTTTTTTCCTTCAGCACAAGGAGACACCTCCACTTGTTTTTGTTTGGTAGAATATGGAGGCAGAAAAAATACATTCTGCATCAGAATGTTTATTTGCATGTCTTGTTCCCTCCTTCCTCCTCAATTCGATGCGTGAATTTTTGATAATTTTCTGCTGTACTGCTCATCACTGGCAATTTTGTGAGCAGGTGAAATATGCTCTTCTCAGGTGTGCCTGTTTCAGTCACCTGCCCCTTAGAATACATTTTAACAAACCATTTATTTTGTAGGGATAAATAAATAGCCTACGCAAACCCCAAAGGCCAATCCTGGGATGCAATCAATGGGAGGACTCCCACTGACTTTAGTGGAAGGGAATGAAACATCACTTCAATGAACCTGTAAGATTTAAATAGTTTAGATAGCTCTCTTTCTCCAGCTGCATCACTGCTGAGCCCACCTCTGGAAACACCAGCAGTGGCTGCTCTCTGGCCATGCTCAGGCCTTGCTTGGAGAACTTCAGAAATGTACTGGGATGCACAGAAAAATCTCCCAACGGCTGAACACTAAGGGCAAAAGGAAATTGTGGTTTTGAGGAAACTTAGTGTCTGAGGAAACAGCTGATGGTAGGGTGTGATCCTCTTTCCCTGAAGCCAATGGATCTTCTGTCATTTACTTCAAGGGATGCTGGACCAAACAGGCGGGCCATGAGTTGGAGCTGGGTCCTTGTGCTGATCCACTGGTTTCTAAAACTTGCATGAAGACTGATGGGGAATTCCTCTCATGAAGGGACAGCACAGAAGTGCTCTTTGTACTCTCACAGCATCCCCTTGTCTGTCTGTCTCTTTGCTCTGTCACTTTCTAGCTGCCATAGTCTCCCTGTTGTGGGTGTTCATGCTTTTCTTCCAAGGCTGGTCTAAACCTCTGCCTATCCACAAGTCCAGAGGTGCAGAGAGAGCACGCAGAGCTCAGTGGGATGGGTGATGCAGAGCAGGCTGTGCTGACAGCCTCCCCAGGGCCTGCTTCTTCAGTCGTGTGCCACAGCTTCACTGGCTCTCTTGTACAAAGACTTCTTCCTCTTTTTCATTTGGGACTGTTCTCAGCAATAGGGTTATGAAAATGCCTACTGTTGGTATCTTGTAACAGAATAGATTAGCATGCCTTCCATACATAAAAGTGGTCATATTTAATAAATACATTTTCATTTCAGACTTATCCTCTAGATCAGAAAAATATCACTGGGGTTTTGACATCATCTAGTACAATTTGAACTCTTATTTAGAAGAATAAAGCAATATAAATGTGCAAACATGAAGAGGAAAGTAGTTGTCATTTGCCCTGTCCTGCAGAAAACACTACAGGGAAGTGATCACAGTGGCAAAATGCAACCCCTCTTTGTATTCAGTGTGATCTGTTTAGGAAGAGGTTTCAAATACTTCAAATACATCCTCTTAGCTTGTTTAGGGTTTGGTTTTTGTTTTACTTTTTTTTTTGTCAGATGACGAAGATGTCAGCCACACACTCGGCTTTCTCTTGGTGCCGGTGGTATCACTGCTAATTTCAGGCTCTAGCATGGTAACGTCACTCCTGCATGGTTCCAGGAGAGCTGAAGTAAACACTCCCATGCAGTGCTCTGAGAGCCCACATACAGTGGCTCATGCTTGTTCTGCCAACAGAGCTGTTTCATCCCAGACACTATATTGTCTGCATAAATAAACTGTAACAGGAATTCATACACCAGCAATTCGTCAGAGATTTTATTTCTATTTTTGCAGCTTGCTGTAATTATTTCCTCATAGGGAAGCTGATTCCACTTATATGGACTTTTCTTGAGATGGAGCATCTTTTCTGTACTTTTTCTTACACTTGTTATAAAGAAAGATTATTCATCTCTAAATTTATAGCATCTAGACATGTTCCCACTTGCAGCACCCAGACAGACAGTTATTCACTTAGCTCTTCTCAACACCCATTTTGAAAAAAAATAAGAACTAATATTTTCTTTTTGTAAGTTACCAAAGTCTTTCTTTTTCATTAACAGCTTTTTGATCTTATGACTTTACAAATCCATCTTTTTCTTGCCAGATTCCAAGAGCCTTTCTGAACTTGTTTATTCTCCTGTGAAAATGCTACTATCAGCCTGTTTGTGACCAAACTGTAATAAACTCCTGGAAAATAAAATATGCATTTAATTAGTCAAATTAATAAATAGCTTTTAACATGAACATACGTAAATGCATGTATTTTCAATTAATAGAAACTTGTAAAACTCATGTGATCAAGCTTGTCTCTGGGTTTTGCTTTCAGACTTCATAAAATTAATTCTTGGTGATAATTTCTGGAAGCTAAATAGTTCCTCATTGACAAGCTGATGCTGCAGATCTTTCAGGAATTTTCTGTGTGGGGAAGATGAAAGTTCTGAGTTGAAGGGGGAATATGGCAAGGTCTCTTTCTTGTGCACTATGATTTTCCAGCTCACTGTTCTAGTGGAAGGCATAAGAGATTGCTGGTAATACGTAGGGAGGTGAAAAGGCTCACAACAGTGGGAGGAAGTAAGTGAAGTAGGAGGTTCTCATTTCATCAGATCTGACCAGGTCTAAATCTGTTCTTTGACTTGTCTGCATGTTCAGCATGTAGCACTTGCACTCACGTCTGTTCCTGTCATCAGGGGAAGAGTGATGGCCCTCAGCTTTGCCGTCCGTGTTTGCCACAGAGCCTCCTTTGCACTCCCGACACGAGCCCAACCCAGGGTTAAATTCAGGTGGCTCCACGGCATGACATGAGCTGTTCTGTCACACAACTGACCTGGAGGTGAGCAGCATAATGGCATCCCTGAGGATGAACACTCAGCTCCTCACTGAGGAGGGCCAGTCAGTATGCCAGGGTTGGAAGGGCAGCTAAGGACAAGCCTTCAAAATGACATAGCTTGGGCAGTAGCGAAGGGTACATGGAGGCCTCAGCCAAGAGGGAAGGGCCAGAGAGGTCAGTCAGAGCCAGTATGGCATGCTGGTGTGCCCCAGCACCTGTGTGTGGGGGCATGAACTTGAGTTCTTGACCATGAAGGAGGAGCTTGTGAGATGGAAGAGGGAATACAGGTCGCACATACCGCTGACTGAAGTTTAGTCTTTAAGTAATTTGATCTCAAGTCTTTGGTATTAAGCCTATGGGTCGCTGTGGGGAAACCAAAGTTTTGTGAAGCCAGACACTCTGCCCATTGCTTATGTCCACCAGGTCACTGGTGTATGCTAGGTTCTGCCTTGTGGTCAGTAAGTCCAAGTCTTCCAGGGAGCCTGGTGCTGTCTTCACAGGCCAACTCTGTCATCCATGACTTTGTCAGACCCCTGGCTACCAAAACCATCTTTTCTACCTGAGTCTTGACTTTCACCTTCTTCCTGCAATGACCTATCTACTGAAATGCATTTGGAAATAAGTTGAAGGGTCAGAAAAAGGGGGGGAAAAAAGAGAAAGATGAAAATGGAGAAGAAAGGAAATTATCATGGAAAGACAGATCTCAGTTTCCTCCTGCTAGACACTAACAAAAAGCTTTGAAGTGTTAGACCACATATTTTCAGATGGGATCACTCTGATAAAGCTGCTGATCACCTGCTTTTAGCTGTGAGGTTGACTCTTATGCTAAATGCCCACTCTGCCAAATCTATCGTCAAGGCAAAATACTTCACCTTCTGTAATTAAATCTCATGATTTTTTAAGCTTGTCTCCTGATTTTTGGAGCCTGACTCATGGTTTCTGTGGAAAACTTAGGTTTGGCAAATGCTGAAAGCAGTGGGAGTATTTGCAGCTTGAAGGCACTGTTCAGCGAGAGGAAGGGTGGAGGAATCTGCCCCTCAGCAATTAGTAGACTCGCTTTCTACGAAAGGACGTGTCATTTGGTAGGTTATTTTAGCATGCTGTACAGATGCAGATTATTTTTTAGAATTTTTAATTGGTGATACCATAGCAACTTTATACAATGAAAAACAGTCCAGGCCAGATTGTGCCTGACAACCACCCGCCTGTTTGGGGGTGGCAGAAAGCTGTACCGACCCAGGAGGACTTTGAGAAGCTCTTGACGCTGTGAGTACTGGTGAGGAAGGTTGTCAGAGTGATAAAATGGGCTCCCAACCCCACAGCTAGAGGGGGTTGTAGCTAGTCCACTGCCTTGTCACCTTACAGTCTTTTCCTCAATATTTTGGATTGAACAAGATATTACAGCTAAATCCCTAAGATGCCAGAAAATGATTTAAAATTCAGGGCTCTGATGAATTTTTGCCCTCTGTGAATCAGAGATGGGAGAGAGTCTGAAGAAGTAGTGCTGGGCAGAAATACATGTAACAGACAGTGTGTAGGCCTACTGATGCTGCGCCACTCAATAATGTCTTTCAGTGATAAATGGACACTAGACTTTTCCTTTATACATTTGTCTTAAACATTTCCTACCTTCTGGTGAGGAAGATTTGGATGGGATATGTTCAGTACTCGTCCCTCTTCCCTCGGTATCAGTTTAACAGCAAAGGGCAGGGAAGAGTGTCATATCACTACCTTGATGTAGGTATTCTCTCCTTAGCCCTTTGGTGTTCTTTTCTTAGCTAAAGGACTGAATCTCCTGTATGTAGGTCTCAATAAAGAGATAAAGGGACCATACTCTGTGCAGTATTGTGCTCTCATGCAGGAAGTCTTTGCCTTTCTGCCATGTCTAAGACATGTATATGTGTGTGTAGGCATATATATGACTCTGAGACATTTTAAAGTCACTGAAAGGAATGCAAATAGACAGTGCTGGACTGCTTGAGTAGGCTAGGGATCACCATGAAGAGGTTGAAAGTGTAAAGTGGACAGTGCTGATATGAAAGGGAAGGATCTTGACTAAAAGATGGAGAATAGATGAATCATAAGAGCGTTGTGGTTCCCAGCCCACCTAGGGAAGCAGGAGAGCAGACAATGACTTTAACTGAGAAACCCACTGCACAGTAATGGGATAAAAGAGACTCAGGGAAGCTGAGGGTCTTTCAGAGGAAAGTAAGATGTGATGCTCAAGGCCAGGTTGGATGGGACTCTGAGAAGCCTGGTCTAGGGGGAGGTGTCCATGCTCATGTTGGGGCAGTTGAACTAGATGGCTTTTAAAGGCCTCTTTCCACTCAATATATTCCATGATCTTTACACTGTGATATGTAGTTAGGATAAAAGAAGCTCAAAGCAGTGCTGTGTATACACGGTTTATTTTGGACACATATTGCAGCAAAAACTGTCTCTTAGTGAATATAAAGTCTTCACCTGGAGGCGAAATTCAATACATGATTAAATTGCACCAAATACGTGGAGAATGGTGACTACTGGGAAGGAATATAGTACCAAGAGAGACAAATATTTTCCAAATTGTGCAGAAGCTTGAGTGTGAAGAACTGAGACTGATCCAGATAGAGAAGACATGAGGGAAGTGTCCCGAAAGAGGCTTTTAAAAACCTGACATGACAGATTTCCCCCCACTGTATGGAAAGAAAATGAGAGGCATGGAAAGAAAGTAATTTACCTTTGCAAGGCCTCCATCAGCCCTCTGTTGAACATAAATATGTGTGTGGAAAGAGGCTTTGAAGGAAGAGCAAGTCCAACACTTTGGAGCTGTCTGTTTCATTTCCAATGTAAATTCACAGAAATGCTAACATGGAGTATCATTGTGCTAAATACTCATGCTCAAATGTTTCCCACCCTTGTGGGTAGCCCTAAGTCCTTGGTCATTCCCTAGAGATATGCACAAATTGGCTTGAAAAATACAGAGGAATGTTGCTGAGTATTCTTTTATTCAAACCACTTCTGATCTGATTTTCAATGGGAGAAAGAAATCTGACTGTTGGAAATGAAACACTTTTGAAGCTGTGGACAGAATTTATTGTGAACTAATGCTATCACAGTAGAAAAACACCTGAAAATATCCCCCGGAATTTTTTAATAGCAATTTCTTAATGGATTACTTCTTTGAAGATGGAAGAACATGCTGTGCCTGTGCATCTATAGAAATTTAGCATTAATTAACAATTTAAAGAAATCTACCAAACCCTAATTGGATGTATTTTTATAAGTTTTGCTGCCTATGAAGTTATGCATTTTGAATAGTGCTCTATGAATCATGGAAGTGTTTCTTTTTTAATTAGGGAGATATTAAATTCTGATCCTGATTTTGCCAATGTGATAAATTAATACATTCCTGCTAGAACATCATGATTTAAAGCATTTGTGGTGGTCACCTATTTTTCAGAATGCATTCATGATGAGAAGCTGAGTTTTCCACTCAAAATTATTTTTTTTTTAATGAGATGCTGAGTATGAAATGAAGCCAAAGCTTATGTATTTACTTCCTCATAATGCTGTGCTCCCCAAATTCCTTTTCTGCTTTATTAAACCGCAGATAACTGTTCCACTTCCCAAGTAATCTCAGTTTGGTTGAAATCTTTATATCAGTTTGTGATAACAGATTATGGTAACAGAATGTAACCATTTTTTGAAGAACCGTATCACTTCATCTTTCATAAATACTAATTAAACAACTCAGGCTTACGTCAGTGCCAAGATTCATGTCAGCAGTTAGTGCAACTTGTTATTGTAAGATTAGTTCTGACACATTCCTTCCAGCACAGCAAGCAGTGGGATCCTGTGCAGCACTGGGAAGAAGTCATCTCTCTAGAGACTGCCAGTAGGTATCCAATAGGAAGGAAGACTGCTTTCTTTAACAAGATTAAAAACTCTCTGCTGACATACTCCCTAACTGAATCATCCTGAACTGTAAGTCTCACCACGCAGAAGGAACGAGCTCGCTCATCACCCAGGCTTCTCCCTTTACAGCACTCAGGCCTTTAGTATTATAATATCTGCACACTGGCTTCAGGAGCCATCCCTGCTCTGGTCAGGGATCATTCACAGCTGCAATAATTGGCAACGATTACTTGACTACAAGAACATCGGGTGAGGCTTACTCCTCTGAGCAATTTCTAGCTGAGAAAGAGATGTAAGGGTGAGAAGTGACCTTATTCTGTCCAGCTGGCACTTACACTGCTGATTCAGGGGCATTCCCTGGGCTCTACTTGAAGGGGTGCTGGTGATATTGTCACTGTCTAAATGTTACTGTTTGAGCTGAGCAACATGCAAACACTGGAATTTTAAAAGCTGTGTAATTTTAAAGCATCTCCTAAGTAGAGGTCATCCTCAAGAGAATTGCTTTCATTGTTCAGATTCACAGGTGCTATGGTGCCTATTGTGTATAATTTCTTTCTTCGCTGAACGCTTGTGAAAATGTGGATTATGGTGACAGGGAGATAGGGATACACAGAGTCTGTTTGCCCAGCAGCGCACTGTGGGTTCACTGGTTAGTATTGTGTCCTGTTTCACAACAGGTTAAGACACAGATTTTTCAGAATGCTGGAAGCATTTGGTGGTGTGTCCAGCTGGCATATGCAGTAGCCATGAATATGTGGCAACTTCAGTAATAAGTAAACTTAAGGGACAGAATATATATGCATAGGCCTGTGTGCCTAAAGAGATTCAGTGAGTAGGGCACTCACACGAAATTAGATTTTAATCCCGTTGCAATTCTGAAAACTTAGATTCTCACATGGACTGAGGCATAAACTAGCATTACTGTGTATGCTAGATAGTATTCCCTCTTTTTCTTTTTAATTTAATTTTTCCTAATCAGATACCATTTATTTTCAAAAAGGCACTGCATATCTTCAATCAGAAAGTTATTAAGTAGGTAAGCCTTCTTTATCCTCCTGTTGCTGCTCTGACTTCAAGTAAGTGCATGAAGCTTTGTTCTCAGTTTGGGTAGTTAAGACAAGGTCAAACCTCAGTATTAATATGAAAAAGAAAATCATCATGACCCAAAGTGCTCTGATTGATCCAGGAACTTCATCAGATTATGCCATGCCAGAAGGTACATTTACACTCTGCAATCTGCAATCAAGTGATACTCAGAATCAAGTGTACAATTCAGAAACTGTCTTTGGCAATGTGTCTAAACACATATTGGAAAATAAGCAGTTATGATCAAATGACAGGATATGTGGCTTTCAGGTGGTGTGTGTGTATGGTGCTTTTCTGAGCATGCTAGTACATGGAGAAGAGTTATAAACATGAGAGATGGCAGAACAATTTTTAGTTTCTCTCTGCATCAGAACAATTTTCAGTTTCTGAACTTCAAGGGGGAAACCAAAGCATCTTTACAGAAAGCAAAGCTGTGAAGTGTGATGTTACTTTTTGGCTTTGTCACATGTGCTCCATGAGTGACAGATTAATCTAAGCAGTGTCTTGTTTGAAGAACCTAAGCCTGCACAATTGCTGAGGTTGAGCAAGGCTTGGCCTCAGAGATAGATACATGAAGGTTTTGAGTTCTCTAAACCTCCCAGGCTGGAGGATGCTTCTTAGCAAGAGTTTATGAAATGAGCAGGGATACAGTGGTCCTGGCTGGGTGCATCAATCATCATCTTTGTCATTATCCATCCAAAATGCAGGGGTGTTGTGGTATTTATTTTTTGCTGAGTTTAAATCTGCAGGTGTGGAATAAAGTTATGACACAAAAAAGTCCTCTTGTTTTTGGGGTTTTTTCCTGAAAAATGCTGAATCCCTAATTTGAAGAGAACTTTCCATTATTAAATATATTAAATAGAGAAGAAAATCTTTATTAAGGTTTCTATGAACAGCAAGGGGCCACAGCTATTTAATATGACATTTTAAGGAAAGGTCTCAAATATTGTCATAAAGGGCACCTGGACATTTGATTTTTTAAGATAGAGAGAAATAATTTTAGTCTATTTAAACTGATACTAAGACTCCAGTCAAGAACTCATACTGCACTGGCACATGTGGGAGTCCATCTGGAGACAAAGGAAATTTGGGGAATATTTTTAAACTCTTTGAAAATGATATTATTCAGAGATTTTAATGTGTATGTTTCTTTCATTTATTTACTCCAAGGTCTGTGTATTATAGCTTAGATAGCATGTCTTTACATGCAGAATAATATCCCAGAGACATGGGAGGGAGAGTGCTAAGAAAGGCTCTTATACTAAAGGAAAAGGGGATGTAAAATAGAAATTAGTCCCATTAATATATAGGAAAGAGGTGGCAAAATTAATAATGATGCAGACATTGCTGAGATGAAATTTGAAGTTTGTTCCTTCAGGCATTTTTGAGTTCTGAATGTATAAATGTTTTGTGTAGAACATATGGAAGAAATAAAGCTTTATTTCTACTTGCATAACTCAAAAACTGTTGAGTTTATAGGGAAGGAACAAGAAGAAAAGGAAAAAAGTAAGGAGAAAAGCAAATTTGGCTGAGATCAAGCATGAAAGTTTTATGTTCAAAAGAAATAATTTTGTTTTGTTTTGGTAGAATATATTAGAAGGAGTTGTGAGTGACTGAGAAGGGGAATCTGAATGGGAACCAGAACACTACCTTGACAGATAATCAACTACACAGACACCCAGATATATTTAATGCTTGTGAAATTTAAAGCGTATGATTTATGCTGTCCTTATGCTTAAATTAACTGCATTTCTAAATGCATAATGTGCATGTACTGTAATGCTGGGGAGGGTAAATCAGAGTGCTTTTTAAAAATGTATATCACTGTTTAGTATGTCCCTTATATTGATACAGGACAGGACAGGTATTCAGTTGAGTATTACTGAAAGCTGACAAAATAACTGGACTTGCACCGGAAGGAAAGAATTTATTCTCTCCCCAGAGCAGAGATTGTTGTTAACTATTCCAGAACAGTAACTGTTAAAGCATTCAGTGTCAGAGATACTCTAATGAAGACAGAAGGTTTTTATAGGCTTGGCTAGTCCCCATGGAAACAGCCTTTCTACTGAGTTACCATAGGAATCGTCAAAGCCTTTGTAAGCCTCCCTTAATAGCGCATATACGCTTTCCAGGCAGACTGGAATATCTGCTAGAGGATACACCTCCTGTTTTTAAATATAAATACAAACAGATTTTGTTTTGGAGTGGTACTCATCTCTGTTTAACTAGCTCTGCTATTCTTTACGTTAGAGTTACATTAAACATTGGAGTCACCTGTGGTACAGGAGAACGTGTAAGGGCTGGGTGGGTTTATGAACGAGGCAAGCCACGTACGCTCGTGCCTAACCTGCGGGGAACCACCAGCAAAAATACCATTCCACACAGCACTTCTGGCACAGCCCAAAGCATGTCAAAACATTGCCCCTCCACCTTCTTGTGGACATTGCAGAGCTCTAGTCAGTCTGAAGCTTTGCTGGACAAAAGTTATACAACAGGAAACAAATAAACAAGAAATGGAGCCAAAGGAAACAAAGAGAACACTCTCCTGAATGAAACTAGCAGAAAGCAAGCCATGGGGTGACTTCAGCTCTCAGTCTTTCAAGACAGTTGCTGTTTTGACTTCTAAAAATGTTCCTTGAAGCCATTACCTGGGCACAGGATGAGTAGTTTCTTGGATAACTAATGAGGAATTGCATTTTCACACTCTTGATCTGGAGGTTTTGTAAGAACATGGAAGTACAGTGGGGAGCTGCAGGTTGTGAGGGAACCATGCACCTACTTGCTGGTCTTGTCATTGTGAGCTTAATTTTATTCAATTTTGGTTCTGTTTAAACTCCTGGGATTAACACAGTGTTCTCCATACAGGGGATTGACATTAATAAGACTACTTGTTAAGGAAATCTAGCCAACATCTTCAGGGCTTGTTATTTGTCCAAACAAATGCTAGCTACAAGGCTTTCTACTGTAAAGCCTGACATGTTTTTATATTCCACCTTCCAGTTGGCTAAATTTCATTATGCAGTTTGGGCATATAAATCAGTGGAGCTGAATTAAAGGACATGTTTTTTACGGGACGACAGTAGTAGAGAATTTGGCCCTTAAATTCCAGTTACCAAGGTACCAGCTCCCATACATGTAAAGATCCCCATGAAAAGCAGTGGGACTGCTTACATGTTTTGGTTAGGCATGTAGGCATTCCTTGCCTTACCAGAGAAAGAATTCTGATTGGACAAAACAAAAGTTTTGGATTTAACTGAAAATATATTTGTTTTAAAATGGGTAATTGGAACTACAGATGTGAAAACTGCTATATGTTGTGGTAAGTTTGCAGAGATGGTATGGCAAGGCATACATCGTGTATTACTCCTTTCCAGAGCTGGTAGAAAGGCAGTATATTTTTTCCAGGAAAATATTTGAATTTCGCCCAAAATGTCTTTGATTTCCCAAGTAACTGAGGTGCCACTATTAAGGACAGTTTTGGACACCCTAGCCCAAAGATGATCTCTCTAGTTACCCAAAAGCAGTTAGTGAAAATCTGAGGATTGCAGCCATCCAGAAGCAATCACTGAGACCAAGATCTATTTACAGGGAAAGGGGATAAGAAAAAAAAGAGATGATTTGTGGAGGAGTTAATAAGGGATTCTTCTGTGCATTGATAATTTAAAGGCTGCGTTAACTGTCCTCTGCCAGTTATGAGTTGCTCTTACAGAGAAGTTGATCCCATAGTTTTGGTTCCATTTTCGGAGCTGACAGAGGTGTCAAAGATGGTATCTGGAGCAGCAAGAGGCAGGATTATATTGGGTGTGACAGTGTGAGTGCTCTCCAATGTGTTCTCCCACCAAAAATGTAGAATGTTTACTATTTTTGGAGGTCTGACTCCCCATGCCATGCACTGTCGTGCCAGAGACAAGGATAGTTGCAGGAGTACCTGAAATGAAGGTCTAAAAATAAAGCCATGAGTAATTCATTGTATGGTTCAACTAGTCATGTGTCCACCAAATGGAACAATGCAGCTGTAATCTCAGGCATTTTGTTTTTTGACCATGAAAACAAAGAGGATGATGTGGCCCACATAATATACCTGAACTCACTATTATTACACTTTCCCTGAAAGGTCTTGCAAGAATTGCTCTACATGTAGGCTTTCTCTAAGAAGTGCACTCAGTATATGAACTACCCCTGTTTACCCTGCTTATTGCCACTAAAATGTCCTTACTGGTTCACCCAGAGAAACTGTGGATGCCCCATCTCTGGAAATGTTTGAGGCCTGATGGTCTTTGAAGTCCCTTCCAACCTAAACCATTCTATGGTTCATGTTGCAGAGACCATCACTAAAGCTTTTTACGGGTGAGAAATCCCTTGTGTTTTGTGTTTTGAGATTTTGTGGCTGAAATTTTTTGTCAAGTGTGTCAGGTTGTGAAGAAACTGAAGCACCCACTGCAGCCTTCAAGCAAAATAGCCATTATGTTCTGTATGTTTTTGTTTGCATAAGAAATCACTGACAATCAAATTGTATCCTTGAGCAAAACATGATGTGAACGATTTGCTTGGCCTGCAGGGCATGCACCACATCTGCTCTATTACTGAAGGTGCTAAAATGTGTGGGATAGATTAGGCATATTTGGCAATTTTATGGTAAAAGGGGCTAATTCGAAACTCCACTTGTAGGCTAACTGCTGACAGATATACCATCTCAGTGGAAAGAAATTGGGTACAGCATTTATCTTCTGGTGTCTATCTGCACTTGGTTCCACTTGTATTCCCACTTCTTTGTCTCCTCCCTATTTTGTCTTCTCCTCCAGAGCCAAGGGTCTGGAACAGAGCTCACAAATGGCTGAAACACGCAGCCCTCTGTAGTTCTCTCTCTAATGTGGGGGTTTTTTTGCAGCAGCAGACGCTCATCCATGGACCTTGTTTTCATTTCCTCACAATTATGGGTATACATATGCACCACAGTGCATTACCTTTGTCTTTCTGATCTGGAGGACCACTTCTCCTTCTGGCCATTCTCAGGACCACATAAACATAATAACTTACACAGACACGTCTGCTGAAAATCCTGACCAGTGAAATCACTTCTCCTAGTTGCCAGAAGTACCTATAAGAAGGAGCACATGACGACTTCTTCAGGAAGAAGCCTCATGTTCACAGGCTCTGTTGCTCACAAGGGAACTTTAGCCACCACAATAACTTCTGGAGGGACAACAGAGAAGGGCACAAATGATCCAGTGGTCCAGGAGACCTGTGGAGTGCACTAATGACAGTTTTCTAAGCCAGGTGGTTAAGGAGATTTCAAAAGGAGGCACTCCTCTGCACTTTGTACTTACAAACAAGAAAGAACTGGTTGAGGATGTAAAGCTCAGGGAAGCTCCTTTTCAGTGGCTCCTTGTAAAAGAAGAAGCAAAGGGCACAAATTTTAATACAAGAAACTCCACTTTTTTTTTTTTTTTTTTTTTGGTTTTTTTTTTTTTTTTGTTTTTTTGTTTTTTGTTTTTTTGGTTTTTTTTTTTTTTTTGTTTTTTTGTTTTTTGTTTTTTTGGTTTTTTTTTTTTTTTACTGTGGGAATGGTAAATTTCTGCCAGTTGCCCAGAAAGTTTGTAGAATCTCCATCTTGGGAGGAATACAAAACCTAACTGGATAGAGCTGGGAGCAAACTGCTGTAAATGACTGCTTTGAGCAGGGGGGAAGCAGTAGAATGACTCATGTAAGAGTGAAGGAGAAAAAGAAAAATTTAGATTGCATTGGATCCAATGTAGCAGCAGAAGGAAGCACGCACCAATTTCAAAGTAAAAGCAGAAGAACAGTAAAATAGGTAAATCAAGAATGTCCTAGACTACTGTCCATCCTTTCTAAGCAATAAAACATTAGACAGCAGCTCTTTTCCAAAGGGAAATGTGACATTCCTGGGTTGGAAGGAGGTAGTGAGAAGGGACAATACTGTTCTGCTGTCTGTGCTGTATCCTGTCAGCTGTAGATTCCTACCCTGTTCCTGACGTGGTTCCTTACCTGCCATATGTGCTGTATGGACTGGTAAGACTTTATGCTTCTTCCCTTCTCCTCACACCTCTCTCTTGCTTTGGAGCTACTGTGAGCTTAGGGCTCCATGGTGGTGTCTCCTCTCCTCGTAGTGACCTGAGGGCATTGTCCGGCTGGCCCCAGTACCTGCTGGAGTGCCGAGGCACTGAGCAGTCACACATGGTGCAGCACTAGAGGAACTTACTCCCTCTGCTTCTGGGTCTGCATATATCCCTTCCAACTTGTATGTCAGTGCCTTTTTGCAGTCACAAAATCTTTGTATTCTGCTTATGTCGGCAGGGTATGTCAGGCCTGAGCTGGTTTAATGTTCAGGGATACTTTTTAACTTGAGGGAGGACAAGAAAACCAAAAAACAGACCAAAAAACAGCTGAACATGATTATATCCCTGTTTGGAAAAGCCTGGGCAACCATCCCTAGGGTAACAAGGAAAAGAGGTCACTGAAGAAATACTGCAACCTACAGCAAGAATGGGAGGAGGGTTGAGGTATCTGAAGCACAAGGAAAACTGAAAGCTTTTTAAAGGAAAAAGAAATTGTGCCAAGGAATTCTGCCTGTTTCGTCACATATACCTTTCTGAAAAAA
Organism: Pyrgilauda ruficollis; assembly: GCF_017590135.1. Classification (NCBI taxonomy): domain Eukaryota; kingdom Metazoa; phylum Chordata; class Aves; order Passeriformes; family Passeridae; genus Pyrgilauda; species Pyrgilauda ruficollis. The sequence continues at coordinate 440,854 of NW_024525378.1, read as the reverse complement.
CTAAAGCAGTGCTACAGAAAACAGCTCAGGGTGACACCAGCAGTGGCAACTTGCACGCCTAGGGGAAGTGATCAGTGTAAAATGCAGTTAAAGAAACTGTGTAGTGTTTTTCTTGCTGCAAATGAAAAGTGAATGCCAATTATAAGGTAGTAGAAAGGCAGGAAAGTATCTTGTTTTGAAAGATTTAACACATGGAGAATTAGGTGAAGGCTCCTACCCAGACAGAAGCCCAGAACTGAGAGTCAAAATGAAGGGAGGTCTAAAATCCTTTGAGTTCATTCAGTTTTGTTTGTCTAAGATATTTCAGCAGCTCAGCAGCCTGTAGAGCAGCCTTAGGTGCAAATGTGCATAAGTCTTTATTGATTTTTGTGGAAATGTTCGTGTGAATATACTCACTGAAGGATGCATGCTTGAAAATCATTGCTTCATTCAGTTAATGCCTATTTCTTGAAGTATTAAGAAATTACATATTGGAAATACCAAGAAAATAAAATGGATGTGGCACGAGGGGAAGGACAGTTGAGGTGGAGGTCGGGGACTGGTGTAAAGAGGCAGGGAACTGTGTGTGCCAAAGGAGCTGCTGAATGGAACTGTGCCATGAAAGACACTGGAGAATTTACGCTGCCTGGACAAAGATGATCTTTCTTTCTGCCCACAGTTAGTCTGTTAACAGCTTGCAAGATCACAGTAGACATGAGGAAGAAATAATTTTAAAAGATCCCAGAAACACTGAGTTGAAAGAAAGAAAGTGAATGTTTATGAGAAACATTTATGAGAATATTAACTGTTGGCAACGTAGGCATCCCTTTCAAGTTGAATGGGAGGAATAGGGTTTAAAATTATAAGGAACCCTTTAAAAATTCATGCCAAGATACAGCCTAATGGGAGCAACAGGGTACTGAAAAATATTTCTGAGAGCATTGGTTGCATCTTTGTTTCATGTGTGTAGAGTAAATTGAAAATGGTATTTAGTAGGAATGCTAAAGAAGACATCAGGTGGAAAATGCACTCATACAAATCTGTCAACAGTAATTTATTTACTGTTAGTTGGTCAAATAATGAAGCCCTAGTGAAATATTTTCTCAGGTTTTATTTCCTTTGTTATGGAAATATTGACTGAGTAAGGAAAATTGAAAAAAGAAATAATTACTTATGGAAAAGTGCCTGCAGTCTCTGTCTGTATGGACATTATATTGTCTGTATGGACTTTATAAGTATACCTAGTGTATGGTGATTGGAAAATTTCCTTTCCAGAAAAGGAAAATATTGCTAAGAGCTGTTGAAGAAACTGATATTATCATTTAAACCTTTTTCTTAATTTTTCTTATACTGATCTGTAGTAGTGGCATTGCAGAATGGAGATTTAAGAGACAATGTTGGAAAAAACAACAAAACTATGTGTTATTCATTGTAAAAACAATATTAAGAAGTTGAACCTATTTAGCTCCCATACTTCACAACAGAGGAAAAAACAGGCCATGGTCTTTTAAAAGACTTTATAACTTTTCATATTCATATGTGTATAATTTTCCAGATACATGCTTTTTTTTTCTTCAGCAGAATTGCCATGTCTGACACTGAGCCTGAGGACAAGCAGCAAAAAATCACTAAAGGCTACACCTTGTAGCCAGCACTTTGTGTTGTAACTTGTTGGAAAAGACTTTCTGGAAATGCTTACTTTTCTAACATATTCAAGTTAACCTTGTGATTTAAATATTTTAGGATCTGTGTTACTCATGTTCTATAAGAAATGGCTCTACTAAACATCATTTATGTACATACTCCTGCACTCCTACTGCAAAGGATTCTGTTGAGATTCCCACCTCCTAAGAAGCATTTAAAACTGCTTTTTAATTTTAATAAATGGTGTCACTATATGTTGTTTAATAGATGGTTTCACTTGATAATTTTGAATAATTCCCACAGAAACTAAGTTAGAAGAATAAGAAATCAGAGACCGTTTTGGCGTCAAAAATCAATTTCTTCTAAGCCTTGTATGTGCAAAGTGTGTGAATGAGCTTTGAGACTGGAATTATTATCTTCTACCTCCTGAGCAGAGATTAATAAAATGGATTTTAATTGGGGTTTTTGCAACTCATCTATGTATAAAAATGTGAGCAAATGGAGGAAAAAAATCTAGAACTGAATTTCCTAACCAGACTGATACCAATCACTGCAAATATAAACATTCATTCCCTCAGTTTCTAGTTTATCAGCATTAAATATACACATTAAAAAGTCATGTGCACTTCAGCATCTGGTAGCCTGTGTTTTTATATTTCAGAACAATATTCCTGACATACAATCATAATAAAGCTGCATCTCATATAACTGGTAGATATTTTGTGTCTTTACTGGTCTTGGATATGCATTATTGCATCCAATCCTTTCATTTAGCACTAAAATATTATGGGCTCGCTCTCATTTGTGCTTCTGTTCCTTTCCAAGTGTCTGGTTGTGTAAAAGAGCTGCAGATTTGGCTGGGGCTTTCATAGATATGGCAGCCTTGATGAGTTCATAATGACTTATAGTGCCCAATATGTGAATGATGCCGAACAAAAGACAGTGGTTCATTTAGTGTCATTTCCTACACTTGCCTCTGCTCATGAAATGTGGCTGTGAAACATTTTCATATTCACAATAATGTGTTTTGCTTGCATTTTGCAGTCATCTTCCACATGTGTAAATGGAGCAACAGGTGTAAGATTCCTGTGTTTTCAAACTTTATCCCTTCCCACAGATGAAATTGTAAAACATAATAGAAGATGAGGGTATACATGCAGACAAGAAAATGTCTGTGCTTATGTTTTTTAAGATATTATGTATTAAAAATGCACACACGTTTAACAAGCCCAGTCCTTTTGATATGAAGATGACTTTTGACAGAGAAAATGATAGATGTAGAAATACTGTAGTATGCACTCAAATGCAGGCTTGGCATAGCACTACATAATAAATTAACAAATGTTGTTCATAATGCTTGTTGCAATTAGAGATTGGATTTAACTGCAGTGAGTGACATGACCAGATGACATCAGGGGAAAATAAAAGCTCTTTTGTCAATACTCTTGTTTTCTGTCTTGCTACTTGTCATTAAAAAGTCAATATTAAGTCAAAAATTTCTGTTTAATAGGATACAAGATCATATGCCCAGCATTTTCTGAAACCTGTATCTCAGCTGTAAATATGTGCTCACTGTATTCAGAATATTTATGAATAGTGGTCACCAGTATTGGTATATTGGAATGGTATATTCCATTATTCCTGTCATATCTGTTCAGATCTGCTGATTTGTAGGTGCTCTTCTGCTGAACAAACTTGTGTAGTTCATGCAAAATTATGTATGTGCTCACTGTATTCAGAATATTTATGAATAGTGGTCACCAGTGTATATTCCATTCTTCCTGTCATATCTGTTCAGATCTGCAGATTTGTAGGTGCTCTTCTCCTTGAAAAAACTGGTGTAGTTCATGCAAAATTATACATAACTGAGCACAAATAACACATGTTTTGCTTTAGTTTCCTGTTTGGGTTCAGTTGTGACTAAAGCTTTCTGCTTGTGCCAGTTACAGTTCACTGTGTGTAAATGGTATATATGATGTATAGGTATCCTCAGTCTTACTGCTCCTGTGAGACTCTTCTTTCTGATATGGTCATACAAAAAACTAAAATTTCCCATCCACAAAGCATTTAGCCCACAGAAAACTACTAAGTGAACCAGTTAAAGGGATGGTAAGCATCTACCATTCAGTTTTCAAGAATTCTTTGCAGGAAATTTTGCGTCTCAAAATTAAAGGTAATTAAAGGTAAAGGTAAAGGCAGAGATCTTTACAACAAGTCACTGTACCAAAGGAAGTGAGGAGAAAAAAAGAAAATTTCTGGACTTATAAATTCTCTAATGAGTTGAATGAAGAAGAAAGGAGGGAAGTATAGTCTATTTTAAAATCTTAATAAATCTGAAAGGACTAAACCAAAACCAATGATAGGTTTCAAAAGTAGATCACCTTTCAAACGCTAATGTGATTATGAGAATCAAGAGCAGCAAATCATAAAAATCTTGGTAAAAGATGTGTGATACTTTAACATGGGTAACTGAAGGCAGGTGTGAACCAAGAAGCTTTAGTGGCTAATTTATATCCCTCTGGTAGAATACTTTGGGACTGGTTTGGAACATTCCTAAAGATAATGGTTAAAATGGCCCCATTAACTGCATTTTGGTTTTGGTTTTTTTATCCCTCAAAGATGTTAGTTTTATGAAGTAAAAACATACAAATGCTTCCTCATAGTAGATGCTTCTTCCAAGTACGGTCTGGAGCAAAACCAGTGGATAAAAGATTGTCTCAGGGGAAGCACAAGGAGAATCTATCCATTTGAGACACGCCTCTGAGAATGGTTCCTCTGCTTTTCCTCCCTATTCTGCCTCGGTGATATGAGTATAGCAATGCAATTCCACCTTAAAAGGGCCAGCATTCTCAATAGATTTCTTGTCAGTGCAACAGGATGTGTGCATGTGTGGGGGGTTGCCTGGGACAGAGCAGTGATTCTGTACACTTGTCAGTGGAGGGGCTCAGAAATTTTGAGCAGAATGTTTTTCAGAAAATGCCAATTAATTCAGTTGTAAATGTTATGTGGGAATGTGTCAGGATTGACTATACTTTGTTTGTTTTGCTTTCAATCAAAACAAAGCATTCTGATAACTTTTTTTATAATCTTGTCATGACAGAATATTTGAATGTTTCATTTTGGAAGACATTTCATTCAGGATTGTGTTCAATATTATAAATGGGGGGGGGAAAAAGAGTCAGAATTAAAACTTTTCATCTAAGTTTACCTTAGGTGAATTTAAAAAATAGTCCTACTATTTCCTTTGCTTCAGTTTAGGACAGGTGAAATTTTAATGTGTCAGTGCTTTCCAGGAGATGAAAATTCTACTTTCATGAAAAATATCTGACAGAAGTCTATCTCTCGTTGTTTAAAAATGAAAGTTTTACAGTTTTCAAAATAAATTAAACATGTAGTTAAATGAGTGGAAATAATTTTTGGAGTTGTTAATTTACATATTTTTAAAAAGTGGGTTTTTTATGTATTAAGTTGTTGAAAAGATTTTTCTAAATGTCCAAACCAATATTTGAATATTTGAGTCCTGTCATTGGGCACTACTGAGAACAGCCTGGTTTCCTTCATTATTTCTCATCAGGTGTCTACACACATTTATAAGATTGTCCCCTGAATCTTCTCCAGGAAGAAGAGTCTCAGCTCTCCTCATATGAGATGCTCCAGTCCCTCAGTCATCTCCACAACCCTTCACTGGGTTTCTTCCAGTAAGTCCATTTCTCTCCAGTACTGAGGAGTCCAGAACTGGGCTCAGTATTTCAGACATGGCCTCAACAGTATTGGGTAGAAAGAAAAGGTAACACCCTTCAATCTGCTGGTAATGTTCTTCCTAATGCAGCCCAGAACGCTGTTGGTTACCTCTGTCACTATGGTTTATTGCTGGCTGGCATTCAACTTGTTGCCCACCAGGATCCCAAGCTCTTTCTCTATGGAGCTGTTCCTCAGAAACTCAGTGTGTACTGAGTTTCTGAGAAACAGTTCAGAAACTGCATGGGGCTATTGCTCTGCATTAGCAGATATATAGGCAGAAATTTGCATTTCCCTTTTCATAGTCCTCTCTGCCCAGTTCCACTCTGTGTCAATGTTCACTCCCTCCAATTTTGTGTCTCTGAACTTGCTGAGGGTTCGCTTTGCCCCACTGTCAAGGTTTTTAATGTAGAGGTTAAACAATATTGCCTTCCCTGTTGACCCCTGGGTTACACCACCAGTGAGGTGCCTCCAACTGCACTTTGTACTGTTGATCACCCCCCGGGATTGGCTGTTCAGCCACATTCAGTCCCCCTTGCTGTCAATTTACCAAACCCATACAATGTCACCTTGTCTTCCAGATTGTTACAGAAGTCTGTGCCAAAGGCCTTAATAAAGTTGAAGCAAACAACAGTCAATGTTGTTCCCATCATCTGACAAGGTGATTTCATTGTGGGAAGGTATCTGCTTGGTTAAGCATGACTTCCACTTGGTAAAGCCGCATTGACTTCTGATCACCTTGTCTTTCATGTGTTTGGAAAAGGCTTCCAGAATTAGTTGCTTCCTGATCTTCACAGGGACTGATACGAGGCTGACCAGCCTGCAGTTTCCCCGATTTTCATTTTTGTTCTTCCTGAAATAACATTTGGTTTCTTTGAAGATAGGAGTATAGCAGATAAGAGCACTTTTTTGTATTTCCTCTACTTTCACATTTTCCCTTCTGCTATGAACAGACACATAGTGTTCCTGAATTCATTTATTCCCTTCCTAGGTGCACAAGCAAGGTTATGGGTTTCCTTGACACATGCACAGTCATTGCTCTAGACTCTGCTCAAAACAGTGGGGAGATGAAGAAACAGAATACTCAGGTAGTACCCTGAAAGAGCTTTTTTCTTCACCCTGCTTCTGTTTTTAATGTACATCCAGAGGTTATTTAACTTTTATTACAGACAAGAGTAAGAGAGCCAAAGGGCTTCTTTCTTCCCAAATAAAGAAGTTCTCTGGACCTCTCAGTCTTAATGACTGAGCCTACAATTGACCTGGATTGTCTTCCTGGCTGGGCTTAAGACCTACTTTAAGAAACGTGACTTGAACTAGATCCTGTAGTGTAACTGCTCTGTCAGGACTTCAGTGACATATGCAGCCCAAAACCAACAAGGTTTTCAAATTTATGATAGAGACAAGTAATAGAGAGTTTGTTGCTCCATTTAGCACTGTTGCCTACATGTTGGCTCTGAACCAATCTGTCAGCAATCTGTCTAAGGCTGAAGTCTTTGTCAAGGATAGGAAACAATATGAAGATGTAGAAAACTCCTGCTCATGTGGAAACTTATAAACACGCAGAACCAGGACAGCAGAGAAATATCTGAATACAACTGTTGAGATAAAGGAACACTAAACCTCAGAACTATGTCCAGTAACAGTGAGGCATGATTTAATGGAAATTTTTATTTAAATGGTTATGGGAAAATTAGGAGAGAAAAAATTTAGCTGAAAATAGAATTGTCATCTTCTAGAGACCACCAGGCTAGATAAGAATAATAAAATATTCCAGATCAACCCATCTGGTACTCAAACCACATAGTTATTTTACCCATGGGGAAATTTTAAATATGCAGACATCTGCTGCATTACAAACATTCAAACTTCATTCATTAAAGTGCAGTTCTACACTTTAAAGCAGATAAGTAAGAATGATGTCTAAGACCTTCATGTTTTCTGACCTTTCAAAGGTCATGCTATCTGTTTACTGGTTAAAAGATGCTTCTGTAATACCAGGACACAACCTTATTTCCTCAAGGTAGCCAGAATTTTCTGCTTATTTGGTATTGCCATGAGAATATTCTCTTCATGGTACATTTGCACTCTAAACTTTTCTAGGCATTTTTAAGTAATCAGAAATATGAAAACATCACTGTTGGAGAGGCAGAAGGAGAAACAGAAACAGATTCTCACTTGGTCTTGCTATCTTTCATCCTTTGGGGCTCATTTTTTCTGTACCCTTGTCACCTCTGATCAATACAAGCCATAGAGGGAACATAGCTAAAACAGCCCCTTTGCCTCTTGCCCTTAGAAACTGATTTCTTGTTACCTTATTCTAGGAGTCACAGCCTGAACCTAACAGCATGAAAAGCAGCCATGAACAATTGTTTGGTGGAGAGCTGCTATACAGTCTCCAGAAGAGAATAATGAAGAAATTTTAATTCTATGCTACAGACCTGAAGTGGACCTTAAAAAGAAGGTGCTCAGGAGTGAACTATGAAGAAACCTCAGTGCTAACCTATGATGAGGTAAACAAATTAAAATCAAGGGGCTTATTCTTGATTCTACCATCCATTCTGCTTGTTAATTTAACCAGCTAGATGAGCAAAGTAATTTTTGAAGTATATACTGCTCTCACAAGCTTTCAGTTGCTCTTACTGTATGCAAAATCAACCTGTGACAAAGTTCTAGAATCTCTCCTCAAATGTAGATTGGAAAGGGTAATTATAAGCTAGGTAAATAATGCCCAATTTTTGCTCTCATCGGCAAAAATAGCTATATAAAACCTATTTTTAAAATAGGGAAGGGAAGGGAAGGGAAGGGAAGGGAAGGGAAGAGAAGATTTGTAAAATCACCATTTATCATCCTAGATCACATTTTTGTTATATCAAGTGTATTGTTTTTGTACAATCCAAAAAAGGCTCCTAAATGTTTTACAGTATAATTAGACTATATTGTAGTATTAAAAAAAAAAAAAAAACTATTCTGAGGAGGTATATTCTATCAGTCTTCTTCCTTCCAGAAGGCAGCAGACACTTGCTGGGTCATTATTGAAAGGACCTAAATCTTCCATTTTAGGAATTTAGGAGTAAGTAGAAGAAAGTAAACTAGCCCTTATTCTCCTGTACAATATCAGAGATGCTGTGCTTAATTTATTTTACAGGTTATGACAATTACATACCTTTTCTGTTGAGACATTTCTGAAATGTGCTTAATACAACATTTGTTGTATTAAGGAATTGCTGTCATTAAAATATAGTTGAGCAACATAATCTAGTCCTACAAAGGTAATTAAACTTATTGTATTGTTACAAGCCTCAAAGCTCTCAAATGCAGAATTCTGAGCAAAATGACATTGTTGTTAATACTATTTTTTTTAAAAAAAGGATTGCTTTTCTCCTTCTTCATTGTGAAATATGAAAGAGTATCCAATTCTATGTTGTGCCCATTCTTTGCTCCCTCCCTGTTTTTACATAGGCTGGACTGTGCCCTCCCAGTGGAGAAGGCCTGCACAGCCAAGGAGTCTGCTCTCTGTAGGCTGCCTTCAATAGCTGCAGAAATTGGAGGATGCACAAGGAGACTGGGGGGTGGGCTAGGCTGGAAAACAAAAGTTCCTCTTTGGATGCTGTTCAGATAATTGAATTTTATTTGTTGTAGACATGTGAGATTTCCTTACATCAATTGTTTTATGCATGATTACTTAAAAGTTGTTCTGCTACCAGTTTACACTTTTGCCTGTGGATAGCACAGAATCAATGGGATCCTAATGTTGGATACATAAAATGCTGCATATCATCAAGTGCTCCTAAAAACCCAGCTATGAGGCATCTCAAAACAGACACCCATATTTTTGTCTTTAATTGCCCTTTGTTTCTGCTGTAGCTCCACAGCTTGAGGATAGCCAACCTTGTATCTTCACAGGAATGCTACAAACATAAATTAGTTGACATTTTCAAATAACTTTCATTCAGAAGCTGCTGTGATGAATGCCATTAGTGAGCTTATGGAAAATTAATTGCAAAATGTTGAACATTTCCTCGCTTACTGACTGACTCAGTTTTGAACTGAGGTAGGAATCCTGAAGAAAGATAGCACAAAATTAATTAATTCTCTTACTGAGTGCAATATGGAAGCACAATGGGAGTCAGTTAAAGTTGCACAGAAATTTTAATTTCTACGTTATGTACTTCCTAAAAAGTTTACTCTGCAAATTTATTATTCTCCTAATGCAGATATTTGATGGTTTGCTGCACAATGTAAGCATTCTTATAATGCTTTATATGAAGGATTGATACTGTATTATGTGTAGTAACTGGTTCTTTTTTCTTACCTCAATTACACTCGTTAAAAATGACAACTAATACTGTCATATTGTTTATGTCACATCCTGGAAGACCATGTGGCCACTTCCCTCTATAAAAATGTGTTTATTGTGGATCACCATCAACTTCTGCAATGCCCATGTAAAATACTGTTGCATGAAGTTGTGCAAACGTGTACTCAAAATGTTGTTTCCATAAACTTCAGAATAAAAAGATTTTTGTAAGCAATTTTTATTTTAAGAAAAGAATAAAGTTACAATTTAAAGAACTAATGTGTTAAAGGAAACATATAGAGAAGAGAGCTGAAATGACTTAATGAAAAAACTTTACTCTCAGTTTTCTTTTGTTCACCTGACATACGGAATCTTATATTCTGCAGAGAATGAGAATTCTATCTTCATCTTGTACTGTCTTTGTTCATCAAGCACAGCCCTCTTTGTGACTCCAGTTCAACAGGGAACTTGGTACACAGTAACATTTAATAACTAAGGAACCAGTCAAATTTAATGATGCCACTAATGGTTGTAAAAAATCAAGTATGTGCCCAAACACTGTGTTCTGGACATTACCTAACACATACAGTGCTTGATTAATATGCAGAATTTCAGTCAAATATAAAATGGAAGACCTTTTACATGTGTAAAGCTCTGATAAGTAGAGGTAAAATTGCAAAGCTCAAATGTAAGGTACACACATCTTCCTACATGGAAGATAACTAAATGAGCATTCTATTTGTAAATCCCATCCCTGTGGGTGATGTAGGCCTAGACCTTTGCATCTGAGAAGAAGCAAGAATAATACCCTGAGCTAAAGCTGAATCTGCTTTTTAAGAAAGCCATTGATTCCTGTCTCAAGAGTTTGATTTCAATCTTCAGGAATACAGCACACTTCAAGACCAATAAGGTTATTTTTTAAATGACATATATTGTATCATTATATTATACACACCAAAACAGATGCAAAAGTTAGGAAGGCTGTTTGTTGTTTGGTTTTTTTTGTGTGTTTTTTGTTTGTTTGTTTGTTTGTTTGTTTGTTTTCCTTGAGAAATGCTGTTATGACACAAAAAGATCATATAGATTTCATCTGTACAGAAGGTGAATGTTCTAGCATGCAGAAAATTTTCCATGCTGCTATGACACAGCCAGGGGCACAAAGGTAGCTCTGTTACACCTGTGTGTCCAGTGTTGCTTCTGGCATGACCCTTGCTGTAAAGACCATAAGCTCCCCTTCAGTGCTCTTTTACAGAGCTACACTTTAGCTTAGCTCTGATTTGTGTCCCACTAATGGGTTTTCCTTTCAGGATTTTCTTTGAAATTGGACATCTATCTATCTATCTATCTATCTATCTATCTATCTATCTATCTATCTATCTATTTTTAAATGGATAACATTTAAAGCAACAAATAGTTGAATTCTGGCAACTCTTAGCACTCAATTGAAAATGCATCCTACTCAATACAAGCATTTTTCTGAAGTATTTCCTTACAAGGAATGGAACCTGTGATGGATTTCCACATTTTTTTCTAATTTACCAGCACTGCACCTTCTGGGATATCAGCACCTTGGTCCTCCATTACAGTGTTCTTCAGCTGTAAGGTTTTTAGATGCAATCTTTTTCATGGAATCTTTTGCTCTTTTGACATGCAATGTGTTATAATTCTCTTCCTGAGAAAGTTTTTTTAAAATATTTTTTTTAATATTGTAGGGGTTTTTAGTGGCTCTTGACACCATTTACCCTTTGCTTACTTGATTTTCTTTCTGTTTGAGAAATCCTTTATTGCTTTTCCTAGGATGTCTCTAAACTTGCCTGCTGAAATCCTATTAAGCTGATAAAATTTTATTATTTCTCCATCAGTACCCACTTTAATATGCTTCAAAGTACTACATGCATACGTCCTTTTCCCTTGACTCATGCTGTTTTTTTTTTTTTTCTGCTCCCTGTCTTTCATTACATACAGGATTTTTGCCTGTTCTTGTAATTTTTGGAGGTATTTTGAAGAAAGTTATTTTTCTTTGTTTGGTTTTCTTTCTTTCCCTTCATTCTACTTATTCTTACTGCTCCAGATTTCTATATGGTTTATAATAAAACCAGATACTATTCTGACAGCTTTTGTGCTGCCACATGAAGAAAAGCTATAGAAACAATGGTTTTTGGTAGACCTAAATTTTAGTACAATATTTAGTACTAAATATTGTTCTTGAGGCAAATTTGAATTTGCTTAAACAATATGTCTGCTAATCTAGTAACTGTCTCATTGCAGATGCAGTTTTGCCTCTGAATTCAAACATATATTCATAAACTGTGTTTTTATTTTTAATACTTTATGAGGGCTGTGATTTAAAGTCATTGGTGCTATTTAATCCTGTCTGTTGTTTTCTTCATGAATTGATAGATTCTTGTTATGTATTTAATTACCATTTAATTTGTAAGCTCTTTTCCAACCACTTCATGAAGCCCCCTTTCTTTTGTTAATTGCTTTGTAATGAGAAGCATGTGAAAGAAAACATAAAGGTCATCATGTAGTTGAAAAATGTTCTTGACACATCTTGGCCTCTTTTATGACTGCTGGACTGTTGCCATTTGCTTCAAGGGTGGTGTGAGCAGGGTCTGGAGGGTAATGTTCTTCTCTCATCATTGCAGCATGAATACACCTCCAAGTCAAAAGACTAATATCTGTGTTTTCTTATGCTCTCAAATAGCCACAATCAAACCCCAGGCTCTAAATGTATTCATTTCATTGCAGGGAATGTTTTACAAATTCTGGTTGTTGTGAACTAAGTGTGTGAGCTTTTAGTGCTTGCCTGGCTCTCTTCATCTAAGCACATGAATGACTTGATAGTTTTGGCTGTGGTAAGCAGCAAAGATACACAAGCATCTAAGTCCTTGGAGGGAAAAATATTCTTCTGGATAACTCACGATGAGATCAGGTAAAGTTTAAAAGAGATCACAAAAGCCCAGTGTTTCAAAACACACATCAGTTTTCAGAAAGAGCTCAGTATGTCCAACTTGCACAACTAAACATGCCAGTATTTTAGGGCAATGTAATCCTTCAAGTGCAGAGTGAAAAATAGTTGTTAGCTGTATGCCCTGCTGATGAATTTTATTTTAATTATATTCCAGAATAATAATTCTGGACTTGATTCTTGCATTTAAAGTTATGTACTGGGACATGATGGGGGCACAGTATTCCAAACTTGTGGACATCTGTGGCCCTGCCAATTTCTGTAGGGCTGCAAGAATTTTTCAAGTATAATCTGGTGCATGAAATTCACACAGCATGACCACAAATCTGTTAAAAATATATCAACGAGCAATTTATGATTTTTTAAAATTAATGTGAATATAGAAGATGTTGAGTAGGTTTTCCTACAGCAAATGTTACACTAAGTGGGACATCACCCATTAGCTACTTATGGTATTTCATTGGCCACTTAAAACTTCAGTTTTCTTTCATTCAGATGTATCCAATTATCCCTTTTTTTTTTTTTTTTTTTTTTTTTGGGTTAACAAATGTATGTTTGTCAGGCTTTCTGAGCTATATTTACTACTTTCCATAAATATTCAATTCTAATATTACAACTTATTTTTTTTTTTCATGGCTTGCAGCATATCTAGTAAAGTATTATTCTTGGGTTTGGAATAATTACTGGCTTAAGAGTAATTTAGAAGATATAAATGAAAAGAGTAAATGAATATGGTTCTGCTTTTCAAAGGACTTAAGTGTCCTGCTTGTTTCCCACTACAGTAAGTTATCATTCATAGATACCTTAAATTTGTTTTGAAGTTCATTTTCTTACTAAAAAAATCCCAGAAAGCTATATTAAGAATGATTTTATTCATGTTGTGACTTAGGAACAAATCTGATTTAAAATACTTTTTCATGGCTATAGGAAAGGATCTTCTGTGCCCTCCTTGGAGAAGCCAGATCTTTCATCTGGAATTTAATTATTCAAACAAACAAACAAAGAAACAAAAAAGCTTTATTTTGGGTTAGTTAGAATGTTGCTCCATGATATAGACAGAAAAATGTTCTCAAACAACTGCTGCAGAAAAACATAATTATGCTCACAAACAGAGTCGTTAGAGATGAATGAGCAATGAGTGGACAGAATGTGTTGCTTGATAAATTTAGCTCTGCCTCTGACTGCTGCTTGTTTGTGAGCTGCTTTGGTCTTCCTTGAATCCGTTTGTTCCTCTAAATTAGCCTCCAGTCATGGCGGCAGCTCTTGAGTGTTCCCATGGCCCTGGGAGCAATGCCAAACATGTTCTGCTGCAAGCAGAGCCTTCTCAACAGGCTGGAGGGGATGGGCCAGAGTCAGCATCCGGTCGTCTTAGCTCGGCCTTTGGGCAAAGCCTGAATATTCATCTCCTTTTGATATAAAGCCAAATAAATATTATGGATACATGATAATACAGATACATTACCCAGGTATAGAAAACAGACTGAAAACATGGAATCGATCCCATCAAAGGCAAAAATCTCAGCCAAGTATGGTGGAGCAACTATCTGTAAAGCACATCTTAATCTCAGCAGAATGGGAAAAAAATGGAACCTCTGAGTACGAAAATCTACTGGTGCAGTTTTTTTGAAATAGTTGTTTCCTGCCTTTGAAACAAGCAGTGAGCAAACTTGCTACCAGCATGTGTGTTCTCGCTGAAGAAACACGAATTGAGTCTACAGAGAACCTGAAGGAGCCCATACCAGCTCTCAGCAGTGACATTAAAATGATCCTTACACTGAGGCATTTTAGTAGGAAAATAAGAAAGAGGTCTCCCTGTAACACAGCTGCCAACAGTGGGATCAGAATAATCAGCTCATTGTACTCACAATGGTATTTGCAAGAACATGTTAATCTTCAGAAATGGAATTCTTACCTACTAGATCAACCACAAGCTGCCTTAAAACAACAGATTAACACAGCACCTAAGGGAGCCCAGTTGTGATTCAGGCCACTGTTGTGCAGGAGAGAAAAGAGGTCCTTTAGAGATGTGAATATAAGAGACAAGGCCCAGCTGAAACAGAGAATCCAAAACAGGCAGGATGAAGATAAACATTGTGAAGAACACAATGATGGTCACCAAGAGCTGCCTTTAAAAAAGCATTGATGGAAGTATACAGACAGCGCTGATATTGTAGCTCTGTTATAAGATATACACTCATATTATGGAAACAGATTTAATGAGTGTCATCGTGGTGAAGGGGGTAGAGACACAGATTCAGAGACATTTTCTAGGCATCAGAACCACTTGTGAAAGCAATATTTTTAAAAAGAGCATAAGAAAGCAACCAGGTAACCAAAGAACAACAAAATTTCCAGTGAACTATTAAAACATGAGAAGGTGTAAATTAAGTCTAAGTTATTTCTAAGTCAGGAATTCTGGAAAAAACCCAACTGATGCAAAGTAGTGTTTTACTAGGGACAGGAACTTTTTACCTCACAAGATCCCATCTGATTTTTACAGTTTTATGCATGCTTAAGAGTTATGCTCTATTACACAGAGGTTTTAGTAAGAAAACATGAAGGTATTACAGACAAAACAAGTGGCTTAAATATTTTTGGTTTGTCAACTGCTTGAGAAGAGATGGAAATACATGATTTTGCAAGAAGATATGTGATAATATAGCCCAAGAGAGTACTGTGGTCACAATGAAAAATTTGGATTCCCAGGAAAAGTACTAAACTTTGTCTTTGCAGAATGTAATAAGGGAATGAGATCTCTGCCTAATTTGTTAAGAGGTGATGCTATTCGGAGTCTACAACTGACCAAAAGGAAGTTGTAATGAAGAGGTTATTGGCCTCTTCTCTCAAGCAACAAGTGACGGGACAAGAGAAAATGTCCTCAAGTTGCACCAGGAGAGATTTAGAATATTATGATTTAGATATTATGAATGCTTTATTCACTGGAATAATTCACTGGAAGGGTTGTTAAACATTGGAACAGGCTGTCCAGGGAAGTGGGGGAGTCACCGTCCTGGAAGTATTGAAAGGTGTGGTTGTGGCACTGAGACACATGGTTTAGTTGTGCACTTGGCAGGGCTAGATGAACAGTTGGCCTTCATGATCTTAACAGTCTTTTCCAATCTAAATGATTCTATGATTGTATGCCACAATAAGGTAGGAAGTAATTATTATAATGGGAAGGGAAAAAGTGCCATGGTAATTGCAAAAATCTGTCCTTGTTTTAGGTGGCTTTTATTGACTTCTAATTTGTGCTGATACATGCTGGTGGTCAATTTACCATGAATTAGCAAAAAAAAAAAAAAAATAAATGACTGTTTAAAAGCTGTGCTTGAAGTGGCAAGAAACTCCAAATAAATTTAAAACTATGAGTGGATGCTGAGCAACCTTGCTTAGTAATAATCTGATAATACCAAGAAATCAAACAGTGTAATACTTGGAAACATTTCTTGCTAATAATGCCTTGTGAACGATGTGCAGCAGAAGCATGATTTTCTATTTCTCTAATGAGCATATTTAGGCACGAACAACCACTGGGGAGAAGCAATGCTGCATGTCTGTATCTTGGTCTACACATTTTTTATCAGGATTTATGATGAGCACACACAATAAGGATGAGAAACACCTGGTGTTGAGACACCTTTTTGGTGAGGAAGGACAGCTGATATATAAAAAGAAATCTTTGATAAAGATTTCAGGAGGGTTAATGAAGATTAATACTTGTGAAAGTAGTGATTTCTGATTGTTTATGTGGTCTGAAGTGCTGTGGTGTTAGAATAAAAGCAGATTGAATATCTCGTGATGGTATCTTTTTATGTATTTTTTAAATGTGTGGCTCGCCACAGTAAAAAGTGTAACACAGAGGGAACCAAGTCTGAGAAGTTTAATGTAAAATACCTGAAACAGGAAGAATGTGACTGTGGTGAATTGTTAGAGTGATTCAGGACACCTTGCACCGTCTGCTTCATTGTCAGCCCTGATTATTTTCTTTTAAAGTATGTGATATGGAGAACTTAATAATATTTCTGCTCCTAGATGCAGACCCAGCTAAAGGAAGAAGATGACCGTGGTTATATCCAGCTAAAGAAAAATCTGTGCACCATGCTGCCTGCGTGTATGTCTAGTATCTGCACACTAAAACTGCTCTTCAATCTTCACTGAGTTTGCTACTTTGCAAAGCAAGTTCCTAGAGTATACTTGTCATGAATAGGTGTGGAAAACAGACCCCACAGGGTCATACAAGGTAAAATGAATGGAGTTTTCTCTCTTAGATATTTGCATTATTTTATTTCTTTTGCTCTAATTTATTTTTGATTTTCTCTCTCTTTCTGGGCCTTGAACTTCACTTACTCTCTATGGAGGTTAAAATTTCTTGATAAATCCAGTTAATTTGTGAGCAGTTGGCATCTACAGAACACACACTACATCTTTACGTAAAACTTCTTTGGAAACAGTTGTTGTTGCAGATGTAACAACAGTCAGTGTTTGAATGTGAATTTTTTGGTAGGACCATTGTGCACAAACAGAAACAAGATCTATATAGAATTACATTTCTATAAATTTTTAACTTTTTAAAAATTAAAAAAATATCCAATGGACTAGTACCAATTCCAGATGTCTATCTGAGCCAACCAAACCATCAGATTTATGAATTACTGCAAGCTAGTAAATGGACTGTAAACTCACAGTATGTTTTGTGGTATGATTCCAGATTAATCTGAGGGAAGAGACTCTGGAAAAAAGGACTCACATGATCTGGGATATGGGATGACAAGTGGCCAAGAATGTTTGCTGTAGATACAGGGACTTCTAGAGGACAGTGGAACATGGATAACATGGATACAGTTCAGCTTAGAATTCAACTGTAAGGAAGCATTTGAATCCAATGAGTTTGTACACGAAACAAAGAAGGAACCAGTAAAGTCCACATGAAAGAATCTTTCATACCCTCTCTGCTTTAGCCAGTCTAATGCACTAACAAGGAATATTCGTATTTTCATTTCTTAAAAGAGCTATTTTTCAGGCAAATATTTCTTGATTTATTTTGATATCAGAAGATATTTCACCTGAAATTAGTGACTCACTAATTTGTCACTGAACAGACAAAAAAAAAAATTAAATTATATTAAACTGTTAATGTATGCTGTGATGTTTACTATATATGTACTATTACATATAAATAATATTTTCAATCTGTATTTCCCTGGTGGCATATTTTTCATACATCTGGTATTAATACACTTGTGTGAGAATTTTCTTAAAGATTCTCAAAATTCTGTTCCCCATGGTTGACCCCTATATTGTGGATAAAATAAGCTATGCATCATTTACCAGACACACTGAGTAACTGTAATTCATGGGATTCAGAGTTCCTCTTATTTGAACACTGCTAGCTAGCACTAGGCTTCATATTGCTTCCTCAGTACTCAGTAAAAAAATTAGAAAGTAAATTCTGTGATGTTCCACTCTTTATAGCACATCAAATTTCCTTGGTGTTTGAAGTTCTGTAAAGCCATCTGTTAGACAAAGGGAAAGGGGGAATAAGAAAGCCATGTTTATAAAGTCAGGGTTCAGGGCAAACCTTAGATCATCATTTCACAGGCAAAAATGGTACCTATAACTCAAAGGAACTACATCAGAATAATTAAGATCAGAGAACGACCCTTCAGGACACATCCTGCTGACTCTTTCTCTGACCCTTTGTATGGCTCTGTAGCAAAAATGGGACAGGGAGATACTCCCAAGAGGTTACACAGAGATCCTCATGACATGAAGGATATGTGGGTGCCATTAAACTGATGCATCAGTCCTGTCTCTGCATTTCCACCCAAGGGATGTCTGAGCTTGGCTGGGATCAATGGTAAGTGCTGGGTAGCATGATAGGAATTGCTGTGTGAGAGAAAGCCCTATAAAATAACAAATAAATTATGGGTATAACCTAGTAATGTAAAATACTCCCAGACACATGTGGAACCAGGAGGATTGTATAACTTTCTGTAACCTCTGGCTGGAAATGGCACAGATCTTTCCATGGGAACAGTATATGACCCCTCTGAAATAAGGGATGGGTGTTATCACACAGGATTTTTTTTTCTGGCATGGGGTCTGAAAAGACTTTGCCTAAGGTTTCAGGACTATGCTACTTGTCCCCTTTTGGGGGGAAAGGGGGAAAGAAAGAAAGAGAAGGAATTATATGGTTGCTTCAAAGGCTTTTGCTGACTTGAGAATCACTTAATTCAGCTCTTTGTTGACTCTTGCTAAGGAAACAGATCACCAGGGCTTTCACCAGAATAATTTAGGGGGGAGTTACGTATAGGAAGCTGAACAGCAATTTCAAAATTGTTCTAGTTCTGCAGTGAAATAGCCATGGGAGCTGGTTGTCAGTTTATTGGAACAAGGGTTTTTTTTCTGGGTATGCATAGAAAAAGGAAACCACCCCTTTCTTTTCTCAAAATCTAGATCTTATTTTAATAATATATTAATAAAGAAGGCCAGGAAAGAGCAGAGTGGTAAAGAAAAAGCTACATTATCACCATGTTTTCTCAGCAATGCTCATATTGATGCCACTACTTAGAAGTTTTTGGACCTCAAAAGATATGTAAAGAAAAAGCTACATTATCACCATGGACCTCAAAAGATACACTGGAACACTTCATTGGCCAAAATGGAGGATGCTGGTTATCCCACACTACAATGTGTGTGTGTTGCTCAGTCACCTTTTTTTTGCTCCCAAGGAGGTAACACATCTGGGTAAAACGTGGATCTTCACTCCAGTGAAAGTCATGTAGCTAAAGTGACCTTAAAATGCTGCTTGTTACCAAATTCTTATTCATTTTTGTGTCTGAATCTTGCAGCTTTGCAAAGCTCCCTGTAGGTGAGTACAGATTATTGCTAGCCCAGGTATATCCTGAAATTCAGTGAGGCTTGGTCACTTTGAAATTATATCACCCTCAAGTAGAGTATGGCCAGATTTCCTTTGATTTCAAACAGCTGTAATTTTTTTCCATATGTGTTAAAGTTGAGGGTGTGCAGTAAGTCTCAGGAGTTTCCTGGAAGCTGGCAAATATTTTCTATGCCAGTAACATGAACCAAGAGACGTCTAGTGTTGCTAAGTTTTTAATGCTTTTTTTGTACAGAAAATAAATTAAAAATATTTGTTAAACCTTGGTTGTTTTAACTCAAAAGATATCAACTTGATATTGATGTTTTCCAAACAGAAATTATTTTTTTAATTAAAAAAATTCAATCTTAGAAGGTTAATACATTTAATAATGAAATAATATATGAAAAATAATTTAAAAATTAAATAAACCCACAACAAACAAAAAACCCCACCCAAGCTTAACAATTTCACTTGATCTGAAATGGAACAGCTTTCACTCTTTTATTTTGTGGAAAGAAATAGCCAATGGCTGATTGTGAAATGGCATAAGTCAGATATTTGTGCTGCCCCTTTCAGTTCTGTGACATTTGAAGACGATTTGCATGTTCGATGTTCTTCTTCCTAAAGTCCATTTTTACTGAAAACATAAATACTATCCATGACCTCAAACTGTGCATTTCTTTTTAATAATGAAAAAGATGCTTAATTACAAGTATTAAAGCTTGAAACTGTGAACAAAAGTGGTGTTTTTCCCAGTGGCACATGGTTGCTGGTTTGCTGTGGAAGGCTGTGTGCATCCATGAAAGTGATTAATGCTCAGTCATGGCTGCAAAGGGATAATAACATTCTTTGACATTTTCTACCTTACATCATGTTGTGTTCACCTTTTTTCATGAGCAAATCTTTGCAAAACAGAGAACTACCTGTACTTGTTTTCCCCATTTAACACAACTTTCCAGAACTTCATGTGAAAAAAGTAATTTTCTCTACCACTCGTTTGAAGAGTAGCAGCAGAAATTGGTGTTAGTGTTGTAGTTGTCAATGCTAACTTGCTGGCCTTGTTTTCTGTAAAATTGCTGAAGTGCTACCTAAATTTTAAAATACTTGAATTTTACTTACAACATGCTTAGAGTATTGATTTATTTTTCAGTATAAATATTTTCATTAATTCAAACTTAAATAAAAAAAAAAAAGAAATCAATTTCCCTCCCTCTTTTCTAAGGAGCACTTAAGGAAATGTGTTTAGAAATGCCCCACTGAAAGTTCTCACCCTTTTAATTGCACACTGTCCAGTCCTGCTCTTTGTGGTTCCTGGAGCTTCCAGTTGAGATCTGGGTCTTACTCCTGCAAGCACTAACTGTACATAATCAGAAGCAATCCTGTTTCCAAGACCTTCAAGGCAAATGAAGCAAGACAGGAAAAATAAGCACCAGTGTTCCTGCTTTTTCCAGCTGGGTACTAAGGGACTGAATGATTAGGACACTTGCCCAGTGTCAGTAAAGTTTATTGCAGTAACAGGAATTGAACATATGTCTTCATTTTCCCAGGCTCCTGCTTTAAATAGAGACCCTCTTTCCTTCTGTGAAACCTTATTCTGTCTGAAATGCTGTATTCAAAATTCATAATGGTTGAACCTGAATATTTGAACATATGTTTTTCAAATTCGTTATATTTTTGCAAACTTCAAAAAAATTTGCCTGCTAACATTGTGTCTTCAAAGGCCATTAAATAGTCTGGGCCTAGATGTCAGGCCACAGTTTCAAAAACTTTGCCAGGAAAAATATCTTTCTTATGCAAACAAATCAATATTTATGTGTCCTAGCTGGACATTTGCATGAACAAATATGAGTTTTGCCTGGGCAAATACTGATGCATGAAGCCTCCACTGGCATGTCTCAGGACAGAGTTTTAACTAAACATGTTTTCTAGCAATAAGTAAAGTGTTCATTTTGAAAGTGTAGACTTTTATTGCATAAGGAGGATGATGAACTTCATATTAGTAAAATCTGGAGAAATAAATGCTAATGGGGCAGAGGAGAAATGTTTGAATCAACATTTTCTACTAGCTTTTGAAGTTAGTAAGTCTTCCTCTTACAAAGCTATTTCTCCTTTTGCAGTGTACTCTATATTTTTACAATAATTTCTAGATGCAAGTTCTTCTACACAAATCATTAATTCAATGTCTATTTAACTTCTTGGCTTGAATGACATGCTTTGATTCAGGACAATAAATCAACAACTTTTGAGGGGGCAGGGAAGAGAGAAAAATCCTGTGATTTTAATTTTCACAGAAGGGCTGTTTGTGTTCTTTTGCTTAGGATTTATCTTGGGTCATCCTTGTTGGCTGTAACTGCCCACCAACATCAAATAAAAGATCGTGACTTGAGAACTGGAGACTATCCAAAGTTTATGGAATTTAAATAAATTTAAATAAATATCATCTCACCTGCAGTGCAAGTCTCCTGTTCATTCTGGGAGGTCTTGATGGAGTCTGTTTCCTTTGCTCCTACTATTGCCCTGGAATTCAATCCAGAAAAAGAAGTAGGTGCCCAAATTTAAAACTGCAATCCAAAAAACCTCTGCTTACTTGCTACCAATTCATAGAAGTGTCTAAACTTCACACTAAAATAAATCACACGCCACAGTGTAATTTATTTTTTTCCTCAGACATTCTTAGGTATCTGAAACATGTTCCTTTCCTTCAAATCATCTTATGAAATAGTTTTTCAGCCACTTCCTTCAGTAGAGGTCTGTGAGAGACAGACAGATGCTGTATCTGACAAACCAGATTACTTCTACAAAGAGCCAAAAGTCTGGATCAATTTCTTCCTCGACCAATTCCTTTTCTTTGAAAATTCAGTTAAACTAATTCTTCCACTGATCCCAGCCAATAATGGAGAAGAAGCCTCACATTCTTTATTTGCTATTGCAGACAGCACCAGTGATGTTTCCCAACTTTTAGCCAACTGCAGAGGTGTGCCACCAGCTTCACTGAAAGTGTGTTGATACTGATGCTGCAGTGCCTGTGGTCTTGCACAGAACAGTCATGCCCTTAAGAGCATTGCACCCCTACTATCACATACAGTTCCCTTCGTGTTAGCTGGCAACAGGGACCTTCTAAGTACTCCCCTCCTTCTTCTGGTCCACCAGGACAAGGGTAAAAGAAAGCCAGATTGGGCCACTTTTGGGAACTTTTCTCTTGAAACAAACCACAGAAGAGGTTGAGCAGCATAAGCTAGCCTGGCCTTGGGAGTATTCTTACACAAGATTTCTTTCACACGATAATTTTACCTTTGCTGAGAGAATCCATTCCCCTTCCCATCACTGCACACAACAGCCACGATGGCAAAGCATGGGATTCAGTAAGAACTGTAAAGATCTTGGGGAACAAAGGAGGGCCTGGGAGATTGGAGCCTTCCCTGCAGCAACCAACAAGTTCTGTGTGGTGCCTTTCAGAAGAGTGACTTTGATAAGAGGAACAGCTCAGGCTGTTGAAAGTGATCTTTCTAGATTTCTTCAAGGGGGAGTTACTGATTTAATCAGTTGATATAAATACTGAATACATAATATAAATAATACAAGTACATAAAATACTTATTTAATCGCTTGACTGGCCTCTGCATCAGATCATTGATTCATATGATGAAGGTCTTAATTAAGGCTAAGGTCTGTCACTGTATGCAGCAATCACTTTCTCTGTCTTCTTCCTGGGGATCTTTCAGCTTCAGGAAGTGATGGGGCAAGCAATAAAAAGCCCATTTTGTAGAATTTCTGATGAATTGTGTGGGCCAGTCAAAAGGGAGCAGATATTTCTCAGAAGGCTTTGGTTGACTATGAGTAAATCTTTGGTTATCATGCAATTGGAAAAAAATAATATCTTTTGTAACATTTCAATTTTTTCAATTGCTCATTGTTGCTTGTGATTCTGGTTGCTAGGATTTAATGACCATGAATCTTCATGTGAAAGCAATGACTTCTATTTTGATTTATGTAAGATGTGTTAATATGTGTTAAGATATGGCAATAAAATCCCAGAATAGACCAGTCTTCAAAGGACATCTTAATGCAATCCAAACAAAACATTTGCAGGTCTAGCTATAGTCCAAATCCTACTGGCTCAGACCTCTTTCCATGTATCAGCCTTCAAGATTCTTTGCAGATTTAACCTGTAGGCATCTTAGACTGGCTCGTCTATAATTTCTTGAAAGCAAATCTTCTATCAGAACTTTAAATATCTCCAGAACTATCAGTTTTAACACAGAAGAATCTTCATGTTAAAGATCTTGTCACTGTGGCAGAAGAAGGCCCTTGGCCAGTCTTGAGAAGTAGGGCACAGTGATTTTGTGGATGATTATGATTAGATTTTTGCTACTACCATATCTAAATATTGTCCATGCTGTATCTAAATAACAGCTCTATCAAGTACTAGAAAGGATTTTACTAGGTTGTTGTGTCACAAGCTTCACAGAGACCCCCTTGCTTCCTAAATTTCACAGAGATGTCTAGGAGTAGTTAGATCCATTTAGTCTCAGTTTTGATCAACAACTTATGTTTAAAGGGTTATAGTATAAGAAGGTCCAGCTAGAAACGTACAGGTTTAAAGTTTTTGGCCTTGCAGATTGGCAATTACAAAGCAACGAAGCATCCATGTAACTACTTTAGGATTTTATCTCCCTATTAGACCAGATGCTTTTTACTCACCGGTCCAAAAGTGAGTGTTCCCATTTTTGTGCTGGACATACCCTGCAGATGTCCCTGCCAGAGGTGGAGATTTATCCAGACAGCTCATCCTGAAATACTCACCTGGTGTTCATTCTTATCTTAGGGCAAACCACATGGCTCATCAGATAGGGAAAGTGTGTGTGTGTGCATGAGGGTACATGCAAAGACACAACTTCTATCACCACCACAGTCATTCTTAGTCTTGTCTAAAACTTCTTATGCATTCAGTGTTGCAGCAGGAAATCATTTGTCCTGATTACTTAGGCAGCCTCCAATACGATATAACTGGTTATGCCTATAGCTGATATCTTGCCATTCCTTTCACTTCAACAGCAAGATGAAAATGCTACAACTGCATTTAATTTTCTGGATAACATGGTTCACTCGTGATCATTGAGTTCTTGCCATCATTTGAGTGGTTTAACTGTAAAATTTAATTTTAACCAAGAAATTTGTGTCCTTTTGTGTACCAACTAAGTACACATTAAGACTCCATCTTAGGTAATCATATATTATCCCATAACTTTATTTTCATAATCATTCAGTGTGCTATGAGAAAAATAAGAGAAAGTGCTTCAGCAAACTTATCATGTCTTGTGGATTACTGAGGAAGCTGTGCTTATTCTCCATGAGTTACAATTCACTCTTGAAACATTCAAGTAAAATCTGCTGCTTGAAATCTGGTGGGAACTCCAGTCTGGTCCCATGGAATTCTAACTATAATGCTGACCCATGCTCTTCATGAAGTAGTGGGCAGCAACATGATGGTAAGTTCAACAGATAATCATCTGTTGGCAGCTGAGTGACACATGCCCCGCTGCTGGCTCTGGGCAGCTTGCTCCACCTGAGTCATGCTGCTTCTGCTAGGTATCATAATTAGCTATGTTAAGGTTTCAAATATATAAATATATATCTGAGACACTTTGCAGTAAGTGCCATCTATGCTTTTATCTATCCTTGAGTGCTCAAATATGTTGGAAAATCTGGAATAACAGGCTGTACTGTCTACAAATGTTACCTACAAATATAGTGAAACAAAACGAAACAAACAAAAAACCCTATCACTGAGCTGAGAGTGGTGGAACATTGCCCATGCTTCACCACCACCTTCAATTTAAAAATGACCTCAGGCAGAGCATCATTCATGGCTTCCTGGCTTTTGACACTGGGAGTAGCCATTTGCAGTGGATTCTAGGAAGGATAATGAGACACACTTATGTATTACCAATCCTTTCTGAAAACCCTTTGGACCACTAAATTTCTACAGCAATTCTCTGGGATTAGGTTGCTTCACCATGGACTCATCATCATCATCTTGTCCAGGCACTGTATCAGTCCTAAATGGAGCTGCTGTAAGGCTTGCATACACTGGTTAATGAAGAGGGCTGGTATCAGTAGATTGTATGATGGCCTTTACGATACACCAGCTTGGACATTCCAGCAATAAAACTATGGGAAAACAGCTGCCTGTTGAAGCAAAGAACCTGTACCTTTTGGATCTTTGCATTATGCTCTAACAGAAACTTCTGGCTTCTTCTTCTCTGTTCTGACTAACATGTTCTCTGGTCTCTTCGCCCAAGTAACGAGCAATAGGAGAAGAAGAGATGGCCTCAAGTTGTGCCAGGGGAGGTACAACTGTCATCCATGCTGGCAGTGGAAAGCAATAAGAACTATTAGCATGGGATCCACTTGACCTATCTTAAATATCTGCCTAAGGTGAAGAACAGTGCCTCCATAGTTTGTGTTAATTGCATTGACTAGATGCCCATTGACTCTAAGAACAATTTACTGTGATTAACTCCTGTGTAAATGTCCACACTGTACCCTTCAACCACCAGGCAAATGGTGTTCCTAATACATGAAGTAGCTGATTCGACCTTAACTTATCAAGGTTTCAGAGGAAACTTAGGGAATACAAGTATTTGTACAAAATAGCTGTTATTTTGCTTGGTGCTTCTACTTCTGACCTGTTTTGCTCCTCCTACTGCTGCCGTTGCTACTTCCCTTTGGAGTAACATGGAACATATGTGTAGGGCATACAGAACAGAACAGGGCACATTACTTCTCACAGGAAACTTGGTTCTGGTTACCAAGGCTGTGCTCTCCTTAGGCATCAGTGGGGCATCAATTGCAGAAAGCACTCAGCATGCTTGAAAAGCAAATTATTTCGACTTAGGTGTCTTCCATGCAGTTTGAATGCTCTTGTCCCAGGCTTTAGCTGTGAAGGAAGGGCAGTTGTGATGCTGGGCTTTGTGCTGGAACATAAAGTAAAGAAAGCACTCCCATTTTTATTACCCAGAAAGAAGGATTCTCTCTCCTCTCTCCTAGCTGCTACTCAGATTTTCGAAGAAGAAAAGGCTAGCACATTTTTTGGCACAGAAACACTTCCAGATTGTGTCTTATTTCTTTGAACTATGCAGGCTAAGATAATGATATAAGGATAATTATATTTCATGCTTCAAACTGAAGTTGATAGGAGAGAAATATCCTTCTGTGTGGAGCTTCTACATCATGTTTAAAACATCTGTTATTAGCTGAAGCCAGAAAGACCTATGCATGTACTTAATGAATATATTTAAAGAATAAAGAACACAACCAGCATTAAAAAAATTTTAAAACCCCTTTTTCTCCTTATATTAGCTAATCTGATATTTCAGTTGCATCAACAGTGAAATTGTCAATGATATATCCCATGCTGATCATGAGTGTACCTGAAAAGTAATTCACTAGCAGCTTCAAAACATGCAGCTTCCAGAAAAATATAACAATAAAATTATCTTTATACAAGAAGACACAAAAGTTCTTACCACATGAAAAAAAAAAAGCTTCAAGATAAGTAGCGAATGCTTCTTTCAAAGCAAAGAAAAGCAAAGAAAACCCATTGATTTAGACTGCTACTCTAATAATTCCATTCCGTGTGCAGTAGAGATTAAGTCTAGAAATCAAGGCTGTTTCCTGAGGACTGCTAAGCTCTGTCACTGAGGGACACCATGTAAGGCTTTCTATAACCTCTCTACAGCCCCTGCCACTCTTCAGGAAGCTGAATAGTGATGTATTGAAGGCTGCTTCAAAATCAGTTCTTAGATTGTTTCAAAGGGCCTGGATTGCCCCTCTTTTAGGTTTTGCCCATTTTAAAACCATACTGATTGAACATAGGTCATGAAAATGAAAAAATATGAATAAGGAAACTTCTTGGGACTTAGAAGAAGACTTCTGAGGATCTTTGTTGCTGTGAGAGGAGCTGGAGGAAGAGCACTCCAATAATGCAACAGTGAGCAGTGAGGCATGGTTGGCGTTTGCCTGTCTGCTGGAACATGGAGCAGCAGGCCTTCTGTGTGACAACAGAAGGCAGGACAAGTCTAGCAAAATGTCTTGTGAAATAAATGAAAGCCACCTCCTGAAATGAAGAATGGTGGTGGACTGAGAATGACTGTGCTCACACAAAATATCTGAGATGTGAATCCTTCCTCTTTTATCATTTCACCTATAATGCTCTTGGTGTAGATGCATTCATGAGAGGGAACTGGAATGTAATTGAAAACCTTACGTTATCAAATTAATTCCTCTGGAAGAAGAAGAAGGAATTCCTTTGTTGCCTTCATTTATCCTCCGGTGTAGACTTTGTAAAATTCTAGAAATTTTGCTTTCCTTCTTGTCCATTAAACTTAAAGAATGATTGAATAACTCCTTATCTTTTTCTCTCCAGGCACTAACTAGTTTTGATACTTTACATTTGAATCACTGTGAGGTCTTGAAGGTGTGACAAATCAATAAATAAAAAGGTATAACCTTGAAGTTGGTTCCAAATTTGTGATTTGTAAAAAGGGACAGAACATCAAGACCACCACACTCTGATAAGGATAACTCTTTCACACTATTAGGTAATAAAGGGCTGCAGAATATAAATTTGGAAAGGAGCTGGGGCAGCATCTGACAGGATATTTGACAAAGCAGTTTGTTTGTATGTCTCTTGCTGTACACAACATGAAGCTGAGCACTGGCAGAATCTGTCTGAGTGAAAGGATGTTATTAGGTCCCCCTTGCCTCTGTGGCTGGCACCACGACTGCAGCCGACTGATTAGTGAAATTGCTGATCATCATTTTTAGTCTTGAAATTGCAGGGCTCTGGTTTTTGGTTTGTTTTGCATTGTTGTTAGAGAACAGGATAATAATTTATGATGAGACCATATAGGCATAATAAAAAAATCCCGTAAAACAAAAACCTTTGCAGAGCAGTTGGTATTCAGTTCTCCAACAGGCAGAATTTAGAATAAAAGGTTGCTAACATTTTGGCAGTGTTTTCCTCAGGCTTTCTCTTGTATTTGTGCCAAATATCTCACAAGGCTCAGATTTGATTAAAATGGCAATGCTCTCTGCTACTTGAATGTAATTAGAGCCATTCATTACAGCTTTAGTTGACAGTTTGGCAACCTGTACATTTTTCTGAATATGGACAGCATTCCATGGAAACAGTTCAAGGGAAGAGTGCAATAAGAGGGTCCTCTCTTGAACTGCAGCAAATGGAAGGCTGTCTATGTTTAGAGAAGTTTACAGGTTTCCAAACTGTCAATCGAAGCTGCAAGGAAGAGCTCTAATTAGATTAACCTAGCAGAGCACTGCAATTTTTGTCAGCCAGCTCCTGTGAGCCCCTGCTGTGTAGTTATCACATATGCTACAGGATCATTAAGTATTTCTACTGCAAATCACTCTATTTTGCTGCTATTAACCCCGGCCTTAGAACACTGTTGGATGGAAAGCAAATCAAGAAAATGTGTTTGCCTATGAAAACCTTCTCTTCAATCCAGCTTTTGGCAGAATTTATAAGATTTTTAATCTGCTTAAATTTCCCACCCTTTCTAGTATGATTACAACAAAATGACACCAATAAGGTCAGAGCAGTCCTGGGCTTCTTTCAGGTTGCTGATGAATTCTATCTTTTGGTTCAAAATAGTAAGTCAACTATTGTTATTTTCATTTTGCATTCTTCCATGCTGTGTCCTGAAACTGAAAAAATATATCAAGAAATGGCATTTAAAGCACTTTCCAAATAATCTGAAAACACTAACCTTGTTAATTCCAATCAAATTTTCTTGTGATTGAAATAGGAATGTGTTAGTCCAAAATCTGATGAGCTGAGCTCTTTGTTTTCCCTGTGTCTCATCCCTGTTAAAAGGGTGCAGATTAATGGATGGGGCAGCGTGTAGTTTGGTTTTACATTGCTTGTTGCTGGGCTACTTCACTATGCGAACCGGGGGATGATAGCCTCATTGCCCTTTTGGTTTCATGGCAAACTGAACACTGAGGCTTTGCAGGAAAGAGGGTATATCTGGATGAAAAATGGATTCAAAGCTGGAAAGTCTCGAGATCATTTGTTTGTTTACATAATTGTACACAAAGCCCAGTTCCTCTCAACAGCAATAAGAACATGCAGACCACGAGCTTTTGCCAAAGTCTCCCACCAGACAGTTTAGCCCTGTGCCAGAGAAACATCTGTCTTTTTCTGCCTCAATTCCTTTATCCTCTGACATTTAACTGCTTTCCTCATTCCCAGCCTTGTTAGATGTCCCTGAATCCAGAATCTCAAAAATCCTATTAGCTCTGGGTGGAGTCATGGCTTTGGGCTGGACACTTAGGAATGCTTTTATTCTGCTCTGCAGAAGTGTAAATTGCAGAGCTGTCACAACTCAGGGCATGGAAGACACCATGAAGCTGTTACCTTCCTGAACCTAAACACTCCCCTTTCCTTCCAGATCATCTGGACATCCCTGATGTAATTGCTTTTACAGTACCTGTGATGACCCTTGGCGTAGTTGCTTGCTTTGTCCGTTCTATTTAATTTCTCTTAATCCTTGTGTAGTTTTATAGTGTGTTAAATACATTAGTAAGAAATCAAGTCAAGATAAGTCAAACAACATCCTTACTGTCACAAATGTAATTACAAATGTTTAACTATTTATGTGATATTCTCCCTTTCCAACTTTTCAACTCATCATTGCAAATCCATTTTATTCCTTTCCCATTCTTGTTGGAACCTCCCTCTGTGTGATCCTCCTTCTTTCCCACACAGAATGTAAATAACAGCTTTCAGATGCTGTTGTTTGGCTTGGCAAAGAGCCTCATAGGCAATACCTGCTCAAGTGATTTTAACTCATAAACTGGGATTTTACTGGCAGGCCAACTGTGCTTGGTGCCTACCTCTGTACAGAAGTGTCACAGTTGTGTTACATTCTCCCACGGGTTAGTGTGTTTTAAAGTCCTGCTTCTCATGGGAGTGCAGTAAATACATGAAAATGCTGGAAGTTTCTCTATGCCTTAGTAACATTTTTATGCAGTTCTGTCTGAAATTTTCTCTAAGATTGTATGCATTTAGATGTAAGAAGGCACTCATGTCACCTAAGAAGCATCCTAAGCTTTGTGTATTCCACAAACATTAATATCTGTATTGAATATGAAAGGGAATTTGAAACAAATGTAGATAAGTATATGTAAGTACACAATTTGAGTCTGAGACTACATAAAATTGACCAGAATCAAAATAAAATGTTCTTTGGAGAGCTCTGTGGTTAGCTTTGTTTCTAGCAGTCTTCTAGTCATTCTAGTCACTCATTTGTGGTTACCCCCTCTATATTTCAGTCTGAAGACAACTTAGATACAGAGATGGTCACAAATGGCCTTCAAATCAATTTCATACTTGTCTAGGATACTCAGCACTATTTCTTTCACCTGATGCATGGGAACTGTTGTGGCCAAATGTGATGCACAAGACTCCGCAATTCACATTTCAACTTGTCTAAAACTACTATAATTCATGACTGATATTACATTCATATTGCAAAGCTGGTCTCTGGCATTAGAATAATAAAATAACAAAATGGTTAATCCTGGAGGAGACACCTTCTTCCCCAAGGTGTCACAATCCTGGCTTCTGGGCTCAGCCATGCCCCGTGCTGGGGCCTTTGGAGACATCTGGAATGGGCTGTGTCCGACCTGAAGCAGCCTGGTTGTTCCTCACAGAGGCTGTTCTGCAGACCCTGCTGCCAGCACCCCTGGACAGCAACACATACACATTTCTAGACAGCTGAAAAAAGGCATAAGCCAGTCTGGAATCACCTTTTTCAGAACACATATAAGGGAAATGTGATGGTTGTGGTGGTTGGCCTCTTTTCTCCTCATTCCTGGTTGTTTTCATCCTTGCTGCAATCCAGTTCTGCCACAGAAACTCTCCCGCCGTCTGTGCATTTGATCTGCTCTCACTGATGTTGATATGTGAATTGAAATTCAGCTGAGTGTCTCAGTCTGGAGTACCTTTCATTTATCTGGGGTGGCCTCAGGGGTATGTGGTGTGTGCCAGATACTTCTCTCAGTTCAGTGTCCTTTTCTGCCTTTGCACTTAAGCTCATGATGAGACTGATGGCTGGATTCTGTTTATTTATCAGCATCTTTCTCTAAGGACAATCCATTTTTTCCCTGGGCCAAGCTCCTCAGAACAAACTCAGAACTGCTGTGCTTATTTTGGTTGTTCAGGCTCCTCTCTGTTCACCACCATCTCTCACATGGGAACTGAGGCTATGCTGTTAAGTTGCACCCCTTGGGATGCTTTTTCTCTCAAGTTCCTCAGGACCACAAAGGTGGTACATTTGTAAAAATCCTTCTCTGCACAGAGTCTCCAATTGTCTTGTCAGCTTCTCAGGGTACCTTGCTCCCAGGGCCTCCCTGGTATCTTGCCTCCCTGGCATGCCAGCGTGATTTCCTGGTTATCACCAGACAGTAGGAAACACTTTCATCTGTTACCAGTGTCACCTACCTGAATAGCTCCTGACATGATCTACTCTGCTGCTCTTTGGCTACTCTGGAAGGTGTGATTTTTCATGGCAAGGTGCCTTGGGCCCTGCTTAGGGATTTGCCACATTTGTTGGTCAGGAATATACCAGGGATATCCATAGAAAATCATAACTCACTAATGTCAGGTCAGATTAGGGTTACATGACTCATACATTTATGTATGCAATGTACACAATTCTCTTACAATATATTTTAACATACACTGGGAAGAAAACTCAGGCTTAATCCATTAAAAATTACATCAGAAAAGTTGCTTTTTTTTCCCCCTCTTTCTTCCATGTGGTGGGCTGACCTTGTTGGGATGCCAGGTGACCACCAAACCACTCTATCACTCCTCGTTCTCAGCTGGAACGGGGATAGAAAATAAAATGGCAAATGACTTGTAGGCTGAGATAAGGCATTTTACCAGAGCAAAAGTAGAAGTTAGGGCACACACACACAAAGAGGAAAAAAAAAATTTATCCTCTGCTTCTTATCAGCAAATGATGTCTGGCCACCTTCTGGAAAGCAAAGCATCAGCACTTGGAGTAGTTGCTCCATAAGGAAAACATTGTAAATAAGGAATGCCTCCCCTTCCTTCTTTTTTGCTTAGCTTTTACATCTGAGCTGACATCCTATGACATGCAATATCCATTTGGTAAATTTGGACTAGCTAGTCCAGCTTCATTCCCTCCCAGGATCAGCCATCAGATGGAGAGGGAAGGTTGGAGAGGGCTGTTGCTGTGCCAGCCCTGCTCAGCTTGGTGAGGGCTGCTGTGGAGAAATGACCTCCAGCTCAGCCAGAGCCAGCACATTGACCCTGCCCATTTAACTTGCCAAAGTTAACTTGCTTTCACTGAAATGATTATCCCATTCAGGACTTCATGTAGTCTCTACCTTAGTGAAACACAATAACTTTTAGAGCAAGATTCTTGAAGATGTTCTTGTTGAACATGTTATTTCACCACAAAGCCCACTCTAGATTATCTCTTGGCATCCTTCTTGGTTAAATTAGATACTAGCTCTTTGGATCTGGAAATTACTCTCTGTTACGCTTTCTGTGCTCCTTTCAGAATGCAGAATTTTCAGTTCTCCTGACTGAAAAAATTAACTCACATCCTTTGACTTTGGTGACTTTTAGGCACATTTGTGTGTGAAGCAGACAGAAATCAGTATGTTAACAAACAGGCTGGATGTGTAAGGGAGTAAAGTGCAGGTAGGTAGTTTGCTTGGCTGAAACCAGATACCATGACACTTGCTCCCACAGCAATTTGACCCTCACCTTTAGCCTTTCTCACTTCAGCTCCCAGCAGTGCAGCTGTCAGTCTCAGCTCCCCCTCTCCTCTCAGCCCTGTGGCCAAGGCTGTGCCTACACTCTGGATGCCAGAGCCGGCTTCAGACTCACTGCATGGTGTTAATGTGCTGCCAGTTTCCCAGAAAGGAGTTGATCCCATCACACGGCAGAGGGCTGAAATTGCTTAGGCAGCTCTTGTCCTGTAGATGCCCACCCTCCTCCTCTGAATTTGAAGGGTTCGTGTGTGGGTATCTACACTGCAGATAGTGTTTCAATGTTGTGTGTGTAAAACGTGAGAATTGCAGTGGTTTGTAACCTAACAGGGCAAATGTGAACATAAATACCGTGTTGTTTTAATTAGGCAATTGGCTAGATAGCACGTTTAAGCCTTTTAGAATTTTGTTCTGTAAATGCTCTCTGTTCATGTTTGCTTGACTGATTTAAATCTTTCTAGATCCTATAGAATCCTAGCGTTGTTTTGGTTGCAAAAGGCCAAGCAGTAATCTAACACTGTAGGCCCACAACTAAATGATGTGTCAAAGGGCCATATACACATGATTCCTGAACACTTCCAGGTACTGTGATTCCACCTCTTCCCTGGGCAGCCTTTTCCACCCTCTCAGTGAATAAGTTTTTCCCAATATCCAGTCTAAGACTCCCCAGGCACAACCTGAGGCTGATCAGAATGAGGTACAAATAAATTCTGTGTGCGCATTGATTGATGAGCTGGATGCATTTGATGCAGGGGCAATTCACACCTGAACTCCCTTTAAACAGAGTATGACAGCTGAGGCAACAAAGCCACCATTCAGCCAGTTTGCCAACACGGCTACCCAGAGCACTGGGTGGGCTTCCCACATTGCTGAACTGCCCAGCACTGGGCAGGACACTTCTCTGGCTACTTCCATCTCTGTCTTGCAGTCCAGGCTGAGCAGTGCCTTGCTGAGCACACCAGGATGAATTCTGGCTGAGAAACAGAGATCTGAAGCCATGCCCCTGCATGTGCTCTGGGTGAGTACTTGGTGCAGGACCTCAGAAATTCTGGATATCAGATAATTATGGATATCTGCTTCTGTTTTGGCAATCCTGAGGGCTTATCCCTTGTGTAACACTGGCAGTGCTGGAATCTGTTTCATCTTGCACAGCAGTGCACTTCCAGAGCCTGGGACACGAGTCTCCAAAAAGAAAAACAGGTTTTTAGTGGATCCTTTCTGTGTCTCATCTTTGTGATGGGAATTTTACCTGACCAGATGGGTGAGTGCCAGCACACGGTGTGACAAGGGCAAAGCCAAACAAGGTGCTGGTTGTCCTGTCAATACACACATACAGACTGGCCACCTGGTTCCCAACTATGGCCCAAAGTGGCTGGATCCCTTTGGCAGAACCAGCTTGGTTCTTTTTCCTTTACCCAAAGAAGTGTTTTATCTTCGATATCTTCATCATCCAGTCAAATGTGATTAAAAATACTCTGTTTTTTCAAAAGAGAGAAGGAAAGAGAAATTTGTGAGTGGGCAGATTGTGATAATCTAAACCTTATTTCCTTAGAAACCATAAGTAATCATGGACCTCCAGAATTCTGGAAAATATGAAAAACTCTCTGGAATGTTACAAATGGGAACATAGTATAAAGGGTAAAATATGTTCTAGTTGTATTATTTAGGTTCAGAGCAGTAGGGCTATGAAGCTAAATCTGGAATACATATGGGGAGGAGATTTGATTTTGGTGACTGGAAGCCAAAACATGGCCATTTCAAACCAAATTTCCTTCCTTCTGTAGTTTTCTGAGGTAGGGTTTAATGTTTTCCCCGGAGAGAAAAATTAAATGTTTTCTTGAAGAGTATTTGTAAAACTGAAGTCTACATGCTTGTGACATCAAATCACAAATGTAGTGCTATATTGCCCTGTGGGCATGGAAATTTCAAGCTCTTGAGTACACTATTATAATAAGTTTAAAATGCATTTTCTTGCAAACAGTGTAATTCCTGGAGACACTTTAGTTGTACATTGGTTTACAGATTGTTATCACAGTTGTGTAAAGAAAAGAAGAAAATATTTCTATTTCCAAACACCAGAATCAGGCTGACAGGCCTGTGCTCTCTTTGAGGGAGCAGCGGGGACTTCTGTTTTCCTCTGACTGTAAAACTGCTTTCCATCCCTTATGCAAAAGCATTAATCTTTGCTTAGAAACAAAGCAGCTATTCATTAAAATTCCTTGAGAATTTATCTCTGTATGCTTTCAAGTAACAGTTCTGAAATTATTTCACTAAAACAGGTTAAATTAAAAGAAAGATTTTACCTGGAAAAATAGCAATGACTTTTAGTCAGATACCCATGTCTGGCCTTGCTGTCACATTCAGGTTATGAGGCCATTGTCAGCATACTTGTCTGTTCCATGTATTTCAAGAAAACTGGGTTATAATAAATGGGGACAACTTGTGACAACATAATGTTTAGCTCACCAAAGCTATTTCTGCTTATTTGGGTTAGATGGTAGTGAATGGATTCCCCAGTTCATATCTTTGCATCTTGAAAGCTCTGATTTCATTATGCTGGAGTAACTCCCCACAGACCAATATCTTGAATATCCCCTGTGAAGTTAATTTCATCGCTTTTCCTGGCACCTTGCTTCTGCATTTGCATCTGGGTTTATTTTGCCTTCACATAGTTATGAAAATTTCTCTAATTTTTAATCTGCTTTTTTCCTTTTTAATGCTTTATTTTATTACTTCCTGGTCTTCCCAGTGAGTTGATGACTGATTTATCTTTTATCTGATATCCATTCATATGTCCGTGAATAACCCTGCTTCCTCTTGGTCTTTTCTGTCCATAAAAGCTTCTCCATATTTGAAGATGTTTGTTCTTAAACTCTTCCAAATTCAACAGCATTTTTAAAATTTGCCCCTATATTAATAAAGGAATAAAAAAAATCAAGGAAGACTGGAGATCGCTGTAGTGGCATAGTATATTTAACATGCTCTTTTTATTAACACTTCCCAACATAGTGCTTGATTTCTCTCTGACAGTCACAGTAACTTGAGTTTAGTGCATTAATAGTTTTAATCTTCCTCTCATATAACTTGCTGATGTCCTTATAATGGTGATTTTGATTAAGTCTGGATTAATGTGAATAAATTTTCCTCATTTGATTCAAGTCATTTTTATTTCTCTAAAATCCTGGGCTTCTGTGCAAAAAATCAGTAGTGAGTTTTAACTATCTCTTTTGGCCCGTGAACAGACTTCAAATGCTAAGTTTTTGATGCTTATTTCAAGAAATACAATACATTTTAAAGGACTCAGTGCTTGAAAAGTGTTAGAAAGTGCAAGCTATGAACGCCTGGCTTTGCTGACCTAAGGAGAGCTAACTACACTGCTATGACGTGGTAGAAACATAAGCAAAGGTAGGGGAAACTGCTGGGATAGTGGGAAGAAGCTGGTAGCTGCTACCAGGAAGAAAATCACATGCAAAGATAGAAAAGCAGATCTAAGCTGGAACTAGCAAGAGAAGTAGTTTTGTTGGAGCCGTGGCTGAAAGCTGAAACATTAGAGACTCCTCAGAACCTTTGACAGCAGTACGTGAACTCATAGGAACCTGCAGGACCTGGATAACACTTTGGACTGGATAACAGCAATTTGTAACCTGAATTACTTACCCATGCTAATGAAGATGGAAATGAGCTTTCACATCCAACTCTTACAGGGTTCTACTGTATGTTCTTTAAAATGGATTTTCATTTTATCACCGATGGCAGGAAATTACCCAGCTCATAACTAGGATGGAATAAACCTACCTAATCCAGGTATGAAATGGCATTCTTTGAAAATAATGTTTTCCCCTAGCACAAAGTTTTTTGCAATCTGATTTGTAGTACAGATTTCCTGCATGTCATTAACATAAAATGGATTGCTGAATAAATCTTCTGTTTTGGGCTTCTGCTAGACTAAAACCATCCACTTCAAGGATTGTCCGTATCACATCAGTGAAAAAGATCTCATTACTTGTTTTAAAATTCTGAATTGGGACTGGCATTTTAGTCAGTCCCAAAATTTGTTCTGGTTCCTATGAGACAAATACTTAAAGGCTCGTCTTCATTTCCTTATGCTGGGTAGGATACTGGATATCCTGGGTGAGACTGGACTGGATAATAATTATGCATCAAAAAGACTGCTACAGGATTTCCTCAAGCAGATTTAAAGGTTCTTTCAAAACCTTCCACTATGGACAGTACCTTTTCCATTTTTGCCCCAGGTCTGCTGCTACAGAACCAGCAACTGGTGTCTTACTGGTCTTCCAGAAATCACATAAATGCTTCACACCTTTGCTTCAGCTTCATGCATCTCTACCCATTTCTTGCCTCTTGCTAAAACAAATAATTTGTGTTGTTATGAAAGTGCTCCTGCTCTAATTATGCATGCATGCTGATGATCTTCTGTGATAAGATACTGTACAACTTTACAGTGCCACACACTAAACACAGCAGCATGCAGAAGCTCACATGATGGTCATTTAATATCCATGACTCACAGTCCACAGGACTAGGATTCCAGCCAGCTGGGATTTGTTCTAAGTGGCGTGAAATGACAAACAGTGCATGATATACAGCTCAGATACCAAACATGGTGGCCAAGCTTTTACAGAAACATGGCTCCTTGCCCTCTCCATTAAAAAAAAAAAAAAAAAAAAAAAAAAAAAAGAAAGAAAAAAATAAAAAGAAAGAAAAGAAAATCATGCAATAGATTCACCCAATGACTACTGAATATTATTTTTCAAAAACTTATGAAAAATTAAGTGCCAAGATAAAGAGCATGGTATCTTGGCCTTTCTAGGTGGTTTCTGCACCCTCCCTGGTCTCTGGCTGTTTTCCCTTTGTTTAATTTTTCACTTTGAGTTTTATGTTGGAAACTGATGACTCCTCTAACTGTGCTTGTGATATCTCTCCCTGATTTTTGTACGTAAAACTGCAACTTATTTTCCCTGGCTTGATATTCAGCTGGGATGTTTTACAGTTGCGGAGTGCAAGAGGGATTAGATGCTACTCTGTGATTCACCCAGTCCCCGAGGACAGCTATATAAAGATCATCCTCTTCCCCTTGGCCCCAGGGAAGCTAGGGGGCAGATTACGAGCTAGCGGAAAAGACGAACGCATAAAGGAAAAAAACTCACCGTCTGCAAAGAGGCTCCTGGAGCACACATTCCCCTGCTCTCACATTGTACAGAACTGGGAAAAAGTGCACTCCACTGCTCGCCTGCAGTTGGCATAGCCACAGAGGGGCAGGGAGAACAAAGCCACTAAAAGTTCTCTTTCCCACATTGGGACTGCTGCTTTCACAGGAGTTTCTCAAGGTTCCTTTTCCAAGGAGAAGAAGATGATGGGAAAGGCAGGACCCAGAGACCCTGCTGTTTACAGATACTTTTTCCCTATGGCCTGGGAATCCTGAAATGTGATTGCCTTGTATGGGCAGGTTATTTTCAGCCACTCCCTTCATTATGTTCCAGTTAAACCCATGGCTCAAGTGGGGATTCTGTGCTGGAGAGATTTTGCACTGGCTCTCTGCCCGGGGATAGATTGCAGCAAGGGTAGACTCTTGACAGAAATAGGTGGATATGTGTGTAGACCTCCAAGTCTTGAAACAAGAATATCACTGCTAGAGGTCAAGGCTTGAGCTTGCCAGTATTTCCCTCCTTTACTGAAGGCAGTTGATGCTCCCTTGCCAGTGCTGGCTATTTTTGTAACAGTGTCACAGTGGTGGGGATTTTCTAATATCAGACCATGTCACAGAAGTGACACAGCTTGGGATACTTTTGCCTCTGAGACTTCATTAAGAAGTGAAAACTCTGCATTTTTATGCTGCAATTTCTTCTAGGTTACTTGTTTACAAGTAAGAAGCACCTCAATTTTTATAAAATATTTAATTGTATTTTTATGTGCTTTATCTGAGGCTTTAATATTTTAAAATGGTTATATTTTCCTCTGGAAACACTTGTCTTTCCTAATTTCTCGGAAAAAAATTTTGAAAAAAAAAAATCAAGATTATTGGGTTGCAGGGTTTTTTTGTCTTTTTTTAGCGGATATACAAAAGTTTTAGACGGCTTTTCAAAACACTTGGAATTATGGATTTAAATCCAAAAATTTCATATCTGGTCCTTTTCCATGGTTTTTATTGAAGAATCAAGATATGATTTGAAAAAAATTGAAGAAAGAAGGAACCTGAAAGCTGACAGCTATGACAACACCTGCCTCAGCTTTCTGGGTTCTGCATGGCACATTTAGTTATATTTATCCTTCTATTTTTGCATCACCATTTTGTCCTGCATCTCTCACATGCAGCAGGGTTTTGCTGCTTCAAAGTCTTTGTCAACTGTAAAGTCACTGCTCCATGTAGCTCGTTTAACATGAAAAGCCTTTCCAAAATGGGGGTTTGGCCTTTTTACAACTGGAGCAGTGTACTTTATTTTTTTTTTTTTCTATTTTTAATTAAGAATTTTGCTACAGCACTATCTGGTATTACCATTGGATTTCCTAAAGCTTCACTGCCTTATCTTTTGTTTTTAATGTTCATTACATTCAAATGTGTTTTGTTTTAAAATATGTGTTGCTATTCATGTTACTGAGAGCAAATCCAAAGTGCCCTGTACAAGACGGTAATGAGATTTCTGATGATTCCCCGTTCCTCGGGGAATTATTTCAGCCTTAGATGGCACTTTGGGAATGCTCTGTCCTTGCACAAGAAATCTTCCCTTAGTTATAAGTAGATACTTAATACAGGGCAAGATTAAAATCCTTGACAAAGGTTGTAATGACTTCACTGGGTCAAGGATTTTACCACAGGATAGTGAAACAAAGAAATGAACAGAAATGAACAATGTAAGACACTGACTCCTTTGTGAAGGAAGATCACTTTTGGGATGGGTCTTGGACCGCAACTAAGCACTTTGTCTTCTGAAGTGAGAGTTGTAGCATGCATGAAAATGAATCCATACCGTGCTACCTGTTGGACTGTTTGGATTGGTTTGTATTTTCTGGGCAATAATATACAAGGAAGAGAGGGGTGAGTCTGTGATCATTTCTCCTCTCTTAGCAGGTGACATTGGTAAGATGTGTTTAAAAATTTGTCAGTCTGGCCTCAATTTCTTTACTGACAGGCAGTCTAAGCTATGTTTGTTACAAATTGCTGGGCACTGAATCATTAGATATCTATCAGAACGCTGCGGTCACCTTTTGACAATAACTGTTGCTTTCCACCAGTTTCCATTGAGTTTTGGGCTATTCAAGAAACCATCTTGTGTCAGCTAGGCTCTGGAGGCTACTGATGTTTTCTGGTACAAATATAGGAACAATGGACAGGATTATAATTTTCAATAAAATGTTGGATTACAAAGGACCTAACAGACTAAGGCATTTTGCAGAAGTGTTATCTTAACTCCTTAATGTCATATAATTGGGAGGGAAAGGAATAAAATAAAAAAAAAAAGATTAAAAATTAAAAAGAAAATAAAAGAAAAGAGGAGTTGCTTGGGTTTGGAATATTAATTTTTCTCTGCCTAGCTCTATGGTTTATTTTTCCGAGGAGGAAAACATTTTCATTTGCAATGTGTTGATTGGGGGGAAAAATGGTATTCAAAGCCTTATCCTGCATATTTCAAGGCTGGCAGTGCTTTCTTACTCAGTCTTGTGGTACGCTACCTCCCACAGCCCTGCAGATAAAAGCCTGAATCAAAGCACCTTGCGAATCTAATTCCCAACACTGTCCCTCACTGTGCATCAACTACTTGCCCACTGTTCCTTCTTTCTACTGCCCTGCACAATTTCTTCTATCCTGTGAGAGGAATACATGCAATTGTGTAGGTC
Organism: Pyrgilauda ruficollis; assembly: GCF_017590135.1. Lineage (NCBI taxonomy): Eukaryota > Metazoa > Chordata > Aves > Passeriformes > Passeridae > Pyrgilauda > Pyrgilauda ruficollis. The sequence continues at coordinate 399,661 of NW_024525378.1, read as the reverse complement.
TAGTTGATGTATGTTTCAGTTTGCTTTGCTTAATGGTTTGGGTGTGCTCACTCTTGTTTGCCACCATCTCCCTAGTCTGCTTCTCTGACCAGAGGCCATTGTTAGAAGTTCATGTCTACAAGAACATACTGGTTCCTGGTATTGGTAAAGTCAGGATCAGAAGATGTTCTGAGCACGTGCTTTGGAGAAGACATACGAAACTGCAGTGAAGTTGAAGGATCTGTTTCACATAACAAAATGTCAAAAGAGTCTGAAAGGCTTTTAAATGGGAAGTATTGTAGGAAACCACCTTCTTGTAGAAGAATGCCCCAATACAACTTACTATCTTTTGCATCTTTATTTTAGCAGACAGAATGAAAAGAGGACAGATCTATTGTCTGCAGGAATCAAATTGTAGAATTCAGTGTCTCACTCCACTTGGACCTTGAAGATCTTAAAAAATAATTTAAGGCAAAAGGAAGGGAAAACTCGTGATGCTGAGAGACATAAAATATTACAGTTTTGTAGATCAAATTTCTAGATAGAATCAGATTGATTTGTGTAGATGAATTTTCCAGGAAGGGAAATGAATGAAGAAATACTCAGCTTCAGAGATGGGATGAGGATGGGTGGGAGCTCATTTCACACTAAGTTCTGTATGTCCGTGTGAATGCTGGTTACAGTGACATAAGTGGTGGCACTAACTTTTTTGGGAGGTGGGAGATGGCACAGGGCCAGGCAATGCAAACAGCTTCAGCAGAACACTTCCAGGAGAAGAGAAAGTGACCGGTAGAAAACTCCTCTGTTGTCCGTCTGTGACCCATGAAGACTGATAAACTTCTCTGCAGCTCTGTCCTGGTCTTTTCAGTGAAGAACCCTGCTAGCTTTCTCATAGTGGCAAAAGTAATTAAAAAAGGAATCAACTTCAGAGGAACATAAACCAAAAGTCTGTCTCTTTAATAATATCCCCTCCATACTTCACTAGCAGGCATTCTGCTAATACCTGCTAATTCTATTCCTAATCGGGTCTATAGCTCACTAAAGGCTGTTTTATATCTAACATAGGTATATATAAACCATTTAATGGTTTTAATCCTTGTCTGGGAAAAGAGTCTGGGGCTATGGAAAGAGATTTTAGAAGAGACAGAAAGATATAGCACACAAGATACTGGAAGTTCAGTAATTTTTTATCTTTGCTCTAAACCACCATGGAAGATGCCTGGAACTACACTACTTTGAGCAGCAGTGGATTTTATAGAGACAAAGTTCAACACAGTCATAAGTATATTAACTTTCATTGCAGCTGTGTTTCCTGCAATGTTTGAAAACTCAGAAAATTAGGGTCACTATGCTTTTGGCAGGATGGAATTATTAATCATTCTCACTTCCCAGTGCCCATCCATGACTGAAATGAGGCAAAGAGAGCACCTGGCTGCTGGGGAGAGACAACCTCTGAAAAGCAGCTATATATGTGTCTGTATGTATTGCCTCTTTTGAGGGCAAATGTACCTCTTTCAAAGTTAGGCTGAAGTTTTTCAATTAAATAGGGTTTGATCAATTAATATTTAGTTGAGGGTATTTTACAAGTATTTTTCATTCCTTTGTAATACAGGTGTCCCATAGAATTCCTGTCTGAGTTGCTGGATTCCTGGCAAAGGAGGTCACTCATCACTCTGGTTCAAGGGAGATCCAAGAGGCAGATTTTGGGTTCCTCAGTGGAGTCTGAGGTTTCCCAAAACTGTAAATCTGAAGGCTCTTGGAGGAAAGAGTCTCTGAAAGCTGCAAGGTTCCCCATCACAGAAGGTCCTGCAAATCCTGGAGTTGGCTTCCAAGGACTGTAGCTGGAGCAAATCCATGTAGTTATCACAGTATCATGAAATTCTCACAGTTGGGGTCTCTCAAGCTCCTGTACTATATGCTTTAACCCTTCAGTTTTTAATTTGCTGCCGTATTTTTTTTTCCAAATACTCATGTCCTAATACACTGACAGAGCTTGCACAAGACTAAATCAAGCCAAAAGAAAACATCTGGACGTGTCAAAATGTGGATGAATGGAAGTCTCAGCTGGATTGTTCCATACAGTTTTGGATACCATGCTTCAGAAAATATGTGGTCCAAATGGATGTACTCTGCAGAGATTAAAAAGAATAACTGGAAACTGTGATCAGCAAGGAAAACAAAAGCAGAATTAGGTTTATTTAGTCTGAAAAAGAGAACTCCAAAGGAAGGCAGAAGAAATATTCCTTAGGTATGCACATGCTTGCCGGGAAGTAATAGCTTGTTGTCAGAGCATTCACAATGCATATGACAAAAGATAATGGACCTAAACTGCAGAAAAGGAGATTCATGGCCAAATCAAGGGGTAAAGTATGAAAGGGTACCCTAGCACTGAATTATACTGCCTGAGAAATCTGTAAATCTCCATCATTAAGGGAGATAGTTGCTGTTGTTTTAGGCAAGTATTTCTCACTTATGTCTGGATGTGGGTTAAAAGGAGGAACTAAGCTGATTTTTGAGAACACTTCCAGCCATGTTTTCTATAATATGTTTTGGAAGTAGGGAAGGAGAAAAGCTTGGAGATGAAACCTGAAGAAACATCCAGAGATTATGATCTTTCACATTATTCTTTTATTGGCAAATACTACATATAAAAAGTAAAGGAATTACTTGTATCTTGCCTGATACATGAAGATTTCAAAAAGTAGCTGTCTGTTCTTCTGTTTTGACAAATGTGGTGAATAGATAGCCTTGTTACTATCTCTGTCCTTGCTCTGTTACTGAAAGAGCAGATGAATAAAGTTATAATATTGATCTTCTAATAGTTTTAGGTATTAACACTAAATAACACTGATAACACTCAGGTAGTGTTGTCAACCCTGCAATGGACTCTCACTCTAATCTTGTGCAAGATTCAAAACATTTGTAATGCTCTCCTGCCTTACAGATGAGGCATAAGCTATTCAATAAGACAGTTTGGTTGATATATTTCAAGAAAATATAAGATATTAGCATCTTATTTATTAGTATTTTAAGAATCCCCTAAAACCTCCTCTGTTTTCCTGTTTTTGCTTTTTCTAATAGAGCTTTTACAACCAGTAAAAGCTTGCTCCTTCCTTCCTTCCTTCCTTCCTTCCTTCCTTCCTTCCTTCCTTCCTTCCTTCCTTCCTTCCTTCCTTCCCTCTTCCCCTAGTTTCAATGAGATCTGATAGAGGGTCAGAGATCTTCAGCATGCTCTGTTACTTGAAGTTTTATGAAATTAGGCACAGAGTAGGAAAGGACAATACTCTTAATCTTTATGGTGGGAGAAATGGCTGCCTGGGTTATCCACCAGAGAAACTCTTGGAAAGGAGTTGTCATGATTGGTCAGCCACAGGAAATGCTTCCTGAAGGTAAGATGGGATCTTGCTCTGCAACAAGGTTTTTGCTCCTGTATAGACTCAGTCTCTGGTCAATAATAAAGGCATAAAGAAAGTTTAAAAATCAGCTATCGCAAGCACAAAAGCTGTTCAAGATTAAGCTGCATTAGTTAATAGACTCACACAGCTACTTTTCTTGTGAAGAAACTCAGTTAAAAAAAAGTAATGATCAGAATCCTACGAGTGAATTTGAAAGCAGCAAAAGCTGAGAAATCCAAAGGTAGGTCTCTGTAATATTGCATATAAACCATGTATTTTGAAAACACTAAAAACATAGTATTTTGTGCTAAATTTTATTATGATTGTTTTAAAAATCTATTGCAATTCAAAGCCTTTAATGTTCCTCCTAACCTCCCTTTAGAGTTTGTTTGTTGCTGGCTTTTCTGGATATGAGGAAAGCAAATGTTGCAGACGATGACACAGGGTGACAAAGAGGGTGGCTGCCTCTTCTCTTGGGCATGGTCACTGCAGATTGGTGCTAACCATTATTTGCTCTTTTTTCAAATCTTCTGGGGCAAAACAATGAGACAGGACACATCTGACTCTGTCTGACAGTCCTGTGGCATGGACAACACTGGAACAGCTGGGGCTTCTTATTTTGTGGGGTGAACTGATGCCTAAAGAGGCTGACCTGGAACAGAGTCTAGACAGAGTTAAAGGAATGAAGTAGGTATTTATTAAAAAGCCTTTAAAGGATTCACCTTCAGTAACACAAGAGTCTGGCAATGGCTCTACCCAAGGTGGACAACAGGTCACGAGTTTTCACACTTTTATAAGCTTTGGTCCATTTACATGTTGGGGTTAATTTTCCAATTACAGCTTCAGGTTATGAAGTCCCATCTTCTCAGTTCGCTTTCCTCAATTCACTCTTGTTTATACTTCTTCAGCCTAAATCTGCAATGGTGTCCTTTGTTCTCAAGATGGAAAAGGATTGTTTTGTCTAACTACCCTGTGAAGAGAACTTGCTAACACTTTATATGAAGTTCAGTCACACACTAAACCAGTACACAATCTAAAAAATATGAAAGCTAAAGATTAAGACATCATTTTCCCCCTTCAGAGGCTTGACAAGGCCTTTACCTTGTCGAGTCTCTATTCTAAATATCTACTAATGATAGGTATTTAATAACAGATCTAACAATAGTATACCTGAAGGGAGCCTACAAGAAAGATGGAGAGGGACCTTTTACATGAGCGTGTAGTGATAAGACAAGGGGAAATGGTTTCTAAATGAAAGAGATTAGAACTTAAGAAGAAATTTGTTACTGTCAGGGTGATGAGGCACTGGAACCGGTTGCCCAGAGAAATTGTGGATGCCCCATCCCTGGAAGTGTTCAAGGCCAGGTTGGATGGAGCTCTGAGCAACCTGAACTTGTGGAAGGTGTCCCTGGCCATGGCAGAGGCCTTGAAACTAGATGACTTTTAATGTCCCTTCTAACCCAGGCCATTTTATGATTCTATGATTCTGTGTTCATTGTCTTTCAGAGAAGTTTATTATGGTTGCCTAGCACAGGGTAACACCATTATGCGTAATTTCAATATGCATTGTGCAAATCTATCCTCTTTACTTTATTTTCCATGCAAGGTCTTCCCTTCTGGAAGGGAAGGACTGTGGAAGATTACTGGAACAAGTAATCTTCCACAGCTGATGGAGGGTTACTTGACTGCACTTCTGAATTGCCAGTTGAGCTACACACACAGTGGGTAGAAGCCCAGCTTTCATGTTTCACTTTGCCATGAACTTCCCAATCTAGGAGCTCTGATTCCTGTAGTTTTTCCACTGAAATACCACAGAAGATTATCTGAGTAGCCATGCTTCTGTAGACAAAACCAGATCCAGATTAACTGCTCTTTTCAGCAGGCTGGAGCTCGGTTGCATATTTAAAGTTGCATGGATAAATGTGCTGACTCAGTTATTTATCTTTATATATGGATTATATGGATTTATAAATTCTTTATTATTTTATTTATTATTTTCATTTAATGTACTGTTTCTGAAGGTTTTCCACAACAACCAGTTGATTTGTACTCTCCACCTCTTCCAGTAAAACCCTACCAGATGACAGTGGAGAAAGGAGGAATTTTCTGAGGTTATTTTCTGCTATCTGGAGATAGGCATGACTTCCATTATGCTGTTTCTGTAAGATCTGCAATTTCCAGTCATAGGAATTGCTTGTGTAACTGTCAAGCCCGTTGTGTATTCAGATAAGAAGGATAGTGGTTCTCTGGAACAAATGTGTTTTTTTTAGGATGACATAACAAGTGGTACCATCACTCTCTGTGTCACTGAACAACTTTTAAGTGTCATCCTTCCTGGCACCCACAGAGATGGAGGATGAGGTTTACTATTTAACAGCTGTTGGTGACCTTCTTTGCTCACCAGTCTGGAGTCAATGATGTTCTAATACTCTTGTTTACCTGGCAGCTGATGTTCTAGAGGCAAAACAAATTTTGGTTGGTCCCCTGGGCTGGCTTCCAGTGGCTTAATAAAATGTTTCTTCATTGGCCTATATTCTGTTCTGATCAATAAAGCCCCATGGACTTTGCTTCTCTGTGATCTCATTTTTCTCCTTGTAATTTCCCAGCTAATTCTTTAACTGGTCCATAACTTGGTTGCAATCCTTTTGGCAAAAATTGAATTAATAAAGATGCGTCTCTCAGATATGTGTTTCAAACAATTAAACTTTGCCTCAGATTTTTATTTCAAACTCCTAAAAGAAAGTATTTTAAAAATGACAGAATTACAAGAAAAATACCTAAGAAAATTAGTTTTCATTTTGGTAACAGTGAAGAATACTTTTAACTTAATTATTTTTCTTTGTATAGCAGTCTACATCAGCCTTGGGAAATGGTTGAACTAAGGATATTTCCTGTCAATTCGAAGATGGGTTTGAGTTGAATTAAATCACCACTTAGAATTCCACCTTAAATTCTACAAAGATGGCACTTGCTTAAGGTTCTGAAGATGGGAATATGATCTGCTAAAAATCAGACAAGTGAGCAGAAATAAACTATGACTTCTGCCCCAGGGGTAATGGAGATGGAGATGAATCCTGACAAGCACACACATGACAAGACCTAGGCAGAGCAAAAACGCGTGACTCACAAATTGTAGTGGCACGTTCTCTCCAAGGGCCTCAGTGTGCAGTAATGCCTGAAAGATCTCAACCAGAATCACATGATGCATACAGTGGTTGGCTGACTGTTGAAATATAATAAAACCCCAAGAAATTAAGTATAAAACAGCCTCTGGTGAGCTATAGCCCTAATCAGAAATAGAATTAACAGGTATTAGATTAGCAGAATGCCTGCCAGTGGTGTATGGAGGGGATACCATTAAAGAGACAGACTTTTGGTGTGTGTTCATGTTCCTCTGAAGTTGATCCCCTTTTTAATTATTTCTGCCATTATGAGAAAGCTAGCAGGATTCTTTCACTGAAAAGACGAGGACAGAGCTGCAGAGAACTTCATCAATCTTCAAGGATGAAAGATGGAGAATGGGGGAGTTTTCCACCAGTCACTTTCTCTTCTCCTGGAAGTGTTCTGCTGAAGCTGCTTGCATCCCCTTACCCTGTGCCATCTCCCACCTCCGAAATGGTGAGTAAAGGTAGTGCCACCACTGACCTCACTGTCACTACCATTTCCCTTGCACGTGGGCAAGGATAGTTTCCTGCTGTTGGAGTTTTCTGTGAAATGAGCTCATGTTCAGTCACAGCCCAGATCTTTGGAGCTGAGTATTTCAGTCTCCCAAGGTGTTTTCATCTGCTTTTACTTCCTGTACAGCTGCTTCTCTTTGTCCACTCTGGTTCCTTCTTTTCTCTGTTGTCTCTTGTTATTCCTTTTCTTTCTGCTCCTTCTGGACCATTTTTTTCCTTTTCCTTTTTCAACTTACATCCTCTTTCATTTATCTCACTTTATCCATTCTGCACAAAATGCAGGTCTGCAGTGCTTGTCCCTCATCTTGCCAGATCAGAGCACTGTCCCTTCATGCCATCTGAATAAGGGTAATCCTGGACACAGACATTGCATGCAAATCTTCATGCAAGAGTGGATACGACAAATACTCAGAGCAGAGCAAACAGCAGTGGCAATGAGGGCAATCAGAGGTTGTCTCATTTTTTAGTTCATCAGTGACCTCATTCTAGCCCATAATCCTGGGATTCTGAGTCTGTGAAAGAGACCCAAGGATTGTGTCCCTTAAATCCACCAGAATGGATTCTATAGCAAGCCATCTCTCCTGAAGTCTGCTGGACCTGTAAGCATAGTGTTGGTCTGTGACACTGCCAACTCTGCTGGGTAAAATAGAAACCACCAGTTTCCACACTTAAATATTGGAGGGGTCTCGTTTCCACAGTCTCACTGCAGTGCTGCTGTGCCTGATCACCTGTCAGGTGTAGTGGCCTTGCTGCACTTACAATGTAGAGCTTTTCGGTGCAGATATAGTGGTTATATAGTCATGATTATGATGAAATCACAGTCATGTCTTTGACTTTTAAATTCTGCTGTTCTTGCTCGTATCCCTCCCCAGAACTATAAACTTTTAGAGAAAGATGGACCATATTTGACTGAATAGGTTCTGTGAAGATGCCTTCTGCCAGAGCAGTCATGTCAAGGGAACAGATTGGCTGGACCATGATGTTCAGAAAAGTGGCACTTTTTTGGAGTGTCCTTGGAGAAAATCAGCATGGGTTTCAGTTTACTGAACACCCAGGAAGAATTGTTGTCCCCCAGGTTCTCAGGTAAGTGCAATGCATAGAGAGTGTTTTAAAAACTGCTATTTTTAGGATGCAACTATGCATCTCAGTCTGGGTAGTCCAGTTTTGCCAACATGAAGTTCTCCTATTCAGGGTCTGAAAGCATTATTTACTTTCTCCTAGGTGTGCTCTGTGAAGATGGCTTTGTCTATTTCCTTCCTATTAGATGTGACTATAATTCTTGAGGGATGGAGAGGGTTCCAGCTGAAAAGATGGAGAGATTTTAGCAATTCTGCTGTTCTTTTAAAGCCATGACCCTAAAAGGCACACATGGTATGAGTTGGCCGACAGTATTCTGGCAGACTCTGTAGACAGCTATTGAAGTAAATTTTTGGCAAGAATTTAGCTAACTGGGTTGTGACCACACTTTTTATATAGCTACTGTGGTTTATTTTGACATGGAGGGAGTGACGTGGTACACACACAGACAGCTTAGATTGTTACCATGTTAATGCTAAGAATAGAGGCATCAAAGGGTGGCAAATGTGTTACTGCAGTTCAATGAGTTTCTATTGTCATTGCAAATCAGCTTGATATTGATCAGCTTTGAGTATATCTGGATGTGGATCAGCCATCCTGAAGTATGAAGTGGATGCTGCATACCTCTAAAATACCTGTCTTCTTTCCTAGTGCAATCTCATTTTCTTTTTCAAATCTGTGCAATGATGACTGCATTTATCTGGTTGCTGTCCTATTCATTGACTATGTCTCAACCAGGAAAGGCATTAGAGAATTCTTGTTCTGCATATGTCCTATATATAAGGGCTTGATATGCTCTTCTGTGAGGACTTGAAGAAATAAGCTTTAGTTAGAAATTAAAACTACATTTGTATTTTATAGAATTAAAATGGTAGATTGGGTCATAAATGGTCAAAACCTATTTTGCTGTCATTAGATATGATAATTTCTGTTTATATATCTTCTTCCATGCACAGAGACACAGAGACACACATACACAGTGTTTGTCACAATTCAGTACAGCTGGTAATTTTCAGTTCACCAGAAACTCAGAATAGCAGAGAAATTGTTCAGTCAGGCTTGATGTGGAGAACAAGTGTTTGCACACACTCCTCGCTCTCTTTCTGGGAGGAAACTATCAAGAGAGGTTTGAAAAAGAAATGTTGAAGAGAAGAGTCAATACATTTTCCTGTTCTTTTTAATATACTTATTGCTGATACACAGGTGCAGGTTTAGCTGAGAAATGAAGCAGGAGTTTGCATGCAATATTGCTTTAACTGGAAAAGTGTAGTGAAGCAGGCAGCACTTTGCTACAAAAAAATCTTCTGCTGAGTGTCATATCAACAGAAAATACTTGAGAGGGCATTCTTGAGAAATAACTTTTTTTATCTTTTTCATCTTTCCTACCCTAGTAGACTGGAAATCTTAAGACCCGTCACAGCCCTTTGAGGAGGCAGGATTGACACACGACTAGAGAAGAGCTTGTTAGTTCAGGACATTAAAAAAAAACAAACTGTAGCTGAACACAAACTGAGGGTAAAGTATCTCTCTTCTACCTTTCCACCCACCAGACAATGTTCTAGAGAACAAAGTCTTTTGATTCCACGATTTCAATCATGCACCAAGCACCAGACAAAAAGTCTCTTTTGGGGCTGTGTATTCAGTGTGAGAAAAGCCAACTTCTCTCAAGAGTCACAGGAGATTCAGCTGTACTAAGAAAAGTTGGAGCTATGTAGACACTCAAATCCAAATGCTGTCTCTTTCTTTCTCTCAAGGCCAAAATATTTCCTCAGATATACATATTCATCTCTATTGAAGATAATGAGAGCAAGTCACAAGGCAACTGCACTGAAACCAACTGTTATTTTCTGCAGTGAAATATGATTTTCTGCAGAGTAAAATATGTCTCTTTTAAAAAATGTAAATTCCATATATAAACTCTTGGCCTATCAATATTTCTGAAGGATCCCTCTCTCTTTGCTGCCAGCTGAGCCAGGAGACTGATCGCTTTATTAATTGGTCTTTTATGACAATGGGGAAAAACCCCCATCCATTTTTGCTATAACATTAAGATTTAAAACTGAAATGCATCTTGTCTTCATGAAACAAATATGAGATTTCATTTTCAGTTACATATATTTTATCTACATCCAAGAGCACCAGACAGTTTACTGAAATCCATCCTTCTCTGACATTGGCAATATCACAGTAAAAGATCTAAATGTAACACGAAAGATGTAAGTATTTAACACATTATAAATATAGATAAGTATATTTTTAATACAGATACATTGAAGAGGCATGGCAACCAGTTAAGTTCCTTTGAAAATGCCAAACCAATTGTTTATCTGATGCACGAAGCTGTAGGCAAGTATCCTAGTGATTTGCTTGCAATGTACGAGCTTTTGTTCATATTACACAGTGAAGACAAACAAAATCTGCAAACTTCTCAAGTTTGTTTACAATATGATCCAATTAATTCACATATGATATTGAATAACCGTTTCTGCTGTATTTAGTTGCTAACCATTTATGACACCAAATATTTTTCCTAGTGGTTTTAGTATTCATGGTCAGTGATGGGAGAGGAAGGTATGAAATCTTGATGGGATTAGGTAGGGGAGGTCCAGTTACACCCATGTGATTCCCTCAAGCTCACCCTGTATTCTTTGATGGGTTTGTTGCTCTGCATCTTTCTGGTGCCTCCAGTTACCAAGGTACATAACCTAATACTTACTGTTCTTATTCTTCACTGTAATAGACATGGAAAGACAAATTCACAATATTATCTCTCCTACCTTCTCACAAACAGGCAGGCTGTCTATAGAGAGTTTTAGGCTGGAATTTCCTTAACGCTTTGGAAAATTTTAAAAAAGTACCATAAAACTGCACAGTATTTTAACTACAAGAACAACTTCATGGTTACTTTGCTTTCACTGCAAATTTTGTGCATTCTCAGATCTTCCAAAACTTTCTAGAGATTCCACCAGAAGATAGTTGGCATTGCTTCTCTGAGGTATACACACCAGCTAATTCAAGCAGAAGACAATTTTGATTGAGTGAGTTATGAAGCAGTGATGTCTATTCAAGTACTCTCATTCCAGCTGAATGTGGTTGCTTCAAACTAGGTTGCAAGGCTGGTTCAATTATCCATTTACACAAAACTTACCTGTTCTATTGTTTGAGAATCAATCACAAACATTCATCTGCAACATATAAATGAATGTTGTTTGTGACATGTTGAACTGTTTGTTGGCTGCAGGTTGCTGTCTGATGGATAGTTCCTGTAAACACACAGGAGCCACGTGATGCATTCCCTCTCACTGTTGAGGAATTATTTCTAATATGTTCTTTTATGTGACTGTTTAAAAATATTTTAAAGCTTATTAAAGATTTTAATGCAGGAAAATACTAAATAATTAATTTAAAAGACTGGGGAAATAAGAAGTTTTTCAGTTTGTGAACGAGTGCCTTTGTCCACTTAAGAAATTAAGTGTGAAATGTGTGAGTGCCACTTAGCAGCAATCAGAAGAATAGATGGACAGAAGTCGTCCTGTAAAGGACCCTCTGGAATACAGCAAATATAGTTTGTTTCTCCCAACACCTGCACAGGCTGCATCACTGCTGCTATTTTCATCCAAATCCTGCCTATGGGTAATCAAAATCATCAGGGAGAACTCACAACAGTGAAACATTTGCTGTCTTGAGTAGTTGCAGTGTATTCATCTGGACAAAAATGTGAGTGTGGTGTAAGTCCATTTTACAGACAGAGATTAGAAGATAATAATAGAAGCAAGGACTGACCAGTTATTATAGCAGTTATAACAATATGGATGTCTGGGCTGTGTCTGCTCAGATGATCCATGCAGAAACAGAGCAGCCTCATATAATAGTAAAAATAGAATGTGGTACTGCCTTGAAGAAACTGCCACTAAAATCCTATGTAGTCCTGTCATTAGGAAAGGGTTCAAAAGAGAGTAACAGGTCTGAAAAACCTATGTTAAGTATGATGGATGCAATATGCTATTAAGAAAGAGCTTAAAAGAAGGGTCATGCCAGAAAAGAACTGTTGAACACAAAAGAAAATGACAGAAATGAAACTTCTATTTCTGGAAAGTAAATGTAGATAAATCAAGGTAGAAATTATGTGCCTACTTCTTGGCTTGGTTAGTTGACCCCTGGAAACTACTTACCTAGACATGAACTTTGCTTCTGTCACTTGAAATCGGTAAGCCAGTACTGGATATATTACAAAAGTTGTATTCCACCTCAGTCAGGAGTTCTGAGTTTACAAGTGTTTTCAGGTGTTGGACCAAAGAGGTCAGCAATCAAGTAATCCCAAAGACCCTGCTAAAAAGAAGGAAATGCTTCAAAAAACTTACTTGGAAAGCACTCAAGTGGAAATATTAGTCACGGACTGGAGCAAACAGATTTATACAATGCTATATATAAAAGCAGAATAATTTTATGCACTGAACAGTAAGGAAGTTTTCAATGCTGAAATTTTGAGCATTTCACCACAGTAAAAAATAATAACTGGCAGCTTGCCTGTAACAGAGGAATCTCATCTAGGCTTTTGTGCGGAAGCAAAGGGTCTCATAGCACTTGCAGCTGAGTTGCAATGCATCTCCAGCATAAGCATCATTTGATAACCATTATGCTTTCTAATCACTTTCTAATTAAGCTGTGTTATTACAAATATGATGTGCAGCTGTACTTTATTTGTCATATTCTTCCTTGGACTTATTGGCTTCAACCTGTAGTCTAATTTTCATACTGTGGAGCTGCCTAAAAAAGTTCATTTTGTCAGTTGGGCTGCCATGTTGAAAACTTCATTCCTGCTGCAGTCTGTTACCTATGCCCATCTCCTTTGATATTTCCCTCCTTTCTTTCTTTCTTTCCTTTCCTTTCCTCCCTTGTTTTCCTTTCCTTTCCATTCCTCCTTCCCGTCCCATTTTCCTCCCGACAAAACCAAGTAATAGCAGCTTCTGGGCAGAACACTCAACCATCTTAAGTCTGAATGACAATCACATTTTCAAATGTTTTGTTCATCTTCTCACCCAAAAATACAATGTATTCACATCACTGGCTCTAATTGCATTTGTAAAACTCATTGACATCTTTCATGTTTTACACTGCTTACTTGTTTCATTTAGTGCAAAAAGAAATGCACTAAAGTGGACTGCAGCATTATTAAAGCATAATGTTTCACCATAAGAGGTCTGGATACCATAAAAAATCCCAAATGGATACTATAAGTGAGATGGGGGAATCACTACTGTATTCTAAATGAAGTTAAAACCATTCTACTGACTTCACTTTCAATGTTGCAAGACTGCAGTACAGAATATCCTCCCAAGACTTTGGAGATTTAACAAAATTATTTGTTAAAGAAGAAGAGCAATTGTATGTATGTTTCTGCACCACCCATTACCCAAAAGGAAGGAAAAAAAAGAGAAAGCACAGTTAGTTTTATTCAGTACTACTCTTGGTTACTACTCTATTATTTCTAGGTTTATGTAACTAATGTTACATAATGTGTGCAACAATTATCGTAATATTTCCATTGTAGGTTTCTAAAGAAATGAAGATTTTAACATGTCTGTTAACTACCAAGGTAATGTTTCATCATTCCCTTATTTGGTGGTAAAGCAAATTCAGAATTGAAATTATGAATCTCCATATTCTCATGCTATACAAGCAGCATTAATTAATTCAACATGACAAGCTTTGTGAAGTATCTGGGTAAGTCAATCTAGTATCATTTTGTTCATGAAGCCCAAAATATAGACTGACAAAGCACAAGTATGAAATGCATTTCAATCAGTTTAATCAAATACAGTCAATGTAAAGAAAAGGGGCATTGTCAAGATGTGTCAGTGAACATTTGACCTGCCTTGCAGTTAATATTGTTTTTGTGCAGATTTCTCTTGGGGGGATACCCGCTCTGCTCTCCATTTCAGTACTAAAAGCTGAAAATTTTATTTTTGATCTGGCGAGTGGAAATCTTTAGTAGGAATGATATGGGAAAATATCACTTGCAAATCATTATTCACACACAAGCTGAACTTGTGAAATCAGACCCTTTAAAAAAACTAGACTATTCAGTGTGACTTTGACTTGATTGTAGGAAATTCTGCTTTCTCTGAATGATCTTTTTTGTCTGCTTTGTGAGATGCCAAAGATGAGACTATAGAGTACCAAATTCAAAATCTGCTTGAGAGTTAACTTGTTCTCTTGTCTTCTCTAAGACTTGCACAGGAAAAAGATGAGGGCACAAAGTGAACCTAGGCCAGAGCCAAGTGGCCACAGAGCTTGGCAAGCTTTGACTTTTAAGGACACTGGAAGGGGTTTGCCACAGACAGCTTCAGTGAGAATTCAAGAGGGATTCCTTGGTAAGATAATTCAGGATTTCTCCCGGGAGAGACTACCCAAATCCGCCTTACTTCTCTGCATTCCAAATCTCCCTTTATCACTTTCCATTATCCCAGTGAAAAGCAAAGCAGAATGCAGGTCTGTATTTATTTCTGACAATTTCTTCACAGATTTATTTTCTTTCACAGTGCTTGATCTAAGGCTATAGCTTCTGATCATGCTCAATATGCAGAATAATTTAATGGTCAAGTCATGGCACAAAAGGATTTTGTTTTGTCTGTAAATCTACTCCTCTGCCAGGGAATAATGCAGTTGTTTTAAGGGCTTTTAAATCTGTCTGTTACTTTCTCTGAAAACTATAGATTAGGCAGGATTTAAATTCTCTGACTGAAGACACACATGTAAGCTCAGCAGAAACCAGAAACCTAGCTGTTAACATTTTTTCTGAAGAGACGAGAAAGCTATGGGTGTGACCAAGATTTGGAGAACAATTTCAAAAGTACATTTGCCACAACAATATGTATTTGATAGCCTTGTTTTATTTTCTGACCTTCAGCTTTCTCTGCCTAAAAAAATCATCACTGTCTAGCAGCTGTGGTGACCTCAGACACATGAATCAAGTTTGCCAGGATATGGAGAGAATTGAAAGGTGAGTCTCTAATAAATGCCTGAGCAAACTTCTCTATCCACCCCTTTGAAGTGTTGAGTGTTAGCCCCCAGGAACGAATGCTGACTTATCAATGCTAACTTTTCTACCACTCCTTAGAGACAAGAGGAAACCCACAAATTCTATGAATTTCATCCCTTCTGATGATTGTCATTTGTATCCCCTCCCCTGATTCCTGGTGCCTTCCCCTCCCCAAACATTGATGGAGCCATTCCTGGAGCACACCAGAGCCTATGAAAGCGTGACCAGAGCACAGTCAAGCTCTGGGATCCCAGTGGACCAAGTCATGCTTCCAATATGTGCACACCCTAGTCTGAGCAGGGACCATTCTAATGACTCATCTGCAGGGCAGGTTCTTGAAGCAATGCTCCAAAGATCAGGACCACACATTTTTCTCAATCTGCTGATGTGTGAACCATGAGATGTTCACAAATCCAGAGAGCTCTCCATATAATTCAGTGTTTCTCGTGGGCCTCTTGAAACCTCAGTACCACGTGGAAGTGTTGCAAGTTCTTTTATGTGATTTTTTTGAATGCCTCCTTCTTCAAACTTTGATGGAATTAGTTTAGAGCTACATGGAAAGAATGATTAACTGCAGTTTAATGAACAACAGGAAAAGTTGATGCCTGGTTCCAGCTCTGGAGACACACCTGTATCAGTCATTTATTTGAAGTGGTTTACCCTGTAGCTTTATAGCCAATGAACTAGAATAAATTAAATGGTCTGAAGTGTCTTATTTTGATATTTGCAGCATTTTCTCCCCAATATTTTATATAAACCTTTCTCTTTTTCATGAATATATGCTGCTTAGTTCTTGACTAAAACATTTAACATTGTGAGAGTGGAGTATTTTGCTGCTGCAGTCTTAGACCTTCTGAAGAGCCTAATCAAAACCAGATTTTTTTCCCTTTAATTGGAAAAGAAATGAGTGTTTTGCACTACACACTAGCTAGTTAGTGCTATCATAAGCAACCCCCTATTAATCACGTACCATTTTTTGCAGCTGTGTACAGTAACTGACCTGCCTAGATACACTATAACTGAAGCAATTAAGGATCTTTTGTATTTTTTATGTAATTACCACTTCTGAGCTAGGTTGCTAAATACTTGGGACATTTGGGGTTATAATTTCAAGGTCATTATATTTTTGTTCATCTCATTTCCTAGGAAACCTATTTGCAGACTTGCCTAAAGCATCCCAGATACTGTACATTAAAGTATGGCAAATTAATTCAATCCTACCTCCTTCCCCTCAGTAGGTGCATGTCCATTTTTCCAGTGTCTAATACACAGTATATTTTTAAATTGTAAACTATTGCATGTTTTAATGATGCAAACAATGGAGAGACCAAATAAGCTAAAGAGCTAACACATTTATCTCTACATTTTGCCATCTGTTTGAAACTGCTGATGTAATTCCAGTTTTAAATTACATTAGATCCTGCCTTCTGGACCTCTTTCCCCATTTTTTTTTTTCTTAATTTAAGCCTTTAGAGAAAGCAGTGCCTTCAGGTTGTTGAACTACATAATAAGAAACTGTGTCTTTTACTGTTTTCAATCTAGACTTAAATTTAGGTTTACTGGACAAAGAGGTAAAGTGAAATAATAGCTTTTTTTCCAAAAGACGAAATTATTCCCTGTGTACAATTTGATGAGATCTGTTTTCAGCAATAATGCTAGCAACCAGCAGATTTGTTTATACTGAAGAAATAGCAAAGATTAAGGTTTGTGTTCTTGCATATTCTATTGTCTAATGATGGAATTTCCAGTATTATCTCTGTGTTTATGCTTCAGAATTAGTTGAATTTCTTTTATGTAACCTCTTCCCCTCATTTTATTGGCTTAGTTAACAAACTTGTGTTTATTTTTCTTAGCACTACCTTTGCCTTTTCAGTCCACAGTGGCAACAATCCATTCTCTCCTCTTCTGGCATTTTGTGGCTCAAATTACTTATTTGTCTGGATCTGATACTGATGTTGATCTTTTAAGGATTTGCTTACAGGCATGTTGGTCAGGGTCTGTCTTCAGCATTATCTATCAAACACATAGCCTGATTTCTGCACAGTTATTTTAATGTCTTGAA
Organism: Pyrgilauda ruficollis; assembly: GCF_017590135.1. NCBI lineage: Eukaryota > Metazoa > Chordata > Aves > Passeriformes > Passeridae > Pyrgilauda > Pyrgilauda ruficollis. The sequence continues at coordinate 382,429 of NW_024525378.1, read as the reverse complement.
AATTCAGACTTTAAAACATTTGCATCATATAAATAAAATTAATGTATTCTGGTTTACAGTTAATTTTTTAAAAAATGTTTTACTTTGTTTACATTCATTATATACCCACAGAATATAGAAGGACTGGAGAAGAACTTTGGAGAGAAGTTGGAGTCCTATGATAAAAAGTTTTCAGACTCCTCATTTGAATTGATTTTAAAAAGAGATATCACATAATTAAAAATCAAGAAAAAATGCATTTCAAGCTACATTTTATTCATCATAGCAAATTTTTCATAAGCATATTTTCAAAAGTCATGATAACATTTTAAAAAATTGTACAGATTTTAAGATGATTGGAACAACCTATCCATTTAGAATTTCCAAACCATACCAGGCAAAAGTCTAAAAAAAATGTTGGAATAGACTGGTTTGATTCTGATAGTTTTCTAGAAAGTTCAGATTGTTAGTGAAAATTACTTTCATCACAATATTTGCCTAGATTTAATTTAGAAAATTCTTTAAAATTAAATGAAAACCCACAATGCTAAACCTATTTTTTTTTTTGTTTGCTTTGGAAGGGAAACAGACACTGGCTTCATTTTGAATTCAAACAGATGATTTTATCTTTCACTGTCTGACTTAAAATGTAGAAAAATTGTTATTAATCAAATTTAGAAAATTTAATTAATATGAAATGCTAGTCCTCTTACAGAATGGTGTCTAGGAGCTGTAACTGTTGTCTGACACAAATCTTAAATTTTCTCATTGAACCAGCTTCCAGAATGGTAGCAATTTTAGTGCATCATTCACTGATCCGTGCCAGTTTCTGGGGAGGAACCTTGACCAAAGTTTCAAAATTCCTAAAGCACTGCTACCTATAAAAATTTACACAGTCAATCAGTATGACTTCAGCTATCATCATGCTCAATGAAAACAAAAGTATGGAGATTGAATTGTGACAAACATAGTATAGGCTTTCTACATTTCCTCTCCAGACACTGAAGCCAATGGCTAAACTAAAGTGGTGGCCAGCTGTTGGGAATATGGATGACTCCCTAGATTCTATGTCTACGCAGGCCATCACCAGTGGTCAAAATCTGAAGCAGGAAGGTGTAATATTCCCTCTCACTCCAGCATTGCTAACCTGGGCTGGATGGATATGGAAAAAATCAGCAAGTTCCCATCAATTGTTGAGGACTAACTCAAGCTTTAAAGTGTTCAATTCTGGATTTTCAGAGGTTAGTATAAAACCACGTAAACCATTTATTCATATTTTCATATAAGACTACATTCTATGATGATTCATTTTGCTATGAAAATAAGTGCATAAAAGTTAAACCAGAGATGACCAGGTATGGTAAAAAAAAATATGTGTTTTAAATAGATCTGAAGCTGATATCACAGAATGGCTTGGGTTGGAAGGAACTTTAAAGATTATGGAGTTCCAAATCAGAATCCCTGGGCAGGGATATTCAGGGCCCTGTTCAACCTAGCCTTGAACACTTCCAGGGTTGGGGCATCCACAATTTATTTGGACAAGGTGTTCCAGTGCCTCACCACCTATGAGCAAAGAATTTCTTCCTATCACCTAGCTGAAATATCTCCTCTTTTAGTTTAAAAACTGTTCCTCTTGTCCTATTACTATCTGCTAGCATAAAAAGTTACTCTCCCTTCTTTTCTAAGTGACCTTTCAGTACTGTCCAGCCCCAGTGAGGTCTTCCTGGAGCCTCCTCTTCTCCAGGCTGAACAACCCCAACTCTCATCCTGTCTTCACAGGAGAGGTGCTCCAGCCCTGTGAACCTTTTTGTCCCCCTCCTCTGGACCTGCTCCAACAGGTCCACATCTTTCCTGGGATGAGGACCCCAGAGGTGGATGCAGGACTCCAGGCTGGGTCTCATGAGGACAGAGTAGAGGGTCAGAATCGCGTCCCTCAACCTGCTGGCCAAATATTATCAGTTAAAACTTGTTATGGGGGTTATATCAGCTTTATATCAGACACAGAGAGTGACGTGCATCAGAGGAGGGAGTGTGAATTTTCTGCTTACAAAAATACCGCTGACTTATGGAGTCTGAGCAGTGTTGCCCAAACAAAGAATTGACTCCACCCCAGCCTACAAAGAAAAAAATAATTGAAGTCACATTATTTCTTCAAATACTCATGATTCCAAATGTTTGGTAACCAGCTGCCTGTTGTGGTAATGCTCCTTCTTCTGCACAGAATTTGTATTCTAGACCTACATGAAATTAGTATACAAAATGAACTGAGTGAGTGATTTGTTGGAAGAAGTTTTTGTTGTGAAAATGTAATGAATATTTCATGGTTCAAATTCAAAGCAACTATAAAATATCAAGTTTTCCTCTGATGCATAAAAACAATTCATCATAACTGTTAAATACAAACCATATTCACTCGTGGTATGAACCATAAATATGACAAGAGGTCCCAGAAAATTGTAGTTATGGTTGAGAAGGAGTCTGCAGTGAATACAGTAAAATTCCTCCCAAATATTTTAAATAACACTGTCTTTCCTGATGATAGATTGTATTTCATCGGCATCAAGTTTTACAAATCAGTCAGGGTCACCAAAACTCAAATTTTTTCACTGCATCCCTAAAACAATGTTGTCCTGGGTTTCCTCCCAAAATCTGTCCCAAACCAGGACAAATATAACATTCAAGTATATAAAAGAATTTTAAAAAGTCAAAAAATATATCCTGCCAAGACCTGTGCCAGTTTATTTGCAAGAATCTCCGACATTTTACCCTTCAGCGCAGCTCCTGGTCTTACAGAGACACTTTTGAAATGACAGATCTCATGGAAGTCAAAGAAACTGTTAGTAAATTGAAACGTAACACTAATACCATGGACTATATTTCTCCTGGAGTAAAATATGTGTTGTTGTTCTTGAGATCTATGCTATTGAAAACATCTGATACTTCTTTAGCACAGTAGTGCATGAGTCCATATGATAGCAAGACTGATTTTTAAACTGAAATAATAACTTTATTTGAATGATTAATTTATTTAGTAATACTGACATCGTACATGTTCCTGCTCTATAAATCAAGAGTATTTTCTTACTCTTGATTTATAGAACTGCATTTCTTGAATGGAGGCATCTGCAGCAGCTGGATGGATGGATGGATGGATGGATGGATGGATGGATGGATGGATAGATGGATGGATGGATGGATGGATGGATGGATGGATGGATGGATGGATGGAGGCCTGCTATAGGCAGTGCTACAATCTGTGTGGTTTTACAGAAAAGTCTCTGACTGGGGCATTCTCTCTTTAAGGATTGAGCTGCCTGATTTGACATAAAAACAGTGTAAAACTTTGGACAAAGAGCAGAAACACCATGGTTGATGTAGTGGTTCAGAGATATAATGGAAGTGAGGCTCATAGGGAGGATGAGTCTTTCAAAGGGCCAAGATTCCAGCCTAAAACTCCAATCAGAAACCTTCAAAAAAAATCAGCAGACTATGAAGCATGAACATGAAACATGAACATTGTTCCTATTGCTGAATGAATATATTTTCAAAGTGCATATGCCTGAATGTATTTACTTTAGAGGCAAGCTTTCAAAAACTCTTTGCGTATACAGCTTGATTCCAGCATTAATACAATTTGCAATTAACTAGCTAATGAGCTTCTGGTTTTGAACGACTTGACTCTATTTATGAAAGATTAGACCCACTGAGAATCACATTATTCTTTTTTCATAAAGTATTTGAATCTAGCTACTGTAAGGTTGCAAAATACTGCAGAACAGTCAGATTCAGAGATTATTTAATCAGTAATAAAATGTCATTGTAGGCAGCATAGCACTACTTCCTAAATCCCCCGATGCATGGTCGGCTTATTTCATTAGAATCTGTGCTGGCTGTTCTCCAAAGATGCAGAACTAATGCTATCTGCAATTATCGGATTTTGTTAAGCACAGAGCATTTGACAGTTACAGTGTTAATGAATGAAGAATAGCTAAGCAAGCCTCTAATCCATTGCTCATTGTTTGAAAAAAAAAAAAAAATTAGAGCCCAGCCCTATCATACTTAGTTATAATATGACTCAAATCAGCAGAATAAATAGCTCTGCACCTTTTCTCCCTGTGAGGCAAATGTAATGCATTGCTTGCAAATGAGGGGCTTTTTACTGAGAAATCCTTTGCTGAGAAATAAGTAAGATGTAAAGTTTTCTAACAAGTAGGGGTATGATATCTACCTATCATGGCCATATTCCTGCCTGTTGCAAAAAATAATCTATTGATAGGTAAAGGAGGAAATAATCTAGTCTGCCACAAGAAATATCAGTACCTTTTAATTAGCCCTTAGCAAGTAAGTTATCGTGGTGTGTATTGCACTGTGTTGATAAAGCTGTGAGGGGAAAAGACTGCAGCTAATAACTGGCTCTGAGTTCAGAATTGCAGAGTGTTTCGTGAAGCTTCTGGATGTTGACACTTTCCAAGAGTGATGGAGATGTGGGTCCCCTGGCAGAGAAAAAGGTGAGCTTGTGTGCAACTGGATCATGGCAAAGGACTTAAAATTTGCATTTGTAATTGTATAATATTTGTAATTGCCTAATATTTGTAATTGTATTTTTTGTCAATGTACACATTATATAACATTTAAAATAAAAATATTAATAATTCAAATACTCTCCTTAAGAAAAAGAGCTGAAAACTTGATATTTTAGAGCATATAGGACTACTAAAAGAATTTAAAATTGTTTTGGGAACAAAAGCTCCATGTGGCATTTTTTTTACAATGTGGCATGTGGCATTTTTTTTACAACAGGACAATACTTCTATTGATCAATCAAATTTAAAATATTTGTATGTTTCAAATTACATCACCATCATTAATTCTGATAGTGACAGCTAAGTTTGGCTTTCTAATGAAGCAGTCTGGTGATAAAACACAGTGGAAAAACAATGTATGTATCCTGAATATGTCCTTTTTCCTGTGTCTGCAGTCCATCAGCCCCAATTACTCTGCTCTTTTTCCACTGTCTGATTAACAGCAGCTACAGAGAATGATATCAAAAGTGAACAGTTTGGTTACTTTTCCCCTGCAGTGTCTTGGTCTCCATCTGGCTGTTATCTGCTAACTGAAAACATTTTAGGATAAAATGGGGAAATGGTTGTAGAAACCTACAAGGCAGGACATAGGTATGGACATTAAGAGCTGTTGCTGGTTCTCATGGATGAGAAAAATAGTTATATTGTCTCACATTTCCATTGGCAGCAGACTTTGGACAGCTGAAGTTGTCCTACATAGCCACCAAAACTCTTGTCATGGAGATACTTGTTGGCAGGGCCATTGGTGTCCCTGGAGGGTCCCCATCACACCCCTGACCCTTTGGACCTGGCTGTGGCCTTCAGCCCCTGCCTGAGCTCCCATCCCACAGTGCCCAGGCAGGGTGTTATGGTTTAGGAGTGCTACTCTCCAGTTTAGTGCTCCCACTGAGACTCTTCCAACCACGTGTTGCTTTTTTTGTCCCACTCCCTCTCCCCTCTGCATCAGGTTGGAGAGGGGAATTAGAGGCACAAAAGGTGCCTCTAATCAAATGGAAACAGATTAGATGAGGTAGGAACAGTTTACAGGAAACAGCAATGAGATAAGAAAAGGGATAGTAACAATATTAGTAACTAAAGTGTACAGAAGAGAGTGATTCACATGCCAAATGCTCACTGCAGAGCCCAGCCTGACCACTGGTGCCCCCCAAACTCTCCTGGCTAGAACTGGACCCACCCAGCTGTTCCCCCTGACTTGGAACCGGCAGCAGCCCAGCATTCCTTCTGCCACACTTACTTAACCAGAAGAGACTCCCTCCTCCCCATCTGTGAGGTGGCACAGAATAACCTCCATGTCCCAGCCATGCCCCTTCCTGCAAAAATGAGCTCTGTCCTGGCCAGAACTGGGAGCCAGGGTGAGCGGGGCTGGTCTGGGGCTGCTGCTGGCACCCAGGCTGCTGAGGAGCCCCGAAGGCAAGAAACAAAAGAAACAAAAAAGGCTACCAGAGCAAGGCTGCACAACAGGGGAGGAAAAGGAAAATCCGAGGGTGGTGGTGGCCATCCTTAGTGAGCACAGCGCAGCCGTGCAGAGCCCGGCCTGGCTGAGCAGAGTGCGACAGCAGCTTCATGGGCAGGCACGGGCACAGCAACACCTGAACCACGTCCACGCAGGAGACACAACCAGAAACAAAGCTGCAGCATGGCCCAGGGTCTGTCCTGGAGTCAGTTATGCCTACGGAAGGAATGAAGAACGGGGCTTCAGCTTAGATGGAGCTCTTTAGCCCATGGGCCGAGGATGTGGATGAAAGTTTCAGGCCCGGCTGGACAGCGCCATTGAGGCCTATTGGTACACTCAGAGTTCTGAGGGATAAGCTGTTCCAAATATTAGAAAAATGTCTATGACTTGTTATGAAAGATTACTGCTTGATAATGATTATAATACTATATTTATCCTCACTTTAATAAATTTAAATGCTGAAATATCAAGAATTTACAAAACCAGTTTGTTTTGAGGAATTTTTTTTAAGATTGTTTTAAATGGTGGTTATAAACCTGAATAACTTCCCTAAATGGACACCAAACAAAATGAATTTTACTACAATGAGATTTTTTTCTAGAATCATATATTCATATGGAGAAGTCTGGTAGCCCAGTGATCACAGGCCAGCCCTGAAATTCAAATATGCTTTTTCTGGATTTTTTGAATTTTACCCATGCAGATTGCCCTGACTCAGGCTGTAGCTTTGGACAGCTGGCCCTGGAAACCATGGCCACAAAAGGAACTTCAGACTATCCCTAACCAAACATGACATGCACATTTTTGTGGGATGAGAATTACCCTCTATAAATATAATGAGAATTCTGGATGTTGTGTTGTGGCATTAAGAGGGTATGTGAGGAAATGTGTAGTTCCAAAAGTAGTTGCCTTTTCTCCCATTAACTAGCTCTTAAAAACACAGATGTCCCTCTTCAATAGTACTTTAGATAGTACAATGATTCAGCTACAGTTACAAGGCCCAAATATAAAGGAGTCATCTTTAATTTCTTTAAAACTAAGACTTGAGAAGAACAAAACTTCTTTAAAGAGAAGCTCCCTGGTGAAACATTAATATCCATTTTCAAGAGTCATCTGATTAGTGTTCTTGCTTTCTTCCACACTGTGGAATTGGACATCTAATTCTCTGATATGGTCAAAATTTGCTTTTTTCCACATGTGATACTGTTTACAGAATAGAGAATTTAGAACTCACCTGTAGTTTGTTACATGGCCTGAATCATCAAAATTTTCTTTAATGAAAGTATGTACACTGGCTTTTCAGATTTTTTTAATAGTTCAGTACTTCACCACTGACTATTTTTTGTATATAACGATATGCAAATAACAATAATAAAATAAAATGCCAGCTGAAGCTGGAAAACTCTTTTTGACTTTTCTCACTCAGACAATACTTGGGAACTGACATAAAGCAGCAGAACCTGAAAAAGTCAGCCATTCACTGGAAGGGGCCAGATGGAATGGGCCCTGTGGAAAGATGATGATATGTGCCATCTGCTGGGACCCCACTGCTAGAACATTCTCAGGTAAAGTTTGGTGGTCACTTGGTACTTTTGGAAGTTGTTCTAAATTGTATCTGCTATTAATGATTTGTTATATTCTTCTCAAAGTTACTGATGCTTTAAAGACTTATCTAAAGCACAGGTATTGCTGGTTGAATTAAAAGACCTTAAATGTATTTTCTTGGATTTTCAGAAAGAGTTTTTATTCTGCATGCCTGTGCTGTAGTTGCAGGTTTTGATTAAGTTGTCATGAAAAAGCATCAATTGTTTTGCTGATATCAGTCAATTATTTCTACATTTCTGTTCCCTGCATATTTTGTGTTTCTCATCACAAGACCAGCCAACTTTGCTTTTAGGAGGTTTATTCTTTGTAAGTCTAGTAATACTTACCATTAATGATTCCATTTCTGATTGAGGACTTGAGAAAGATTCTCTAGGAGACCTGTGTGCAGCTGCCTACATCTTCCTGGGAGCCTCTTTACATAGGTGGGGTTATGGGAAGTTCAGAAACCCGCCAGGAAGGTCTCTTCATGAAACACAGGCCCAAAAGCAATTCTCAACAGAAGAAAGGCTTTGCTCTAAAGGCTGACTTATTCTTTTACGTCTGGCAGTGAATATTTTGGCTTGTACCAAAAGCATTAATCTTCTTTGCGCAACATGGATCATCAACTCAGAAAGGAATTTACGGTAGCCTCTGGAGAAAGTATTCTGTCAGGGACAAAAGGCAAAGCAGCTGGACAGACAGACTGTGCTAAGACCATTTGCTAAGTTCTAACTTAGGACTGTCTCCATGACAGCCTTAGTTGGAGCAAATGTTCAGGTTGTACTGCTCAAACAACAGTGAGCAAAGGCAGAATGAAACAACAGAATAAAAGCACCACAACTATAACTCTGCATTTTACTTCCTGTAAAAACTTGTACAAGCCCTGTTATGAGTTCTGTACTTGATAAAGCTGGGACAACTGTTCCATCTGCAAACTAATTGGATCAAATAGTAAGAAGGAAATTTTGCCAGAGTGAAAACTAGACTTACATTTTAGAGGCTGAAAAATCTAAGTACCTCAAAATACTGTATTTATCTCAGCTTCACAAGACAATTAATCAAACTGCTGACTTCCACGCATGCTTATGCCACAGAGGGTACAGGATTTCTGCATTAATGAGGAAACTGGACTTTCACAGAGGTATGTAAAGATGAGTTTACTCAGAATACACAGCCTGCTGAGTCAGTGATGCCTAACATGAGATATAACACTGCTTACAATAGTGAGATAAATATGTAAAACTTTGTGATAGATGGAGGAATGATCAATAAGAAAGAATGATTGAGAGTCCCCATTAAAATTTTAAATCACCCCAGTTTAGAAAAAAAGTTCAGGGAATGTTCTGTCAAAGAGAAAATCAGAATGAGCACCCATTACATGGCAGATAAACCATCTCAAAGTAGGCATTTTACTTATTATAACTCATATAGAATTGCATCAATCCCATTAAAGTATTTCAGATAATGCCTGCTGCTTCATACAATGTACTGGTATTTCATTTTAGAGCAGCATCTATATCCACTGGGTTTGCAGGCAAGCTTATTTTCAAGCTGCTGGTGGAAAATATTTCTGCTGAACCTCCTAGTGTTTTTCCAGGCATCTTATTACTAAGGCTAAACCAAATACATACTATCTACTACTTTATCTTATGTTTAGCTGAGCCATTAAACATAGCATTACACTGTACTCTTGCAAACTTCATAGACTGAGGGATTTAAGATTAAATGATAGGCTTCTCTAGAAGCCTGAGAAAATTCTTGTAGACACATTGAAAACACTTATTTTCAACAGTCAACTAAGTATCAAGGCTACTTAATGATCAAATCAAGATCTGCAGACACCACAGCCTGCACACTCTTTCTTAGAAGATTTTAATCTTTGTCCTTGTCCTTCAGTGGAGTTTCTTTCCAGAGCATCTTGGCTTAATAAATGCCTTTGAAGAAGGCTTCAGCACAAATAAAAGAGTACTTGTGCAGCAATCTTGAGTTCTTATCAGCTGTATAGTGATCAGGTGAAGGAATAATTTATTTCAATCAGCAACACCTGTTTTTATAATTGCTCAAGTGATTATAATTCAATAATAAAAAGCCAATTTAACTATCTTTACTCAGATATTAACCTCTGATATACAGCATTAGAATGAAATTGCCCATGGTTAAATTCCCTTAAGAAAACAATTGCTATCTTACATTTATCCTATTTTGGTCTGGTTTGTTTCATATTTCCCTTCTTATTTAACTTTTCTTTTAAGAATAAAATATGTTCACACATTCTCAGTTGGAAGACCTCCCCACTGCTACCCGTTTTCAACCATAGTCAAATATGCTTAATCTCTCAAAAGGTTCAATTATTTTAATTTTTCTTCATAGCTATCTTTTTATGATTTGCCATTTTCAGACCAGCTTTACATTTTAGAGACATAATTCAACTGGTGATTTCCTATAATACCTAGATCCATTTCTGCAAAACCCCTGCTTAGCCAGGTATTCTCCTTCCATTTTTTATGCCCTTTGTCTTCCCAATCAATATAAATACTTGTGGTTGTTCTAAATGAACTGCAGCCAGTCTTTTTTTCTGGGTTTTCCTCCATTTTGTCAAGATTGTTTGTATTCCAAGCCTGCCTTTCTCCATTTTTGCAGTCATTCCCAGCTTTATGTCGTGTGTTTTTAAAGTTTGCAGGCTCTCCAGCTCATCATCCGTATCTCTAATAAAAATATTGAATACTAAGTGGTCCAAGAGATATTTACTGCAGATCTGTTCTTAGCACAACTCATCATTCTACCTACAAAATTAATATTAATTACTTAACCACTAAGATACCACATTTCCTTATTTTTCTTTTTGAATGAGATTTTTATTCTGAAAACAGAAGCAAAGGTAAGTCTGTGATTTCTACCATGCCACGACCACCTTCTCCCTTCAGAAATTAAATGAGGAATTTGTGTTTTTCAGTTTCTGGCATTTCTCTCTCTTCTCTGGGCTCTCAAAAATAATAACAAATCTTTTTGTGACCTGACCCAGAGTAGTCCAGAGTGGATGCTTTTTGGCATAGCTGATCTGAAAACTACCAAATGTATTCTGTCAAACCTGCTCTAGTAACCTGTTTTAGTCTTTGTCTCAGATCTGTTAGCCATTGGCTTGCAGCTGTGAAGAGTAAAGAAAAAAAAAAGACACAAGAAATGAAACATGCTGCTGTTCTCAGTCTCATATACCCATTTAATTAACTATTCTCCAGCAACCAGACCAAAACTTTTCTGATCATCTGCTTTGCACTGATATAGTTCACAGAAAATATAACAAGATATTACTCATGTCTCACATAGGCATTTCTAATTTTAACTCTATGTACTTAAACTATTTTTAATGGTTGTTCTTACTAACCTGACCTGGTTTCTAACTTCTCTATGCTTATTTTATTTTACTTTATTTTATTTTACTTTATTTTATTTTACTTTATTTTATTTCTACAAAGATTATGAACTCTTGCTCTCAACATGATGGAGAATAAAGTCACTCAGCTTGGCCACCCAGTAGTGAAAGGCAGTGACAGCATATTCTCTTCCTTTTGTTTCGTGATGAGAGACGCTATCATGCTGATAATGCATCCAACCAGCAACCAGGATTAGTGTTTTATGATCCTACTGGAAAATTAATGTGTAACTGATGCTTTGCCTTGGCACCAAAGAGGAGGGGAGGAGCCCAGCCACTCGGGGACATCCGTATCTCCATGGTGCCACCTTCTGACTGGCACGCGGGAGAGCCGGCTCCAGGGCTGAGGTATCCCTGCCAGGAAAGAGGATTGACCCCTTGAGAGCACATCGGCCTGAGGCTGGAGAGATGTGGGTGTGAGAGTCGAAAAGGGAGCCCTTGGGAGTACGACCTGGCATGTATGCAGTGTTCTGTGCCGCACACAGAACAATCTGGGGGTCTTCCAGCCTACTGGGCTCTAAGGCTCAAGCACTGCATAAATGCTGGTTGTCAGGTTTATGTCATGTTTGAATTACCAGAAATTAAAGAACTACCTGGAAAGTGAGTATTTTAAAATATTTTAAAAATTATTTCACTGGAAAAGAAAAGCCCACTTCTGTTCATATCAGTTCCAGGTGTATTTGCAGTATGATGACAGCAAGACTAATAGACTAAAATATGACTAATAGTCTTATTTTCCATGAGTAGAGAAATGGTAGAGTTGATATTGAAGACTTTCCCTGTGACTTTTCAGAGCTCCCAAGCACCTTATACAGAGATGAGAGCAAATACACATCACTCTTTCATAAATATGAAACATATGTCATGTGCTCTTGACTTAATTTCTTTGTCCCTTTTCTCTTTTTATTTCCATTTATTTAACCTTATGTATGAGTCCACAGGAGACTGCAGACCTGGGATGAATATTACACACTGACTCAAATCCTTCCTTGGTACTTGAGTCCTAGGAAAGGAAATACCACAAATACCTACTGAGACAGGTATTGGAAACTAGGAGAATCTATTCATTTTTCTTACATGCAGGAGTGCTCCTCTATGTACCTGACCAAAGGGGACTCAGAAATAGGGCCCTACCCATTAATGGGCTCTCTTGCTTATGGTTGACTCAAAACTTAAAGGCAGCCATGCTGAAGATGCATACGGAAAATATAATCGATCTCAGTCTACCTAGACCTCTAATACTCCTCAAAATGTTAGAGTTACTGGACTAACTTTAGGAAGAATCATTAGAGTGTTATACTAAATGTTATAGTATACTTCTATAGTGTTATATTTCTAAATGCTTTGCTGAGAAGCTTAAAAATAATATATAAAATGAGCAGATATGTCCATAAAATAATGTGGAGAAAAGAATCTGATGGAAGAGTTACTCTTCAGAGAAACCGTTCCTCTTCATAGTAGGGCTGTGTTAACTCTTCTGAAATGAATTAAAGAATATTTGAATTACAAAGCTGAATGAATTAAAGAAAAATTCCTCACATTGTATGCTGTAAAAGATAATTTTCCTCTGACCTTTCTCTTATAAGGTTTTGTTACAAATGGCTTGCTTTGAGAAGTTGATACCTGATACTCTAGATGTCAATTGTTTTGTTTTGTTCTGACGTTTCAAATAATTGTGTATTGTTGCCCATTCTAAGGGCGTAATGCTTACAAGGCACAAGGCTTGAAGAAACAAGGGGGCTTGGGTTCTCTGTCCAACAAAATAGTGCTGCAGGGAGAGTAGCCTAGCAGTAAGCAGCCTTGGCAAATTCTAGAAAATTAAAACTATTCAAGAGGCTTTTCTTTTTGTTCGTTTGCCTAGTTTGAAAATGATATTCTCAGTGGAGATATCTGGAACACTGCCTGTTTGCATCTACATGAGGCAAAAATTCTGTCATATTATTTCAACAGAGTTGAATCTCATTGAACAGGAAAGGTACTCTTTGGTATATGACTTAATAAAATAGATTTGTTTTTTGTGGCTATGGCTATATTGTCTTCCCCTCTTTAGAGAGCTGTCCAAAGGGGCAGCTGCCATTTTGAGAGCATTGCAGCCCATTATTGTGAGCACATAAAGAATGTATTTTCTATCATATGGCACTGTGGGGTTTTTTTGTTGTTTTCTCTAGGTCACTTGCTACCTTTGCTCAGTAATAGATCAGTGAAAGTACATGAACAGGGTGCATAGCAAAACATTCCAGCACAGGTTTACTTACACAAGGTTTCTTTGTCTTACAGTCAGTCTGCAAAGAAAGAGAAAATGGCTTATTATGAAGCTAACTAGAGATGATTTCGTGGTTCCCAAAAATAAGATTTTTACAATGTGTGTTTTTTTCTTGAAGTGAGTGCCAAGGTCTTCACCAAAAATACATTTGTAAGCTTCTCTTAAAGAATAAGTTAAGAAATCAACCCAGAAATATCGTTGTTTCTGTTCAGAAACTTGCTGAGTTTTCCAGGTCACAGAAGACTATTTCCTGTCAGTACAAGAAGAGAGCTAAACCACTGATTTGTTTATGGGTGAATAAAAATACTATGGCTGTAAAATACTTTGCTTGTGGGGAGGGGGAGAATGGGGGAAGTCCAGAAGTTGCTGGGAATTTTTTCTCCTTCTAAAATGAAATCATGTTATTTATGTGCTTGTTTCACCAGCAAGTGACTGTCCTTAGTACACCTTCAGGTTTTGGAATAAAATCCTGCTTTAATAACTGTTACTTGTCCGCTTTAACAAAGCCTGGACTGAATCTAAGTGGAGGCCAGACTTAGACTTCATTTGCTGAGGCCTGAGCTCTCCCTTTGACTTCCATAAGCAGATAAAACAAAATCTTGAGCTTCAGATTCCTTCACATGCAGATTACGGGACAATTGTCACCTTTGGGATTTACAGAGGGCTTCTAGGAAAGATAGTGTTTTGGTTTTAGGAAGATGTGTTTCTGGGTTTTAAGAAGCTTCATAATTTTCATCTCTTGATGGAGGAAGAGTAGAAATCAGCTGACTGTATGGGTATTCCTGGAACCATTCCTTTCCCATCACATATAGGATACTGGTTTAGTTTTGTGTGGGCACTACATTTTGGAAGGACTAGACCTACTTGATAATATGTCCCTAAAAACATCAAAGTAAAATATGCTGGTCCTAAATAGGGCATTGATATAGCAACTGTAATCTGAAATAAGACATCAGTTTGAGTCAGTTTGTGAGGTTTTGTGTATGGATTTAAAAGAAAGAAAAAAGCTGAGATCCAGGAATGATTAATGGAAGTTAATCCAGAAATGTTGCCTTGCAGCATTCTAAGCAAGAAGAGAGGACTGATTCAGCCTCTGCAGTTTTGTATGCAAATTGCTCTTGCAAAGGAAGGGAGATTGCTTTTGACAACTTGACTCTAACAGTGCTGCAAGGCACCTAGAACCATCCTACTTTCTATTTCCTCCAGTTCCTTATATTCCTCGAGGTGTTGATAATGAAAGACTCCTGCCCAAACTGAATGCAGCTCATGTTGATAGAGACAGCAAATACACATGGTAGCTTTCATATTTCTCTGTCAAATCATTTGACTTTTTTTCATGCCTTTTCCATAGGGCAAACTGTGAAACAACATATAATTTCTGTCACCTGTTTGAGATTTCAGCAGTGGGGTTATAAAAGATGTGCAGGTCTCCAGAAAAACATTCAGAAAATGGTGTTTGAATGATCTTTGAACTCTCTTTAAGATTCAAAGGAATTGCCACACTTTCTCCATAACCTCAGTAATTGCTGATTAAAAAAAAAAAAAAAAAAGAAAAAAAGAAAAAAAAAAAAAAAAAGCAGATTTTAGAAAGAAATCATGCAATCTAGAAACATACTTTCCATCTGTGTATTGCGGCTGAAATCCAAAATAGGCCAGCTGGTCATAGCACAGCTCACATATTCACAGTATCTGTCCTCTGAATAAGTCATTTCATCATAAACAGTGGAAAGCAAAAAGCAGAGTCTTAGCTTCTCTGATTTTTTTCCCCCTCTATTTGACACTCAAAGGACTGGCAGATACTAAAAGATTCCTGTCTGATGTTAAATTTGATATCGTCATTGCATTTTATTTGCTGCTCAAATATGTCTTTTTAAAACTGTGTGATCCAGGATGTGGAGTGGAATGTTTGTTGTGGCAAATGCCTCTCTTCATTGGAGCAGTTTGGTCTGGCAGTGCTCCCAGTTGCTGTAGATTTAGCAAGTAAGTTGTGCACAAACCCTTGATTTTTGTTCTTGCTTTTTGTGGCACTCTATATCTTAAGAACTCCTGCAGTTTTTGGAACTAGGAAGTAGTGTCTTTCAGTATCTACATTTTATATCTAATCAACAGGGACTGATCCTAGCAAACTAGAAATTCCTCTTTAAGTAATGGGAAATCTCTCCTTTATTTCCCTCCACACTATTGATTTTGCTATGGGGAGCACACTCTGTGCTCAGTGGTTACAACCTTCCCTGCTCCTTCCCTGGGCTGGAATGGTTTGAACCAGTGCTTGTCACTCTGTGCTGAAACCCTTTTGATAAAAAATAGAGATGAAGTGTCAGGTGGGGGAGGAGGGATGAAAGGTACCACTACTACATGTGGTAGTACTAGTACTGCAGGATCATGAAATGAAAGTTAGTCACTGCAGTTTTCTGAAGTGATCTAAATCAGTTTTGACCAGACACAATGGATAGGGAGTCAGTGACCAGGCTCTATCTGAAACATAACCAGTGAAGGAAAATTACACCTGAACTTACAGTCTGGTGCTTTACTATTTTTTCTGATTTTCCATTCTTCAAGTATGAATAGACAGGACAGACTGTGTTTAAAGTGCTTTTTCTACCTAATGGCCAAACTTTTGGCTACTTCTGTGACAAAAAGCATGAAGCTGCAGTCTGCAGCAAATGGATATTAGGTTGGGAGTGGGAACATATACAAAGGAATGCCTACTTTCACAAAAGTAATCAAAACTCTTACTGCATGCATAGTGCAGTTTCCATGCACCCATATTATACCTCCATGCCTAAATAACTACAAGCACAGCCTTACCCTGGGCTCTTAGAAGAACACTATTATGCTTTGTAATTGCAGCTGAGTGTTAATAGGATTCCTTCTCCTCATTAAATTGTATGGCCTTTTCTGTACTCTATAAAGGACATCAACTTGTTCCATTAACTTTTTTTTTTCCCTTTTAATAAGAGAATGTCTCCTTTGGTAATTAATTGCCAAAATGCCTTTATTTGATGCAGATTTACTGGCATTACAGAATCACTTAGGAAGAGCGGAACCTCTGGAGGTCTCTAGTCCAATACCCAACTTTGGCAGGACTGCTTCCAAAAATAGAGCTGGTTGTTTAAGGTCTTGTCCAGTGGGTATTTGAATATCTCCAAGGATTACGGTTCTGCATCCTTCCTAGGCTACCTGATCCTGTGCTTGACCCCTCTCATCATGCAGACTTTTTTTCTTAAATCTAGTTGAGATTTCCCTTGTTGCAACTGGTGTCCATTGCCTTTTGTCGTATTACTATGCATCTCCAAAAAGAGTCTGTCTTCTCTGTAACCACCCGTTACTTATATATGCTGCAATTGTTTGCAGAGCTGCATGAATGGCTGGTGAAGAGAGACAGATGCTCTGAGTAGCTGTCAGGCTGAAGTAAATAAAATTAGAACCTGCTGGGCAGAGGCTTCTGCAGGTCAGGAAAGAGGTACAGCTGGTGTGAGCAGCCAAATGAAGTGCTGATGATCTTTCCTGAGAATACAAAAAAAGGGTGGTATAGCTACCAAAATGCTTCTTTATGGCTCTGCTAGCTCACAATTAGGCAAAATATCACCTTGTGCTTGTTGTGCAAGAATTATCTCACTGGTGCGACATAATAGTTTTTCCAAAAGGTAGCAAATGATAGCTTGGAAAAACTTGGTCCTTAATGAGCCCTGATGGTTCATTATGAACCTGTGTAATGAAGGTCTTACTGGGAGTCTAGAAGGCCTCCTCCTCCTCTGTGTGGTTTTGGGTGGGCTTTTCCTTAGTGAAAATTAATGCAATTGTTCAAAACAATCGAAAATGTGTGTGAGCCATACCTGTCCATTTCATTTGTTCTTAACCCGTGGTGGACACACCGGAGCACATCCTGCTCGCTGCACAGCTCACTCCACCTGGGCAGGCATGTCCTGTGCTAGTTCTAGCATGAAAACTAGAGAAGAGCAAAAGTCCCTCCCTTGGACTTTATACCTCCTTGTGGTATAAAGTTTCACACAGGGTTGGTATTGGTACTGGACAACTGCTCCCTGAGATAAGGTCTGAGGTCTGAGTCTCTCTGGAATGCAGGCGGAACAGAGGTCTCTGTGCATTCTCCAATATCTCCGCTCTCAGTCTCTGCGGTCTGGCTCACACTGTGTGTTCTTTCCTCATTCATGGCAAGATATGTGCTACATGCACCTCCTAGGTCAGCACCAGAATGAGCAGCTCTGTGCAAATGCATTTCACATCTTTTGAACTCCCAATGAGATCAGGTGGCATACTCAAGCAAAGTTGGCAGTCTTTTCATATTTACTTGGACAATAGTATGTACAATGGATTCTGCTTCCTATCCCAGAAATTATTTGTTCAAATCTGGTTGTGTGTGAGTGCTCAGGCACAAACAATTGCTGCCATTCATTCAGGATTAGGTGTGGTTTATATCCTTACAGGTTTGTTTATTTGTGGTGTGGTTCCATCCTTAGAGATGCCTGTTTATTGAGGTCTGTGTTTAATTCTTTACCTCTTTACCTACCCATATACTTAACTTTATTCAGTTAAGTAATATTGCTGAAGTTTAGCATGAATCTCTAGATTGAGGTCTGCCTCTGCATTAACTTGCTGTAATGAAAATGTAAAATAACCAGAGCAAACCCTTAGTCTAACTACATATACAATCAAATATGCCCTCAAGTAATTGGATCTGTAGAATAGAAAGCAAAACATTGCAAATGGTACTGGTTTGCAGTAATTCATAATCCTTTAAGCATATAAATCCACCAGACAGCTTAGAAGTGCAATTTCTGCCATCAGCTATGTTGAAAATGCACTTACATACTTAGTACTAAACTATGGCATCAAGCAGCAAGCCACGCTCCAGGGATGGTGTAGAGCCCCTATCGCTCCTGTGCCAGTCCTGGGAGCTGTCACGTCTTGGGGGGGCACAGTGCCTGCAGAGCTGCTCTTGCATCACTATTAATTAGGGCGCCGTTTGCACTCCTTTCTGCATCTTGTCAGCTTCCGTGGCTGGTGTGAGGGACGCGATAGCCTCGTCCCCTTAGTGAATGCCACGAGAACTGCTGCAGTGGGTCACAGCCAGGGTCCAGCCAGCCCAACACGCCTTTTCTGACAGTGGCCTGCAGCAGAGGTTTAGAGAAAGAGAAGCAGAGAGAGGCAATTACAGAGAGACGCTTTTCAGTGGTTTTCTGGGAAACCAGGAATGTGGAGGCTTCTTGAGCCAGATATTGTCTCTACACTTTAGCATATGATAGCTGTACAGGCTGCCAGTGAACTTGTTTTAATCTCCCTTCGAATTATTTTTTCTCTTCCTGCCTCTCCAATATCCAATGGCAACATATTCCAAAACGATTCTCTGATGTGTGAAACAGTCATTTCTTCTGCTGCCTATAACCTACCACCTGCTAAGTGTACCAGGTAATTTCCCTCATGGTCACCTGCCCATTCTTGCACTTTGAGAAAAAAGATACTCGACCCCGGTGGGCAGCAACATCTTTACTTGGAAACATTCCACTTTTCCTGTCCACTTGCTTGTACAAGGTGTACAAGTGGGGAAAAGATGATTTTGTGCCCAGGTTAAACACAAATGGATGAAAAAGAAAAGGATATGATCCGACAGACGCCCTCAACAATGACCATGTATTTAGGAGTGGAGAAGGCCCACCTCTGTAGCTTCTTACCACAGAAGCAAAGATCAGGGCAGAGATCCCTTTCTGCACCAAGAACAGCAAGCAGCTTTTAGTGACAGCAAAGCCTGTTTCTAACAGAAGAATGTGGAGGGGATATTTTCCCTTTAAGAAATATCTATTCAAGTTAATTGAAACATCTGTGTAAAATTCATTACATTGTTTTCTTTCAAAAAGAAATGACAGTTCAGTTCAAAGCTTTTGAATTATACTTAGATTTTTCTTTAGACAAATGGGTTTTTTCATTTAAAAATTAAGTTTACTAGGGTTTAATTTTAAAGAAAACAAAAGAAATGAAGAAAAATGCAGGGAAAGCAAGAAAGCCTGTCTTCCCCTCCATTGTGAACTGCTCCTGATAAAAAATGCTCCTCATCAAAATAACAAGTCCCCTCCACCTTCTCTGATATGAAGGATTAGAGCTGCTATAGAAGTGCTAGCTACTTTGTCTTTAAAATGGTCTTTGTCAGGCTGTGTGTGCTGTGCAATCCAGACCTGGTGACTGATAATTATGATTAAAGTTACATTTTACTATATTTACATATTTTAAATTGGATTCCAGGTAGCAAATTATAAAATAACCAAAGAAGAATATTTACAAAACAGCATTTCATTCTTCCCTCCCTTTTATGCTTTATTTGGTGAGAATTTTCCATAGAGGAATCAGGATTTTAAAACTATCAATTCTAACAGTTGTAAACTGAATAACAAGCAGAATTTCACTCATAAACATCTGCATTTTTTAAAATATCTCAGATATGGAAAATCTCCCATTCATTGGCCTAGCAGATGTTGAAATCAAAATAGATTTCTCTATTATTCTTAGAGGAGACCAAAATGTGAGCTGATTCTGAAAGAGTGACTGAACAACAATCCCTATCTCCCCACAGTATGGGGAAAGATACTACAAAAATTAATGTCCTCCAAGGCCTTATTTGACATTTCTACCTCTTATTTGCTTATTTAATTCTGAGACAGGTACAGTGAAGTAAAATAGGTGTTAGTACTGCTGGCAGACTAATGGAGAATTTGCAGGTGCAGGAAATAGATACTGAGAAGCAATGACTGAATATTCTTGTTAATGCTGTCTCTAGCAATGGATTAGTATTTATTTTAGGAAATGTCTGAAATATATGTAATACCAATAAACCTCAAAGTGTTCTTCTGTAAGTCAGTGCGATTGCCAAAAGACTACTGCTACGTAAATGAAAATCTGCTGATTGTTTAGTGTTGCCAAATGTTTAACTGGCCTCTGAAACTTGGCATACACAATGAAAATTAGTTACCAAATGGATAAAACAATAGAAATTACCCGGGAAATGCGCTCTTGAGTGGTGTGCTGAGATGGATGGAGTGCTTTGCTGCCTTTACCTCCTGCTGCATGGGTCAGGTGAGCCCCTGGTGAGATGCCCAGAACCCAAAGTTTGCTGTGGGAGGCACAGAGAACTGGGCAGCTTGAGACAGCAGATGCAGCTCAATGGCTCAGGGCTTGGTGAAGGAGCACACAGAAGAAGGTATGACAGCAGTAACAGGACCATATTTTTCATGATGGGAGGCTGCTATATGCCTCTGGTCTACAAATCCCAGCAGAAGGTCAGGGGGTGACTGGGAGTAATTGATAGGAATACTTGTGTCCAGCATAGTGTCTTGATCTTGGAAAATGTCAGTCTTCTGAAGAATGGTAGTCTGAACTCAGGTTCTTTTGTCAGATGTCTGGATCTAGACAGGATAATTCTGTGTTAAAGGATGAGACTGGGTCTACATGTGGCTCTCTGGATCCAGTCAATCCCACACGGTCTCAGACGACTATAAAGAAACTCCCTTTGGGGTCTTCCAGCATCCGAGATCAAACACTCATTTAAGTCCAAAAAAACAGTGCAACACAAATGTTCTTTTTTTTCCCTGGCTAAAATGAGGACCTAGATGACTGGTTTGGGTGTGTCTGCAATGTAAGAATACCTGCAAGTTAGGTGAGATTAGGGGCCTATTTACAGTGTCTGTGGATTGTAGCCATTATGAGCTTCTGAATAAGCACACCATTCTGGCTTTGTGTCAAAGATCTGGCATGACGTTGCTCTAAGGGGAAAAAATGTTCATGCTTGGTTTCTTTGATCCAGATGTGGAAAGTTCAGTGCAGGAACCAAGCCTGGCAGCAGCAAAAGGTTGGGCTAGGAGCAATACTTCTACTTGGCTACATTTGACATTCCAAATGTCGCTCTTTCAGTATACCCACAAATTATACAGGTATTGCAGGTATTATGTTGCTATTCAGATTATTACGCTTTAAGGTTGGTTCCACAGAAATGGAACAGAAGCAGTGACGATGGCAAGCAACCCCAATATTCATTGTTTGTACAGGTTTTCTTCTTAAATGCCAGAAAAGTGTGAGGTTTACTTATTCCTTGCATCATCCACTTTGACTTTTCTGTGTGGGATTACCTCATAATGTGCTGAATTCCCACAGAGTCATGGTAGTTTTCTGATAAATTACCACTGGAATGAGCACTGAATATGCAATTTCCAATTTACTATCCAAATGTGTAGTTACAAACTATTTTTAAAATCCCTCCTTATCTTCAGCACAGCCATTTGTACAACTCTGCAGGATGAAGTAAGCTTCTCAAGTTGATGACATACTTTAGAAGAAAAAAATACACTATTGCTTCCCATGCAAAAAAAAAAAAAAAAAAAAGTTCATTATAATCTCTGAAGTATTAAAGAAATAACCTAATCTTGCAATCATTAAGCTTCTCCACAACTTTCCTAATCAATGATTTTAGTGTGATTAAGGATGGATACCGTGCACCAGATAGCACGTTTGCATGTGTTCAGCCAGGAGATGTTTCATGCTGATCTCAAGCAGCCACTACCTCAAGAACACTGCAATTCCAAGTGGATGATTTTAAATGCAATTTATCTGCTCACAGCCTATGTACAAAACTATCCTTAAGGTCTTTCCAAACTGCCCTGTGGTTATGCCCCAAAATATATTTCATGCACCAAATGTAATTCAAATATGCCCAAAAGGACTTGAAGACCAAGATGTGAGTTCTGATTGAAATAATTCCTCAGGGGAATGTTTGTTGCTAAGAAGTGGCTGAATACCACAGAGATTAATAATCCCAGTACAAAATATTTTTCCATGCTTTTTCATTCTGCTCATTTATTTAGAACATATGCCAGAGAGCATTAATGTTTAAAAAAGTCTCCACCCACATCCCTGTGCAATGTTCTGCTAAGAAGGGCCCAAGGTTATTGTAAGTGAAGTCTTCTGACTGTGCAGTTAGGTACATTTACATCACTGACTTTCTTCCCTCAAGTGTCCTCTCTACCAAGAGCACGAGCTTTTTTTGCAAATGCCCTTATAGAGATAAAATGAACCTTATAACATGTAAGCTCTTATTTCTGGGAGGAGGGAGAAAGGAGTTTCTGTGGCATAGATTACCTGAATTACTTTACATGGCTTTATTAGGATGAGATGAATCCACCCTAGAATTGTCTCTTATGCTTCAAAATTTAGGTGACTGGCACAGGTGTGGACATGTGAATCTTGGAAAGGTGAATTCTGATGTGTTTTTCAGATGGTTTGTGGCTGCTCACTTTTGGGGTGGGAGCCTGCCTGCCTACTGTGTTTTTTCTCTACTAATGCAGAGTGGTGGTTCAGGATAGGGGGACAGCAGCCTGTGTTCTCTTTCCATACTGACACTGTATGGAAAGGCACTTTGTTTCAAGAGCTGGTCTTAGAGACCAGTGTGGAGGTCTCCTTCCACTGCTGTTCCTACAGCTCCCTCTGCCCCTCCCCTGGCTCAGTGAGAGCCAGGCAGGATTGCAGTTCTGCATTAAGCAAAGGGAAACACATAGCAAACAATACCAGTGTGGTAACAGAACACAGCAAACTTTTCTGGCCCATCACTATTCTTGTTTCTCCTTTGAGTACATATAAATGCAGAAAGGGAAACTGTATAACTTCTTTGAAAATGAAGGTAAGAAAAAACTGAAATATGGTATCACTGAAACATGAAAAAATACAAACAAAATGAGACAATTCATACAACTGTACAGACAAAGCATCTCTTTAAATTACAATGATAATCCCTGAGTCAGATCCAGTATTTGGTTGATTGTTTTAATTAGAACTGACATATATTTGTTTCTAGATGTTTCAGAAAGTAGTGAAGAAGGGAGATCTTGGCAGAAAGTGTATGCATCAGGAGGCACCTGATGCTTTTGAGCCTGAATAAAACCTCCCCCAAACTCTTCAGGATGTCATTGAAATACACAGATGTAATTATTTGAAGTTGCTGAAGGAATTGATGTAGCAGTAATTAGACAACTCAATACATCAAGAAATGAGGAAATAAGACTGACACAGGTAAAAGTGAACACACTGATAATTTAGTGCAGGACTGTAAGAACTTTAAGGTAAGGCTTTATGAGAGGATTAGCACCTATAAGAGAATCAGCAGACCCAGGCTTGCTTTCATCAGTCCATCTAAATTATAGATACAATAAAGAAAGAGATGTCAAATGAGCAAATACTGCTGCTGTCTAACCTGGGCTTTCACTCACCATCTTGCTCCCCAGGCCTCCAATTTCTACAGCCTCTTGCCAAATGTTGTTCCACGGTACCTCAAATGAAGGGTAACATGAGTGAGTCCTTAAGAACTGGACTTGTCATATCTCCCATCCCAGTCCACAGAGTACTTCCTATAACTTCAGGTAACTTTGAACCAGGGCTCCAGGTGGCTTATACTTACACCCTGCTTTGAATGAAAATGCCCATGGACTTGCTTATTCTACAGTGCCACTGACTTTCCCTTTGTTCTCTTACTTTTTCGAGCTCTGCAATTACTCTTTGTTGGAACTTCTAGTGCACCATTTCAGATTTTCCACCCCCAAATTGTCCAGGTTAATATTCTATTATTCATTCTAACATCTGTTATAAGGCAATTATTAAAACAAACTTATTCCTCAGGGAAACCTTGGTGGTAATAACATGAGGCAAAGAGGGTTTTTTTACATGTCAGTAAATATTTGAGAATTATGGTGAAACTAAACTTTCACACATGACATTCTTGCTGTAGCAGGAAACTTTAAGCACATACACAGTGCTTAATGATTGTCTTTACAGGTAACATGGGGCTGTTCAAAACTTTTGAACAATAAATTATTAGCACATGCTACCTCATTTCAATTTCTCTTCCCATTAAGAGAACAAACTGAATAAAATTATTTCCATTTTCCTCTCTTTCCCTGCTTTCTTAAGTCTCCTACTAACAATATATTTGAATTACCTTTGGATTCAGTCTTACAATACAATCCTCAGCTGACCTTTTGAGCTTCCTGTTGTGTCACAATACCCTTAATCTCTCCCCTTTCTCATCACAGATCCCCACTTTTCTGTCCTTTATCTGTGAAGAGTCATCACCAGTTTTGTTGAGGAGTATTGAGTCACTCTTCAGATCTGCAGGGAAAGAAGATGCTAACAGGGCCTGGATATTTAATTAAGTATATGGTGCAGAAGGGTCCTTATGACCAGTTGCTAACCTGAAGCTAAACTTAGTTGGTCAAAAGTGACCAGAAGTGATTTCTGAAGTCTTTTTGGCAGCTATACAGCTTTACTAAAGCTCGTAAAGTTGGTTTTAGTTATGCTTTTATGAGTTTTATTTGGTGGTGTTTTGGTTTTGTGGGGCTTTCTTCTTTCTTAACAGAGCATGTCCTGTGAAAGTTTTACTGGAAATTTTTCAACAAATCTCTCCTGCCCCAAAAGTGTCCTAATTGGAAGTAGCAGTGAAAATTTGTCTTTTTTTCTTTTTCTTCTTTTTCTGCCTTTTGCATTTCCCCAATAACCAAGCTTCCTGGTTTTGGCAGTAAAAATGCAAAAACCCCCAAACTAAGTACAGAGATGGAAAACTGGGAAACAAGGATAATCCCAAAGACAGTGGTGACCAGCTGTCCTGAACGGCAGCTGAACATGGCTCATCCCAAGACGAGATGAGGTGCTGCCTCAAATGTTCTCACATTCGTCCTGCCGGCATCATACCCTCACCTGGCACAGAGCAGCGATGGGGAACACACAACAGAGGTGCCAGAGGCAGCAAAAACTCCATTATCCCCTGGCCCTGAACACAGCTTCTTTGGAAGAAAGCAGTCCCAATTAGCAGCTCAGTGAATTTCCATGGCAGCTGCAGTTTCGGGGTGGGATTTCGGGCTGAGCCAGCTCCCCGGAGCTCAGACCCAGCTCTCCCTCGGAGGTGCTCGGGGAGGGAGTGCGAGGGAGTTTGCACAGCTGCTGCCGGCCCTGGGAAGGCCGGACCCAGGAGCCAGCAAAACGCTCAATTAAAGGCTTGTCGTTGACTCCAATGGGCTGCAAGTGAGCGCCAGAGTGAATAAAGAGTTTCAGTTCCTGGAGCGGTTCAGCTGGCACCTTTCACCAGGAAGGGGCCAATTTTACAGTTTTAAGTAAATAAAGTTTAAAGCAAACAAAGCTGTTTTTCACCAAAACTCTGGATTCTTTGTATGTGAAGAAGTGGAGGCTGCAATTGCCTGAGAGAAAAACTGACAGCTAAAAGGAGCTGAAGTAGAGCTTGTGAATGAAGAAAGCCGTTCGACACATTGCAACTCCTCTAAATCATGCGAGGAAGCCTCCTGCTGTAATACCTGAGCTAACTCCAAATCTGAGGAGCTTTGTAGACCTGTCAGCACAGCACTCTGCCTGGACACATCTCTCCCACCTGATGCAGCAGTGCTGTCTCTAGGAAACAAGCTGGTGTCAGTGCTGTGCTGGTGGGACCAGCCCTTGCTCCTTGGTGCTCTGCAGACACCCAGCATCATGTCCTGGTTCATGCTTGCACACATACTTGACCCAGTTTGATGCCATACTTTGGAATTTAAATCTGTGCATAATCCATATACAGGCCCTAGACTGACAGGAGAATTCAGCAAATAAGCATTTGAGCAGCTAACCTGATGGCTTTTTTTTTTTTTTTTTTTTTTACTTAAGTGAGATGGTGCAGTAATTTCACTAAATCCACCTAAATTCACCTTTTCCACTACAATCACACCAAATACACTGCATAATTTGAAGAGCAGCATTTGTGTGCCTCTACTATACAAAGCGGAAAGACTGATACATAGATTACTTTGGGACATTTCTCACATTCTCATGAGATTCCATCAGAAGAAAGGTGCAAAAGGGAGCTATAATTAACCATTTGGAAATCTGTGATGTTTTCACAAGGAAATAACAATTTCCTCTTCTTCGGCTTACAGTATGTTAAGTATTTAGTAAATAGTCTGGAAGGAGACT
Organism: Pyrgilauda ruficollis; assembly: GCF_017590135.1. NCBI lineage: Eukaryota > Metazoa > Chordata > Aves > Passeriformes > Passeridae > Pyrgilauda > Pyrgilauda ruficollis. Next base: position 356,135 of record NW_024525378.1, on the reverse strand, counting down.
CCTTCGAAGATTTTCATTACTTAACACCTACTGTTTCAACTATTCCTAAGCTGTTGTAATAGAGCAAGCTAAAGGAATTTCAGATATACTGATGTCATTTTTTTGTTCCATTCCCTTCCCCTCACCCCATGCACTCTCCTTTTGGAGAATTCCTCCAAAAACACAACACCAGTAATAATCAGAATGTTGAATTTCTGACAAATGCCATCTGCTGATTTCTTTTTTTTTTCCTCCCCAAAAGACAAGATTTTGGATAGGGCTAGTAAGTACTTTAGCTTCTTCTACTTTATGGTACCAAAATAATCACCATGGCAACTCTTTAAGGGCAGTCTTCCAAACAGATTTATTGTGAATGCAAGAACTCAACAGCACTCTCTAGCAAGAAACAAGACGACATCTACTGCAGGTTATTTTGGTACAATGCATAAATGATGACTAATAGACACAGGCATGTCTGTCTGAACTTTTTCAGTTATCCCTAATACTTTAGCTTGCCATATTTATAGGTGGTGGAGGATGCAAGGGTGGGGGAGGGAGGCAGAAGCCATCAGTATTAAGCTTACACAGATTATGTTGTAATTGCCTTTCCTGAATACATTTTTATTGGCCACTGATGGCTGTAAGAGAAGAAAGCCAGAGAAACAGCACAAATACTGGGACAAGGATGCACTATGCTAGAGAGTGCATCTAACTTTTATTATTTTAATTTAGGAGGCCCAAATTCTTTTGAGATAATAACTGAAGGTTTTGGCACATTATTTTTCTTCTTCCCTTCCTTTCTTATTTCTTCTTTCTTAGCAAAACAATGCAAGTAAGGAAGATTGCCAAAACTATTGTTTGTCACACTGAGGGAAGGGAAGGGAAGGGAAGGGAAGGGAAGGGAAGGGAAGTTCTGCATGGTGGGGAAGACAGGCCAGGATAAATGCTAAATTATTAATCCTAAACAGTCATGGTAGTATATTCCTGGTAGCTATTTTTTGACTCAGGTGTTGGTTGGAGTTAGCAGGTATAATCTGTACAAACCTCAGAATTTTGAAAACCAGCCAGCATTGCTGTTTTATGTAGTTGTGTAAGAGGTTATATATGGTACTTGCTTTGCATTTGGCAAATGGTTCTCACTTAAACATTCATTTAGCACGATTACTTAAGTGAACCATATAAGGCTATTCCTTGGAGCTGCAAAATTAACTTGTTATAGCGATGCACTATGCCAAAAGCTAATTTAGGATCTACTTAGGAATTTATAACATTTATTTACCATGCCATTTGAATAAGGCAACTTTCTGACAACTCTTAGCTGGCCACAACTTTTATATCATGCTGTATTTCATCCTGAACATTTGTTTTTCTGTTATTCCCCATTTTTCTCAATGCAAAGTGAGAAGATAAGAAACTGTGTAAATAAGCAGAAACCCACTGAACCCTGTGAAAAGTGTCCTTTTCTGCATGAATGAGGGGAGGACTTTGGACTTTTGGGAGTTGTGCTTTAATTGAATTGAGTATTGAAAGAAATACAGAGGATCTTTCCCACTCGCCTTCTGATTTTAAGAGATCAGAGACACAAACCAGGGAATGTTTGTCTCCTTTTTGTCAATTCAACCAGAGGAGAATGTTAAAAATATTGAAGGATTCCCTGCCTGCAATGTCATGCTTGGAGATAACATCCTGGGAAGGTTACTTAAAAATACACATGCATTACACAGCAGGTGCTCTCCCACAGGTGTAAGATATCCCACAGGTTTTGTTTGTGGGCTTTCCCTGCCTCAACTGCATAGCAAATTGTTTATGAAGTGAGACATGAGGCAGAGCAGACTTACTCATTTAGTGAAGCAAGTTTTGCAATCACTAAAAAACTTGCAAGGGTTCCTTGGAAGAAGGGAGTGAATAGAGGCAGGGGAAAGCATCGGTGTTGCTTTCTGTTCAGCCAGTTCAAAAGTTGGCTCACTGGCTTATGTTCAGTCAAATGAGGGAAGCAAACCCAGGAGAGCTCCCTCTAGCCAGGCTATGATGCTCCTTATTTGTCTCAAGAGAACCTGAGATCACAGTCTGTCCTGTTGTCTCTTTTTATATCTCATTTTCTGTGCGACCAGCCTTGGTGCAGAAAGCTCTCTGTGTTGCTCTTCAATGCTAGCTCCAGCTATCTCCTCAATCCCAGCTCTTTTCCACTTTAGCACTGTAACAATTCTCAAACAAGAAAAATAACGAGGGGAAAAGTTAATTTGTGTCTCATTGTAGATACTAATTGCAGAATGCGTCTTCTTTCTTTTCCCCCTTTTCTCCCCTTTGCTGACGCACATGCTCTATAATAAGCTCTGTTACTTGGAGCCTGTAAGCCTCTGTAGTAAGCTGAAACTGCTACTATATTTACTCACTTTCCACATTTAGACAAAGGCTATTTTTAACCAGAGTTCTATTTGTGGGGGCTGCCAACGTCACTTAATGTTCACATGCATCTTGGGCATCATATGCTTGTTATTTTTATTTACTGTGCCTGTGCCAGGTCTGCTTTTTTTATGGGAAGAAAGAATGAGAATGCTTCTTCAGGCCAGTTCTTGAAAGCTCTTTTGTACAATAGCAGATACACAGATAGGCACAGAAAAAGCAACTCAGCAGCAGATTTGGCAAACCTGCTTTTTAATGGTTGGCATTTTTTTTACCTCTTGGTCTAGTCACAATGCTGTGTTCTTAGTCCCACTGCATTTGTTAAAGGTGAAGATATTTCAAAGGTATGTTAATTATTCTGGTGTCTCCTGGAGGACCCATGAGCTCTTATTCTGTGATTAAGGACGCCGGGGATCAGGAAATTATTATGATTTCAGTACTGCTACCAGGTAGTTAAAATAGATGATGTGTAAATAATCAGTGCTTTTCTGATCCTCCTTGTTAATAGGTGCATGCTTTGGAACTTGAATGCAACAGATGTTATTTTCAGATAATTAGTTCAGATTTTCAGTGTAAGAGTCCCCTGAGAATGCTGGAAGTACTGTGGTGCAGCCATAAATCAAGCCTGTAAATCGGGGCCTGTACACAGTGTTTTCTGCAAGGGTTTCCCTGCATTGCTCCAGTGACCTGAACTTGACCCAAGGGAATTGCCCTTTACAGAGGTTTGGAACACTTCATTCAGCATGCTGACTCAGGACGCCTGATTCACTTGATATTGCCATCATCATATGCCCAGGATTTTGAGATACCCACTATCCACATGCTTTTGTAGGGAATAGGTTATTCTCTACACACCAAGTGGCATCTTTAGTCACACAAAATGATTAATTCCTAGAAAGGTGTGTAAGATAGGGGAAAATCCTTTAACACTTTGCTGTCAGCATATTTAACTGGGAAGTTTTAGCAGGAAATTAGGTTACAGAAGAAAGCTACAATGGAACCTCCTAAGGTGGATTTTGTTTAAGTTTTGAAATGTTTTCTAAAGCTTACAGGTTTGGTTTGTTTTCTAAAATCCCTCTCCGTACTTTCTACTCTCAACATTAATTCCCTTTTCAGACTGATTTCAACATGAGGCTTGGTAAGCCTCATGTAAGTAAAGATTTCTGTGTGCTGATCACAACAGAATCAAATAATTTACTTTTTCCTGTAATTAATTTTTGCAGTTCTGTTTCTTTCCCCACTACAGTGAACGTTTTCATTTTCTTTAAAAATACCCCAATAACCTCTAATTGTTGGTAAAATAAAGTCTGGGTTTTAAAATCAAAACTGCTAATTTCACATCTGCACTTCCAGAACTGAGCAGTGAAATCCTCACTAAGTCATGGACAGGTGCTCAGACGCAGTGGGAACTGCACATGCTTAATGCTCTATGGGTTAATCCATTTACTTAGGTGACTAAACATGAATGAATCTACATACCTGCCTTTAGAAGCCATTATTTAAAAACATGTCAGCCTAATGATATTACCCTATGTGGGGTTCTTTCCACTGAAAATTATTTTTCTACTGCCAGATGATGTTTTTTGGGTTTTTTTTTTTGTTTTTGTTTTTTTTTTTTGTTTTTGTTTTTGTTTTTTTTTAAAATGATTTGTAGACTAAAATCTGAAACTAAATTCCAGGAAAAAGAAGGTTGCCAAAAAACCCAACAAAGCACCATATAACTGTATACCTTTTATTAAATACTGTATTATAAAAAACTTGTCTTTTTCAGTCCCCTTCAGTTCTTGCTAGGCTTTAAATTTACCCTTAGACAATAAAATGGTTTCTGGACCTAAGGGTCACCCCAGGCTGGCACAGTGTGTGGTATCTGTGTGGCTCTCTTGCTGTCTCATGGTTCCTGCTAGTGGGACACAGTAGCAAGGGTAACTGCTGACTTGGCTTCTTGAGATGAGAAATCACATTCAAATTTTTTTGTTATAACTTCTGGCCCTTTGCTGGGCGCGTAATTGTAAACAATCCGTCCCACGTGTAGCGTCTGTGATACCCTCTGCCACATGACGGCTAAAATTGTACAAGAAAGAGCATATGTAAGCATGCTCTTGGAGGCAGAACCCATCTTGCCTTTGTCATGCCACCAGCATGTGATGGGCACATGGCTCACCAGTGACACACGGCCAGTGGCTGTGCATATCAGGGGCAGAGGTGAGCTCATCTGTATTTTCAAGGTAAATCCATTGGCTGTGTTGCACCGATAAGGAACGAGGACTACAAAAACATGTCTATTTAAAAGAGCCATCAGTGTTTGCTGCCACAAGTTACAAGTAGTAATAACTTTGCTTCAGGTGAACTGGCATAATCCTCGTCTTTCTTCCACAAAAGTACTTTCTCCAATGTTTTTACTGCCGTGCCCAGGCAAGTTTTTGTAGTATATGCAAAGACATGGTATGTTTATGCATGTATGAATGGGTGTTTTCCTGTCTGCTCTCCACAAGGGAAAGGGTGGGTGTGAAGGAGTCTGTAGAGATCAGGAAGCTTCAGTGGCATCCTCTCACTGCTCTGTGTGATACAATTTTCTATCTCTCCCCAGCACACAGCAGCAAACTTTGCAGTTTATAGTAATACTGACCTTACTCTGTGGCCACAAAAGGCAGGCAGATTACTGAAAAAGAAAATAGACTCATAAGACAGAGCCTCAGCTGCCTGCTGTCAATATATCTGATTTTCTACTATATCAAATATTTGCACTAGATTGTGTCGGGAGTACACTAATCAAAAGCAAAGAGAATCTTTTTAATCTAAAGAGTCACTGTAGAGGGGAGGCAACGGGTTAAGCATTACAAGAGTTTAAGCTGACAGCCAGTCCTTGTGCTCTGCTGCTTCGCAGAGGTTTCCCTTTGATGGAAAATATTTCAGTGACAGAAGACACTGGCAGCTGAGGTAATACACTGCTGCTGCAGGAACCTTGTGCTTGCCAGGGAAAGTCAATGGGTGAGAGAGTTCTGAGAACAGCAGTGGCCTGCTTCTGTCCCCCACTATGCATGGCTCCTGTGAGAGTGTGTGCTGCAGGACTGCTGGGGTGGATTGTGCTGGGAAATACATCAGATCAGGGCAAATTTGGATTATTTACCTGTTGCTACAATGAAGAGCCTTTCTGAGGCATGACAGGCAGTCCCCTATGTGATTCACTATGGAGAAGAGCACCAAGACAATGCTTATGGATCATTTCAGTCAAACTTGTGCCTTCAGAGCAGGTTTTACTGCCTTCCCCATTGATTTCTGGATGCATTCAGTCTATATATGAGTATATTGTGGCTCAATGCATGAGTTGTCAGGAGACAACACTAAAAACCTGTAGCACAGGTTCCATTTCACGTGATGGATCAAATTTGTCACCTTGTCAACATCATCTGTTGCAAGAAGAGCATTTTGTTTCTACTGTTTGAAATGTTCATTATGGTTTGTCAGAGCACGCTGAGGTCCAAAGCCCCAAAACTGAGCCACAGACCTGAAAGCTATGCTAACTACCTTTTATAAGTTGTGAGCCTGTGCTGTTCGAGCAGTGTAAGAAACACTGCTGGCAGTACAGGAACATGTACACAAACAGTTCACCCTTGGGGCTCTGGTATATTTAGGTACACAAAGGATTTGGGGTGGTATGGGAGAGATGTAAGGCTTTTTTTCTTCATGTTAATCTCTCATTTACTGGAAAGAAATTGACAAATTATCCTCTTTCAATCAAAAAAGAGAAGGTTACATTATTGGTAGGTAAACCAACAGACTGGAAATTTTTAGTAGAAAAGACTGCAGTCACTAAAATGATTGGCATTTTTCAGAGCACTTGAACTAACTTTTCCTTTTCTATTGAATTCCAGTATTTAGTGGCTTTAAGGAAGCATTACAGTCCAGGCATGTGAATTCAGAAGCCATTTTACTCAGAGCGTATAATCAGTGCTTTTTAAATTCACAATATTTCTTATAGAAAAAAAACTTGCAGAGGAAACAAGACAGTAAAACTGACACTAAAAAATTATTTTTAAAAAATCTCAGATTATTTGACATACACTGTTTTAGAAGTTTCAGAGATGGGATTTAGGTAGAGATGGGTTTATTTAAAATAGATCCAGATTTCACATATCACAGAAATCAAAGCATTTTTTACCTGAGGTTATGTTCTAAAGAAAAACCCTATTTGTACTCTTTGGATTTGGACACTGTTAGGAATACACATGGATATTAGAATCTAGGCTTACAAGCAGGGTAGAGCATGAGCTGCCATGGAAGGAAGTAGAGAATCAAGGCCCTTCATTTCCAGGCACTTCCAAGCATTGCTTTTCTTCAGAGAGAGACAGAGAGAGTAAGCTGGCATTCAGCCCTTAGTCTTCATTCAAACCAAATTCCAGTTGCAATATTGCCAACTCTAACTGTTAAAAAATCAGGAGAATGAAAAAAAAATAATTTTGTATATTTCTGTTTGCCGTCTGGTGTTTGAGACTTAATATGGGTTATGTTTCCAGGCTTTTCTCTGCAACCAGAAGAGATCGAAACTCTGGGGGTAAGAAGTTGCAGGAAGAATGAGATTCTCACAAAACATTTGACTTCAAAATCAGTGGTAGAATTAAAATTCCAAATATTAGGAGATCCACACTATAAAATCCCTTGTGTCAGAACACATTACAGTAAGCTTGTTGGAATTTTATTGAATAATAATTGTGAAAGAACACCAAGAATAATTTGTCTGTATTCCATATTACTGAACATACTCTCAATAAGAGTTTAAAAAAAATAAATTAAGAATTAGAAGTTCCAAAAAAGGCCTTTTATTCCCTGATCTGGCTTTTATAGAGACCTGTCAGTGAATCTACAGATTTCAGTGTTCCTGACACATTGGATTCTCTGTACGCCACGTATCTGTCCCCTGGAATAGGCTATATCAAAAGAACAAGCCAGGATAAATTTGTTATAGCCTGTGAATCCATCCAGCCCAAATCTCCTGATACATAAACAACACCAGGTCCAAACATCTTGTCACATCTGCTTTGTACACCAAACAGCTGGGTGCACAGATGCTTTGGTCTACTGGAGCCTCTTAGGCTGAATGCATTCTTCTGTGTGCTTAGTTATTTGTTTTAATTGGTTTTGATGATTTGACTTAAATCACTTCAGATCTAGCTGGAGTACAGGTACTTTTGTGGCTGATTGTGACAGCTGCCACAGGCGCATGAGAGGCAAAACTTCTGGGTGAGAGGTCACCACAAGCAGGCCAGTCAGGCAACTGAGTTTAAGGACACTGACTTCAGAAGCAGAAGCATTTCTCTCTGAGCTAGAAAAGACATTTCATCACACGAAATGAGGCCCTGCCCCCTGGAGAACAGTGGAAAATCACACTTAGAAACACACAAACATTTTCTGGGGAAGGAAGTGAAAGCTAAACAGCAAGTTACATAACTCTTTGTATACATTATGGATTGATCAGACATACACACACACATACATATATATATATATATATATATATATATATATATACACACATACATGTATATATATTACATACATACATATTTTAATGACTGAGAGAACACCTTGTTTATTTTTCCCTGCCCTTCCTCCCTAAACCCATTCTGCCATGCTACCACACCACACCACACCACACCACACCATATCACACCACAATTTACTCTCAAAGTTGTTTGAAGGCAGAATTGGGTCTCTCTCATCCACACAGGTAAACAGCCAGAACTCCAATGAGGACTGTAAGTATCAGAGAACATTTATTCCGAAAAGGGATATGCCCAATGGCTCAGTGATTCCCCATGCTACCCAATCTTTTCATGATCCATTTGAGATTGGAAAGAGCCCTCTTGCAAACAGCACCTAGCCAAGCACCTGGCATGTGTGTCAGTACTCCCCCACTGGAAATATTGAGCCAGTCCAATGTTCCTCAACTAACAAAAGCAGAAACAATCACAGAGTTAGATGGCCTGGCTTCTGGCCAATTTTAATTAATTAAGTTCTACGAAGCATCACACTTTAACCTCCAAAAAAATTTCAGTTCATATTAAAGGAAAATCTTCTGGGAAATAAGCCACCAAATCCCTGTCAGTACCTAATCCCAGTGTCTCCCATTGCAGGACAGTACCTCATAATTGCCATTTCAACCTCAGACTGCTCCCAAGTGGCACTGAGCCCACTCCCTCAATCCCATGTTTGTTTTCTCTAGCCCTTTGGGAAGCTTCATGCTTGAGAACACACTACACGTGTCATCCATGCCATAAGCATCTACACAGAAATGACCCAGCTGGCACAGACCTTTGCAAGTTTTCTAGCAAGCTCCATAAACATGTGAACAGTGCTTTTTTCTTTTGATGTGCTTATTTTAAAATCTATACAACAAAGAGGAAGGGATAGTGCTGGTTGGAGAGGAACTTTCCATAGCTGGCAGGCCAGGGAAAGGGCTTTGTGTCTATTGCCAGTAAACAGGCAGGAGGGAATCCTGTCCTCTGTGTCCCCGCCAGGACATTGGCTCACCTCTGGTCATTCTAGATGCACCCTGACATTTGCTAAGTCAGACTTCTCTCATGTCTCTGAGCACTGTCCACGAGGCACACTTCTGTCTCCTGGGAACACCTCCCTGTCATCAGTCCTGTGCCACAGTGATACTGCATCACGAGTCACTTAAGATTAATTACAATTGCTCCACGTTTACTGAACCTTGAAGGATCAGATATCGCTCCTCCTCCTCATCTTGCCTTGCTGTTATAGGGAACTCACACCGAGTCCAGCACAGCAACCCGATATTCTTTGAAGTTACCTGCTGTTATTTATAAACTTTGAGATCTTTGTAACATACTACTAAGTCTTGCTTTGACTAAACTTTTCATTAAATTTCATTTTCCTGATTTCTGATACAAACCACAGGGGGAAAAAAAAAATCAGTCTTGTTTCATTCAGTCCCAGAACTTGCACAGGGGAAAAGAGCACAATGCTGTCCCTCGATGTAAATGGTGGAAAACTACCTTTGCATTCAGCCACTGTTTGTGTAATTTTTTTTAAAACATTAGTGCAGCCAGTTAATTGTTGAGCTCACCATGCACCAGGAGCTGTACTATGCCACCAAATTAGAAAGGCTGATAAACATTTTTGCCTCGGGTAAATAATTTGCAACAAGAAATGTATTCCGTGAACGTACTTTCTTTTCTGCTCAAGGATTATCTCTGGGAATGTTGCTGTTTCCTGGAGATGGCTGTAATAAAAGCTAAAATTAACAAAATAGGCGTTACTATAGGCATTGCCAGTAATCTTGCAGGAACTGAAATAAAACCCCTCAATCTATGCGTATTTGTGCATGTAAGATCATGGTTTGATTTCCTCCCATTGCTCAGGGTAGTTAACCTCCATCACCTGAATCATCATGCAAATCAAACAGGAGCCTTGTGAGAATGCTACTAAAGCATCTTGAATCTGTTCAGACACCACAGACTTATCTTTATCCTTTGAAAGGCTGTATTTTGTGAGGCTGGGATGGTGCTAAATGGTAAAATTTCTACTTCACAGGGGTTTGAGTGCCAAATAAAGGTAATGCACAAGTATGAATGTTGCTATTTCCCGCTGTGGAAAGAAGATGACTACATTTGCAGTGCTGGAGGTTCAGATGGGAATGGCAGAGAACGTATGGTTGATATTATATATTATCATTTTGTGTCAAGAATTTGGAATGCCATCTCATGGGTGATGGGGTGGGCAGGAGGGTGAAGATAGAAGAGTGTTAATAAACAACCTTATTGCTTCCTACTCCTCATAATTTGTTTGCTTTTTTACAGAAGAAATCCTCTTCGTACCTTATGTCAATCATAGCTGAGAATATGAACTATTTTTCATGTGAATAAATGAATGTGAATGTATGTGAATAAAGTAACATGCCATTTCCTATCTGGAAATTATGCATACAGTTCATATGGTGAAAATCCATTTTCTCCTTAAGCCCACATTGGTGTTTCAAATGCTGATGTTCTTGTAGATGCAAGGAAAAAAAAAATTGCTAGTTGGCTTAAAGGAAAACAGTCATGATTCGCAAGACCATCATTTGGATTGAGCGAAGTCCTTTTCCTTTCCCCTCCTTAGTTGTATTCAAACAGCCTGTCAGTTTTTAGCCTTCTTTCAAAAGTAACAGTCAACAGTCGTAGCTCTGCCATGCCCGGGGACCAGCAGCTCCGAGCCGTCTGTTGGCCGGGATGGAAACAAACCTGGGGCTGGGATAAGTGTGAAAATTCTCAGTAGGGAAGCAGCTGTGTTTTGATCCTCCCAGAGCATCTTGGAAACTAGCAAGGGGAATGATAATTATGAAGACAATATTATAATATTCACATTTAAATATATAGGTTTTATAGTTGCTCCCTCTGCAATATGCATTTGCTTAGGCACAAAAGGTCACATGTGTGCGAGCTGCATATGCTTTTTCCTGTGCCACAGCAGACAGGAATTACGTGGATTGTATGTGAACATAGCTGTTACAAAATAAATACCCAGAATAGGGTTTGGGGGGAAGTTTGTTTCCCCATTCCTTGGTAGGTGCCACAGTCATATCAAAATTCAGTCAGTACCCACGTTTCTGATGCTGTGGAGTGCCTTGGAGCCTGCTTGCAACATGGAGGCTTGTTTTGAGCACAGCTGCATCCCCACAGCAGATGGATGCACAACATCCATCACCTCTGCAAATGGTAGAAACTTACCCTGTCCCCACAGATAATGCTGCATTGGGTTAATTGGGTTACACCTGGTAAGAAGAAGGGGAATTGCATTGGCTGCAAGCAGGGAAGAGAGGACATTTTATAGGCACCATGGACTACTGAATCAGATTTCAGATAGCCACTTTGTTTTGTAAAGTTTTAAGACCTGGCCCACCTATGCAGGAAGACGGAGAGCTTCACACCTGCCTGATGAAACACACACTGAGAGCATGCATGCAATGCAGTTAATGTGTCCATTAACTACACATATCAAATGGACAATATCTGTACAGGACACAGGTAAATGTGTGCCTTGGAGGGGGTAGGGAAGAAAGGTGAACAAGAAGGGCTGATACAACACATTCCATATCACTCAATACTGACAAAAGTAGATCTGCCCCAGTATTTCTCTCAGTTTGATTCTCCTTTTAATTCCCCTCCTGAGCTTACAGTATGTTGGTTTTTGGAGCTTGAACTTTTACATCTGTTGTTTGTACACAGAGTATTAACACAATACTCCCAGATGTGTCTGCCTTTAAAACTTTGTGTTGTCATTAGGCTATTTCCCTTTCTTTTTGTGAGAGACGGACAATCAAAAACATTCCCACTATTTGTAAATTCTCCTTGTGAGGAACACAGCAGATTGCCTGGATCTTCTGCTTGTTGTTCTGGCTTCAGTTTCAGAACTGAATGCACTCCTTCTGCTCCGTCTGTTTGAGTTTTGACAATGCAAAGGATGAAGCTGGAGGAAGTCCCATATATAAGCGAGGTCTATGCTTCTGCTTTATCTCATTTTTAATTGAATTTCAATTGGATTCTGCTCACTTTTATGTAACTCAATGCAGGAGGATACAGAATTTTTGTAATACACTTTCTGCAACTACAAGTTTTCTCTAGTCACGGAATGATAACATAGAATGGGCATTATATTTAAGCACAGCTGATGTTTTCAACTAGTACCCTTTTCCTGCAAAATAAGTTGTTTTGCACACATTCGATTTCTAAAACATATATAGGAATAGCTAAATACTTCACTTGAATGCATTAGCATACATTTTTCCTTTTAATTAACTGCATGTTAATTATTCATCCAGAAGAAGACAAACTAGTGCATTTCCTTCAGCTGACTATGCAGTGTGCTTCTGTAATATGCCCTCTTCTTGCTGGACAAAGGAACAAATCTTCACTTAGTTGATGTATGTAGGTGTTCCTCTTCACTGCAATGTCTCACTAGAAGCCTTTTCTTTCAATTGGATTTTTTCTACAAACTTCTCACTTGACAGTGTCTTCTCAACCTGTCTTTATCTTGTAGGCTAAGATTCTGCATTCTTTCATTTTGCAAGAGTTCTATGATGATAAAGCCAGAGCTTCAATAAGCGCTTTTATTGTCAGAAAAACATTCCTGTAAGAAAGTCTATCAACACAGGCATGATAACTTGTCTGTGTAGTATCTTTATGATATTTCATAGAGGTGACTTTAAAAATTCCTAATTGTGCAATGAGTCTTTTAGTTATTAATGAAATATTAATAGCATTCTTTTGTGGCTTCATATATGTCAAGTTTATTTTGTAGAATATTCAGCAATGAATTACAGATGAAGTAAGGAACACAAACAATCAGCCTGAAGTAGGAGTTTAAGTTTGCTTGAAGAGCCAGTTACACATTTCTGTGTGTATTATGAAACCAACAAACTTTTATTAGCAAAAAACTTCACTTGCTAAGCACTGGTTCAAAGAACATATGTCATTATACACTCTTTTTATAAAACAAACAGGCAAATGTAGAACACTTTATAAGCTCATCTTGCAGCTTCTTTGAGTGTATAACTTAGCAGTTTGCAGGATTGAATACTATAAAAGAAATTAAAAAATTCAATTAGAGCACAGCATTACAAGATCATTAGAAGTAAAGTGGTTGCATTGTGCTAACTGAAAAATTCTGCTGCTTTGGGGCATTGTAACTATGCCTGCTGCTAGGGTGGACTACATGGGTGGACCTGTGAGTTAGATGACAGCTGTCTGCCTGGGAAATTCAGAATGTTTGTTCTGCTGGAAACACATAAGCCTAAAATTTGTGACTTTCAGTCTAAATTCATAACATATTACTAATTCAAACCATTAAAAAGAACTACTAATAAAAATCCTGCAAAAAATTCTGCTATCAAGCCATGCCAGCTTATCAAATCGAGACCAAAAATACTGGCCTGGTCAAAAACTATCAGTGAAAGGAAAGTTTACTGTAGAAGCTTGGATTCAAGCAGAAGAAAGGGAAAGGTCCTCCCCTAGTCTGAGCCATAGAAAATCAGGTTTCTGATCTGAAACAGTCATGGCAAGTGAGAGAAGGTCACCTTTACAACTGTGGCTCACTCAAATTTTGGAGAAGCAATCCCCATGAGATGGGTCATCACACAGGGCTGCTGGCTTTGGTGAAATGCCAAGCTTTCCCACGGCTAACCTGTGGGGCAAATCCTTTGTCCCCAGACCTGAGCCTGTTCTCCCAACTTACAGAGATATTACTAGGTTGTAAACCAAATTTAGACATTCTCAGGAAGGATATAAATTGTCACTGAGGGTTTTTTGGTATGTGTATACTGTTTCAGTGTATTGTCACCCATGTTTCAGGTGGAAGAGTTTGCACCCAGGACACGTGTTTTTTTGCCTTTGGGCCTGGATTATGTCCCTGCACCCATTTCTAAACAGCTGCATTATGCAATAAAAAGGGAGAGCATTCCAAACCCTTTGGCACAGTCCTGCTGACAAAGTCCTCCACTCCCAGGACAGAGGAGGGCAGGGCTGGGCTACAAAGGCCCATTCACCCTCTTTGCTGCACAAGGCTTTGCAGCCATGCCGTCTGTGCAGCAGCAACAGTGAGAAAGGCTTATCTCCCCACAGATCCCAGCCTACCCTGAGTTTTAGGGTGGACAGATGGAAGCCCCATTGGATCTAGCTGTGTAGAGAATGCAGATTAATTACTATGACTGTCACAGAACGGTACCAATTTCAATTGCCTGGGAAGCACTATCTGTTCCAAGCCAAAGGAAGAATAACACTTGCCTGATGCTATTACTTCTCTGCTTCTCCTGGCTGCGAGAGGAAGAAAGAGGCATAGTACTGCCATGGAAGCCTGTTTCCCCACTGAGGAGAAACAAAGGCACCTCATCCTGCATGTAATTTTGCTAGTCTGCTATGCCAATTACCTGTTTTTAAAGCACTTTTAAATTAGATTCAACTTAATTCTGTTTCACTTTCAGGCCATAATATTGTTTAGAAACATTATGAAAACACAGACACAATAAATGCTCTCCGTGGTTAAAAAAAGAGTGGGCTGAGGTTTTCATCTTTGCTGCTCACTGATGGCCCCTTCTCTTGGCTTCAAAGGAAACCCAGCAGTGGCCCCGAGTACCTCTTAGCACCTCTGCCCCTGGTGCCCACACCCTGACTTCACAAGGTGGATGCATCTGTCAGCACATTGTGGGACCCACTTAGGCGGCAGCAAAGGAGCTCAAAATGGCCATGAGACTTTGGTAAACATGAAGAGAGAGGGCGTGAGAGGCAAGAAGGGAGGTCTGTGCCTCTTGCTGCTGCCCTGCTTGCCGAGTGGTGATGACAGCAGGTCTCACCTGGGAAGTGCCAGGGGAAAGGTACATGCTGTCCCCGCTGTCTCCCAGGGATGGCTGCCGGTGTGGCGGTGGCCGGCTGCGTCTGGCAGATGGGGTCCTGGAGAGAGAGCAAAGCTGAGCTGCTGTGCACAATTGATATGAGGCATAGTGCTAGCAGCAGAACAGAGGGAAAAGATCCAGCTGTGTGAATTTCCCTCTCTCTGAGACCTCTCAGGTCAGCATCTATTGAAAATGGCGTTGCTTATTATTCTGGCTCCCAGGCTTCTTTACTGATCATCTTGAAGACATTGCCTTGCAGCAGTAAAATAATATTTGCACAGTGCAGGATAAAACTAAGAACTCCTTGCTCTTCAGACAAGGCCTAGTATCTTTTCAGAGCTTAGACAAAAGCCTGGGAGCATCTCTGTCTGTTTAAAATGATGGATGTGTGCACAACTCCATTGAAATTTATCTCAATATAAATGCAGTTAATCCAACATAGAACAGGTGTGAAGTCAGAATAAAGTTTCAAATAATTGTTCAAGTCTTGAAATTGTTACACATAAGTATGTAAGCCACACAAGTTTATTTTTGCCATTAGCTAATGCAATAAAGTATTTATTTGAATTTTTCTCCTTGTAGAGGCATGTAATGTGCTTTAGTGAAGTAATCATGTGCAGCCTCAGGTGACTACTGCTTGTATTTCTAGTTTATTTTCTAGCCTCCTTTTCATTCTCCCTTATTAATAGATGTACTGAGGTTTCAGAGGAAGCTTAACTTTCTAGAAGCCATTTCTCTTCAACTAGCTGTGACACATGCCCGCCTGATGGATGTACGGGACCTGCTCTCTCTGCAGATGAGTATCTGATTTCATTGGGAGTCCTCACTGACTTCAATATTGCTGAGACAGCTGCTCATCTCTTTTTTTCCCCCAGTGAGGAAGCACCATGTACTCACTCTAATTACAAATCCTATGATCTGGCCATTCTTCAGGTTATGCAGCCTGCCTGTAACTCTCCCTGCTGAGGTTTTAAAGATGATCTGGAAGTGGAACACCTGCTCACCCCAAAATATTCCATTTCATTTATTGTTTAGTTTTGTGCTGATCACACTTTGATGTCTTTACTGGGGGCAGATGGGTAGGAAAGTAAAAGGTTGTTTGTTTATTTCTATTTTCCTTTTAGGGAAAGGGACTGAGAAAGAAAAATGATGACTCCCTGGCCACTGTTTAGTGTGTGAGGATGCAATATCCAATATATGCTTTGTGGCTGGTCCTAACAGCTTTGCAGAGCCTCCTCATTTTTGATGGCAGAAGGAGTACTGTGGTTGTGATAGGTGCTGATAGGTGCTGTGGCTGTGGTGCAAAATAACTATTGTAAATGGTACCCACGGGCACCATGGTAAGGATGAACATGCAAAAACTGTTCATGTATTCATGACTTTTCTAACAGTTACTGTTTGATGACTACCCAATTAAAATTCTTAAATAAACAGGTGGCAAATACCATTGGAAAGTCCATCCCAGTCAGATGGAAGTGCTTTGAGTGTCTGGAGCTTAGTGATGGTGACAATACAATATGGTTGAGTGTTGTATGGTGAGAGGCAGAGGGAAGGCCAATAGGACACATATCCTGGTGGAAGTCTGATACAGACCATCCAGCTAGGATGAAGAGGCAGACAGAATATTCTGTAAGCAGCTGGGAGCAGTCTCACAATCACTGGCCCTTGTTCTTGTGGGGGCCTTCCAGACATGTCAGATATCTTCTGGAAATACAATACTGCAGAGAGGAGTCGAGGAGGCTCCTGGAGTGTGCTGAAGAGAACTTTCTGACAAGAATGGTGAGGGAGCCAAGGATGACAGGCATCCACTGGACCTTTTTTTTTGTGTCCTGGTGGATGCTCTGGTGGTCAGAGGCCACCTTAGGCAAGGTGATCACTAAATGATAGTGACCTTACTTCTTGGAGAACTAAGGAGGTGTGCCAGCAGAACTGTCACCTTGTTTTTCTGGAGGGCAGACTGTTTTTAGGAGGCCAGCTGTCAGAGTGCCTTGGGAGGCATTCCTGAAGGGCAAAGGTGTCCAGGGAGGCTGGACATTCTTCAAGACAGAAATCCTAGAGGTGTACAAGCAGACCGTCCCCACGTGCCAAAAGACGAGCCAGCGAGTTTATATGGCCAGTATCAGAGCCCCTTGAGAGACAGTCCTGAAGGGCAAAGGTGTCCAGGGAGGCTGGACATCCTTCAAAATGGAAATCCTAGATGGATATGAGCAGGCTGTCACCATGTGCCAAAAGATGAGCTAGTGAGTTTATATGGTCAGTGTTCTCTGATATGGTTATGCCCAATATGGTTCTGCCCAATATGGTTCATTTTCACATTACAAGATGATGGCATTTCTTACAACACCTTTTTGGCTATATGGAAGTCAAAGTTCTTGATAAACAGGATACTCTTCCATGCTTTTACCTTGTCCTCCTCACTCTGACGTTTGAAGCAATTTCTTTGTTGAAACAAATAGATAGCAGACACCATCCAGTAAATCTTTGGCTGGCTTTCATAGCTCTGTGTGTACCTACAGCCCAACACAATGTGAACTTGTACTGCTCTCATGCTACTCTGAGTGGTACTTACATAAGTTTATTTTAAGTTTACTTTCCAGGAGATAGTGCTGACTGCCCATCTGAGGATGTGCAGAAATACACAATCCAAAGAAAAGATCCATTCAGTTAGCTGTTAGCATCCCTGTGTAGCTGAACAATTTGAAAGATACACTTAAAAAAAAAAAAAAAAAAAGGCTTTCTCCCCCACCCTCCCCTTTATTTTGGATGAACTCCATGCCCCCTAAAACAGAGTCTGGCCTTGGATGCTGCCATTTTACACACTTTATCCCCAGTTGCTGTTCCATCCTGGCAAAATAATTTTCCTTTCTGACAAATGCTTCTAATATGCATGTATCTGGGAAAGTTATTGTTTGATCCAGAAGATTCCAAAATGATGCTATTTGTCTTGTCTTGCAAGCAGCCTTGTGCAGATGCAATACCTTTGGCCCCCATCTGTTAAGCATGCATGACACTCAGAGACATGCAGTTGTGGTTATTCCCTTAAGTAGTCTAATTTTAAAAAAGTCTGTGTAATATAAATCAATTAACAAAAATCAAATGACTGAGTGAAATCCTCAGCTCACCAAAGTCTACACCAAAGCTACTTCCATGGAAGGGCAAAACTGCTTTATTTATTTTGGATCTCAATCTTTATTTTGCTGATTTTGACTTAAAGGAAAATTTTTTGCATTGACATCACAGTATAAAAACTACCGTGTCAACAGAACTCGTCTTTGAATGGCAGGTGACATGGTTATTATTGCTACCTTGTCATACGAAGCTCATTTAGAGCCTGTAAACTCAGTTAAAGAGTTTGCAAATCTCGGTTAAATCATACCATAAGGGAAACATCGATGTATACATTTAAAACATGCATATACATCCACAATATAGTAATTATTCCAGAAAACTAGAGAGGGATGCAGCAGAGCACATATAAATATCCTCTAAATCTAGAATAAATGGGGGCAGTAAACTGGCATATATTAATTTTCCCCATTATTGCTTTAATGTCTTTGTAGCTGAACTTAGAAGCAGTGCAAAAATCTGCTAAGTTATTATTTGCACTTTGCTGCTCTCTGGTAGCATAATAAAGAGGAGCGAAGAGGAGCATTTGAAATAGTCCCAGATGTTCGCCTTGCTAAAGCACTGCACATGTGTGTCGGCTGTATTTGTCGGTTGTATTTGGTATTTTTAGATTTCTTTGAGATCCAAAACACTATCAAACTCCAACAGCTTTTTCTCCGTGAATCTTCAGTGCATGCTGTGTGGCACTCATTTGTGTTGTATGACGCCAAGGCAGGGGCTGAATAATCAGACACCCTGGCACATTGATAGATTTTCTGAAACTACAGGAAAAAAAAACCTGGGCTTAGGAATGCATTCTTTCACTCCTCTGATAAGATCCATAGCTGGTAGTATTATCCCTAACCTATTATGGGGTTAAAAAGAAGGAAAAAAACCCTCTTAATGCATTCTTCTTCCTTGTAAACCACATAAAAAATTTTATATGCCCCCTGCCCTGATTCCTCAATGTTCCCCCCTCCCACCCCACCCCCGCTCACTCTGTCTTTTCTTATGTAAGTTATAAAAAAATTATAGTGTTTCTCCTGGGCACCACGAGATTGAACTGGAAAGCACATTTAAAGATGACACCTGTTCTCTATTTAGAGCAGATTCTGAATTTCAGCAGATACACTTGTTTCTCAAAAAATGCAGTAAAACATATTGGACAAGACTCTGCATCTCCTTTCTTCCTCCCTCCCAGGACTTCTCCAGCAGGCTTTTCGTATCATCTCCTTCTCCTTCCACCTCAACAGCTCATCCCTGGTAGGAAGCACATGGTGATGCCTGTTGCCCACGCTGCTCACTGCAAACATTAAATGGCTGATGGGATCACCTTGTTACACCGTTAGGAAACGTGTGGTGCCTCTGAGGGAACACTCACAGGCTTTGGGAGCCTGCAGTGGCTCGCTCGAAATGCAAACTGACAACCAGGAGCTGTAGCTCAAGGAGAGGTTCCCCTCCACCGTGCAGCCATCCCTGAACCAGCATGGGAGGTGTTTTCTCGGCTATTTCCAGCTTTGGTGTGAGGAGTCTCCTGAGTTATTTTTATAACGGATTCTTTTTTTACAGCCTCTGCATGCCCCTCCTGTACACTCTGTGCTGGCTGCCCAAGAGCTGCTGAGTGACGGACAGAAGGAGGGACAGTGGCCAGGGTGGTGGCATGAGCCAGCAGGACGTGTGACCCACGTGGAGTCTGTGTTACGAAGAGGAGCATGCCTTGGCAGGACTGCCTGATCACTGACCCTACACTGGCTCAGATCACTCCTTGGTAAAAGATTCCTTTCTGGGAAAGGGTTCTTCAGATCCAGGCTGTCTGGGCTTTGAAACCATATCAGATTGCTGCTGCTGCTAGGACCAACACTACTTGGAAGGCAGGTATTCACATATTTTACAATGTCTTGTTAAAAGGCAATAGGTGGCTCTTCTGTGCAAGTCTGAGGCTGGGACTACTGGCCCCAGCAGTGTGGCATATGTAGCATGTTCATTCCACCAGAGCTTATAAGCTGAAGTGGCCTTAATGGAAAATTACCAGTATGACAAAGAACCTTAGACACCAAAATGAAAGGGCTATAGGGTCATAAAACCATATAAAAATTTACATTGGAAGGAACCTTTGGAGGTTTCTTCTCTCACCTTCTGCCTGGACCAGGGCCAGTGCAGGTTGTGCAGGGCTTCATCTGGTTGAAAAGATGAAACTGCCAAAGACAGATTTTCCAGCCCCTTTGAATCCATTTTCCTAAAATCAATGTGCAATTTTAAGGTATACCTCAGGTCTTCAGGTAGGACTAGGACATGCTTTACTCCTCTGTTTAGAGAACTACACAGTGCCTCAGCTGCAAGTATTTAGGCCAGAAGTTACTCCTGTAACTACAGCAAATGAACGTGGCTAAATTCCAGAGGGTTTTCCTAGAGGTTTTACCAAGGCCAGAGGACTATAAAGCTACCAGCTATGAGGACAGTGTGAAAATATGCCCACGTAACAGAATCTGGACTAGCTGTACCTCTTGGATACTCACCAGCCTGCTGTGAGGGGATCCAAACACTGGATCTTCCACTTGAATTTTTATGAGGTAGGGACAGAGCCCAGACAAACGCCCCAAATGGCCCTGTTTGTTTCCTCCACCTACTCCCTAACACCTGCTCTAGAGAGTTCATCGTTGGACTCCTTAACCTGTATCCAGGGCTTATTTGTCTGTCTTATCTTGTATCAGTATTTCCACTCTTAATGTTAATACTTAATTGCCACCTAATTCTTTAAGAGTTAGGGACTTTTCAATGGGAAATACATACTGGTAGGTGCATAGAGCCTTTGTGTAGAGCTTCTGAACTTAAAGGAGTCAGTTACTTAACTCAAAATTACAGAGGACTTTATTAGTTTTTGCTGACTTAAAAAGATCACTTTTAAGTGATCTTATTTTTAAGTCTTGATGTCTTAAAAATATGGTAAGTGCTATATTTCCTTGGAAGCAGGGCAGAAAGTTCAAACATCAGGAAGGCAGGACCTCCTATTTTCCCACAAGGCTCTCACACAGGCCTCTTGTTCAGGAACTGTTGAACCAAGACTTGACCTGAGAGCTCAGTTTGGAGTCTATCACAAAATTCATAATGAATTCTCAACCTTGTGACAATTAAGGGTCTGTCTTGAAAAATTAGGGGTTTCAAGTAGCAGGGGAAATTCACAGTTATGTTACATTTTTAAGAAGAGTTATTAATTTAGCAAAATTTAGCAAGTCTATGAAGTACTTGGTAAGAAAGGAATGGGAACGCCTCTTTATTGCAGCTAATAAAAGTCCAGCAGCATTAGAGTACAAATGATTCACGCCCTGATTTGGAAGTGAGATACTTGCATCTGTAGAATTGTGAGTGAATGAGCAAGCGAAGAGACATCTCAGCAGCAGAGAGAGCAGAGAAGGGCAGTGCTCGCCCATGTCACAGCTAGAGCAGTGAATGTAGAGCTGCCTGCTGAGTGTGTGCAGTTATTCCAGAGAAAAAGTCTGGAAGCATTGTGACTGGTGAGCTTACAAGATCCAGTGTGTGCTGTGTATTGGGAGTTGTGGTGGTCCATTTCCTTCATGCAGATGTGCACCACAAAGCACCAGAAAAAAAAATAAATATTTGTTTGAGTTCTTTAACCATGAGTTAACATAAGGATTCAACCATTTATATCCTTTGATAAGGAATTGGTATGTGGGCAAAGCTCCATGTTTCCAATGGGAGCAGGATGAGCAACCAGCTGAGTCTGCTATAGTCATTGGCTCTGTGATTCCCAACAAAAAATTACTAAGAATCTTACTTGGCGCAATAAATTTTAGTCTTCAAAAATTTACTTTTTTTTTTTCAATCAGAAAGGCAGAAGAGATAAAACCCTCACTCCTCACCACACACACAAAACAGCATCAACATGGAACATATAAATAACATTTCAATCTGATTTCATGGGTGACCTGTGACACCTGCAAATGCAAACAATCTGAGCCAAACCTTAGACTCTCTTTAAATCCAGCTCAGAGCTAATCAACAGAACCCTGGTCATTATCTGTCTCATCCTGAGGCAAATCTCTATGCTTGGACAGATTAAACATCCACTAAATCCCAGTTTTTATGTGGATTCCATCTCTGCTAATGATAGAGGAATCCTATTTCTGGATTTAAAATATTAAAAATTACCTTGTCCCAGTAAGAGTCCTATGAATTAGGGCAGTGTCCATTGTGGCAAACATTGTGGGGTGCAGATCCATAAGGGAATCAGAGGAGAATAAGAGTTTTCACAGTAATTCTCCAGGAAAGAGTAGCCACCAGAGGGAGAGAACACTCATCCCAATGATAGGACACTTTCAAGCTTACCAAAAAAATTGCAATAAAACACAAAGGGTTAGAAATGAGAATTTATGGAAATATACATTAGATGAGCTTCACAGATGCAGAATTAATTTTTGGTTTTGTTACAAAATAAAATAGAAGGAGTATCTTAGGAAGCTTTAAGAAAAGGATAAACAAGTCTCAGTGTGTTTTGTTTTTTTTTTTTCTTGGTAGGTGATCAATTTAAATGTTGAAGGAGACCAATTGGAAAATTATTTTAAAGAGTTAAATTGAAGATATTCAAGTGGAGCTTGTTCTCTTTGTATATTCATGTGTTTTGTATTCTGGCATAATTATTTTAAAACATGACTAAAATACAATGAGTTTTATTAAGATGGCTTACAGAAGATGTGTCTGTATGTAATAATAACAATGAGCCTCATATTTTACAATTTAATTTGCTGGGTCAACATCTAATGCTTTTCCCATTAGCATTGGTGTGATTTGATGTGGAAAATAATCCCGTTTCCCAACAAACTTTAGGAGATAACAAATATTTAATGATACCCTATGTAGAAACAATAAATAAATTTGAGTTGCTCTTGGACTCCTGTGGAAAGAGCTTGTGAAAATTTTATAAGTTGGGAATTAATAAATTATAACCTGGTTGTTAAAATGTGAATCACTAAAGGCTCTTGACACCCTTTTCCTTTCTCTAATTAGAATTTAAAAATAAATAAATGAACAAATAAACTTGTCATGTTTAGTGGCTAACTTACTTTTCTGCACAAGTACAAAAGCAACAGAAGTTGATCATATACAGGTAGCATATTTTCATTTAAAACTTATAATTTCTGGAAAGGACAGGAGCACAATAAAGGACCAGCAGGATAAAACATAACCCATTTGTAAAAACATGTTGTAACATATAAAACAATTACCCCAAAAAATCCTGGAGCCTGCAGATACTTTTTAATGCTCTACATATTAAGCACTCATAAGAATTTTAAATGCAGTTTTCATTTAGTAAAGGACAGTTATCTCAAAACACATCTGTATGTGCCTTTATTTATGAACACTTCACATTCAAATTCAGAATGAACAGAAATAAACAGCATAATGATAATACAGGGACATTGGTCAAAACAAGACATGTACTGAACATTCTGTGGAGCTCAGGCATTTGTTTGGGAAAGATGGGAGTTATGTAAATGCCTGCCTGGCTCTAGCAGCCCCCTGGGTCTTCATAACCATCCGTCTCTGCTAAGCTCTCCCTGGGCCTATGTGGAAGGGCCAGTTGATCCTTCCAGGGCTGTAAGGATTCAGGGATGAACAGAGGGAAAAGGAGGGAGCGCAAACTCTTTACCCTCAGAATGAAGGCAGCCTTCAAAAGTAACTGAGTCTGCCCTTTCAAAATCAAAGTCCATAATCTTGTCTGCTTGACCACACTCACAAGATATGAAGGACAAGATATGAAGGAACGTGCTAGCAAATAACATTAAAGGATGATTGGGCAGGCCTTTCATCATCCTCTTAATGTTATTTTTCATGATCTGGCTAATCCTTGTGGCCATTTAATCATCTCTTGTTCCTCCTTTTCTCAATATTTTTGACTCATGATGTCATCATGACTTCACGGAAACCTGCTCTACAGCTGAGCAGAACCAGACCTTTCTTGCAGTAACCTGTGTCACTGTCTTTGCATGTCAGATTACTTGAAATGGTGGGTGCAAGTCTTCTGGCCCTGTGAGGCCAACCCAGAACTTCAGAGTAGATCCTGTTCTGATCTTCCCTTGTCCTCTCTCTGTGTGGCAATCCTTAGATCAAGAGGAACATCTGGAGCCAGTGGAGAAAAACTGACAACTGAATGCAAATAAAACACCCAAAACATCCCAAAACAGAAAATTTTTAAACCCATATTTGTATCATGTCCATTCCTTCTGCAGACATGCAGTCTATCTCAGATATATATATTTTATGAAACTAAAAGAGGAGAAAATATTTTCCCATGGAATTGTTCTGCTTCTGTTACTCTTATTATGGTTCTAGTGGTTGCTGTGATTTAATTGATGAGCTGTATGTGATTATTGTTCAGTTCTGGACAAGATAAATACTCTGCTGTATGTAACAGGAGTATGGAAAAAAAAAATTGAGAACCTGTCATGGCTGAACCAATTACCTAAGTAGTGGTTGTTTCTTTTAGTCATATGTTCAGTATATTTTTGTAACATGCTGGAGCATTTCCTGCTTTTGCATGCATGAGTGCTATCTTAATTCAGTCAGCTGAATTAATGTTATTTTCTTTAGAAAACAGATTAGAGACTTCAAAGACTTCTTGGTTGCCTCAAAATGTTTTCTTAGGAGAAGGTAAATGAAAATAGATACTTTCTTTTTCTAATGAGACTGTAAATAATTTAGGTACTTTGCATCCTCATAGACTTCTATTACCAGACAATTCAGAGACAAAGTTTAAAACCTTAAAAATTACAATATTAATTAATTTCACATTTGGGGGGAAAAAATGAGGCTCATTCTTGATGATCCTGCATTGTTTAACTTGCCTTTTTTGTTAAAAATGAAAACATATTAACTTTCATATTTGCCTATAACCCTCTCTTTATTGTGTCTCCCTAGTAAAAAGTCTGTCTCCCACTTGGCCACCCGTTCTTTGTAAGGGAATTAGGCCTACCTGAATTTCCCAGGAGATATCTGTTGGAAGTTCTGCAGAAGGCCATGCTTCTCTGGCTTAGTTCTCACTGTTTTTTCTGCCACTAAAAATTTGCACACAATGATCTTTCCAGCAGCTAGCCACTTGGTAAGGAATGTGCACCATCAGTCTGGAGAGCCAGTTCATCACCAGTTTATCATCACTGGTGACAATTTTGCCTCTTAGGCAGGGCCTAAGACTGAAGGAGCCACTAATCTCTAGCTCATTGCTCCCAGAGTTTTACCATGCTCAAGCCCTTTCACTGTGTTCGCAATCCCAGCACCCACTTGTATAGATAACACATCTCTTGAGGTCAGAAGGAAGATTAAAGCTTGTAATGCATCTTGGAAGCTTAATTCCTCAGTAACAGCCCAAGGGAAGGTGGAGTTAAAAGACCTCTAGAATGGTCCTGCATCCCTAGCTAATAGGATAAAAAGCAGAGTTGATGATGTGGGGAAACTTTAATTTCTGATGTCTCTGCTGTTGTCTGTAATGGGTAAGCAGAAGTCCTCCACAAATGTTGGCAGCTTTTTTCCCATAACTCAATGTTTGATAAAAATAAGATAAAAAAAGATCTGGCATTTCCTAGACTGATTTAAGAAGTAACACTGCTGACCAGAAAATACTTTCAAAAATATTATTTAAGCCTTACTAGTGTATTTCAATTCAAGGATTAATTTTCTTCTCACTAGAGGCTTGGTATCACCCTGTTTGCAAAGAGTAATTAAAAAAAATTCATTAGTCGGGATGGTAAATTCTTTTGCCATTTCAGTCAATGTTATAAGGTAATGTAGCCTGGAGCTTTGCACAGCTTGGCACTTGCTATAAAAGAGAGTATTTCTAATAAGATTTACATTTATTAAGACTACTGTGGCTGCTCCAATCTTGATCTTCTTGAAGCTAAAGGAAGAATTCTTACTGACTAGACACAGAATCTGACCCAAACAGCAGGACAGTTTGAAATAAAAAGCGACCTTATAGCATCCCTCATTTTACTGGGATAAGAAATAACTTTAAATCAGCATTTTTTCCCACCATTTTTTCTTACTCGGATATACAATGAACATGCTCATTCACTCATGGAAACACTTGGCCAGCATGTTTATTTTAAAATAAATTACCTTAAAATAAGTTAGGTCTGTACAAAACACATATGATACAAGACACAAGCAAAGGCACTTGATTTAGGACAAGTGCCCAGGCAAATTACTGTTTTCTTTTAGCAGCTGGCCAAAGCTCTGCAACTTTGGATCCCTAACATAAAAGTTTTCCCTGTTAGGCATAACTGTGTAGATAGAGTCAAACTGAGTTATGTTTGTGCCTATACTGTGATGTGCACTCATTGCACTCCTTTCCCCGATCGAATGAATACAACTATCAGAGAAAGATGAGGTCATATGTGGAATCCTCTAAGCCATGGCCTCCTACCTCAATAAGAAAAACAAATTTTAAGGCTGAGTCACTCTAAACACCACCCAAGTTAAACCAAGATCTCTCACCTAACTGGATAAGTATAGCAGGCATTGTGGAAAGGGTCAGCTGCTGAGGTGTTCCACTGTCCTAGCTTGGTGTGGTCGTCATGCATGTTGTTACCTTCATTGATGTTGTTTCCTTTCATGGAGCTATGGGTTCCATTATACCACCTGACAACACAACTGACTTCATAATACTTATTCAGGTTGAAGAGAACTTATTTTGTGATATTCTTTTGAAGATTTTGCCTTTTCCAGCCAATAGACTCTACACGAAGCCACCCAGCTTTCTTAAAACTAAAAGACTTTGCATGCTGAATTTACTCACATGTTTAGAGAAGACAGAAAGTAAGAACATCAGCTGACTCTGTAGCAAGTCAGAATATTTCTTCTGCTGATGTAAATTGATTGTGGCTGCCTGAAATGTCTTTTTTCTTATTGTATTGGCTTGTAAGAAGTTGAATAATTCAGTGTGTCACTTTCACTTTCTGTCTTAGAGTAAGATTGTCAGGTATTTTCAGAGAGCTTTATTGTTATTACAACAGGTAAGTAAGGGACCAAGAAAATTGATCTAGTTCATCTGTACCATTTATTCATTTCTTGGCATCCAGCATTTAATTTTTCCTAAATTATTTTCTAGCTTTGGGAGTTGTACCAGAAATGCATGCAATACTGAACATACAGCACATCACAGAGTCTTCAACATGCAGTAAAGGAGAAGAGCAATCAGAAGCATCATTGCAGCCAAACATTGGATTTTATAGAGGCAAATATGTATAAATAATTGTTTTAAGTATCCCAAGTCTTTCTGCATGAAGGCCTATTTTTCACTCTGAGTAAAATAGCCAGACTGGTATCTGCTCATGAGCCAAGTCACACACTTTTATTTCTATTGTGAACAAGAAAGAGCTTACAAACAAAGATTTAATTCTTTAGCTGAATAAATAGTTTCTTGGCAGCAATAATAAGGGGCTCAAAATGACTATTATGCTTTGATTATAATTATAATTCTCACTGAGTCATCAACTCCTATAGCAAGGACTGGTATTTTTTAATAATGAAGAACTGAATTTTTAGCCTTGAAGAGTTGTCTGCCCAGGACTGCAGAAATACATTAAGCATACAGCCAATATGAATGAGTGTTTTTCTGCACTGCCAGTATTATTGTATAGTTGGGAAAAGGAAGTATATCTACAAATGAGTAACCCGCTTATAGCAAATACATAATATCATTGTTAACTTTGTTCCCAAATTATCTATGGATGACATCTCAGGATGCTTTTGGAAAAATTACCAGTGTTTTAAGGTATTCCCATAGCTCTTTTTCAGCCGCCTCCGTTTCTGTTGTGCTCTTTCCAGCTTAAGTTGCCCAGACACTCAACTGAATGCAAGTAAGATTAGTCTGGCACATCTGCTCCATTCCTGTGGGCACAGCAGCTTTCAGTGACCCCAGCAGTTGGGCAAACACTTGAGGAAATGGTCAAGACTGCTACCTGGCTGTCACCATGGCAAATATTAATGGAAGTCTTTAGAAGGCAATGTTTTAAGTTTAGTGAGCTGGCATTTTTCAGCACATTTCTGTCAAATAACTCAATAGCTGCTGCATCTGAGACACTGCAGTGTTGCCACAACCTCACTGACAGCTTTTAGGAAGCACTTGAGTTCTGAAACAGCTTGAACAGTATCCAGGAAAGTTGGGAACCCCAGGAAATGCATTAGTTCTTTGTCTCTCTTTTAAAATAACATTGGATTGACATTAAAAACAACATTCTTTCTGGAGTCACAGTGTTAGACTGTGGCCTCAAGCCATGACCATCATTGGCTATGAAGCAGAGAAGGATCAGAGTAGACCTGGAAGCTTTGTTATTAAAGGAATCTGATCAGCTGAGCCAATATGTCTCTTGGAGATTCAGAGCAGAACATAGAAGAATGCTTTGTGCCAAATCAGTAATTAACTCTCACCTACTCCATCTCACCAGACCTCTTTTAGGAAACAACAGGGACAGCAGTGCTACTACTCCTGCATTTTTGTACTCGGACACTGCACAAAGGCATGCAAGTCCCTGTCCCAATGCTTCTTGTAGCCAAGAGGGGCTTCCAACAAATCCCAGAAGGAAGGACTCTTTGCATCTCGTCTCTCTCCAGCCCCCCTCTCATACATATATATGTATGCACAATCAGGTCTTCATTTAATGGGAGTTGAATTTACAACACATTAAAACAGTGTGTGGTTTGTACAGAAAGTGATAATACGGATTTAATTAGTTTGATCTTGCTTTCTGTGCTAAAGCTGAGTATGTTTAAATTATTTTGTGACATTTCTTCTCTATTTGTTTTGTATGTATCATAAATAATAATACAATAAGTTTTCAGATGTCTTTTCTGGTGGCTATTAGGCTGTGAAGCAAAATGGGAGTGCTCAGAGGAAGACCAACAATAACTTTATTGTTACAGTATGTTTAATTCCAAAAAAATCTGAAATATAAATGACTTTACAAATATTAATCCTTTCACCCATCTGGGAAATGCTGACACTTTTTGCATGTGTCTGTTATGAAAACAAGTTCAGAAAAGCACAAGACAACCAACTGGGACAGATACCCATTTAACCTTACCTATTCTGCCAAAATGTGAATGAGTAGTTCAGGCTGGTTGTGCCAGCTCTTCTTAGTGGAAAGCTAATATAACACACCATCCACCTCTGTGATCAGCTGCACTAACCCAAAGGAAAGGGCAAGAACACATAGCCAGGATCAAAGAATTGTGGGAAGACTCATTTTCAGGGCTTTGGATTAGTTTAAGCCAGCTCTAAAAACCTCACCTGCTTGTTATAGCTAGAGAAGTCCCTTGTTTAATTTTCAGGTGTGCTTTACTTTTTACCCCCTTACAAATCCCTTGTATTTAACTCTGCAAAGTAAGTCAAGAAAATACCAGGCAGATCACCTGAGAGGCTTGATATTTATAAAAATAACATATTTTTATAATATTAATGTTATAAAAATAACATTTATTTCTTCGCAGATAAGAACAAAGATGTATTATCAGTATAATATTGCTCAGCAATAACTGAGTGGATGTTGACCAGCTAAGATTTCGATATTCCAAATAGAATCAAACTGACAGCAGGCAAATTGAGAAAAAGTGAAAGAAAAGAGGAGATATGGTGAGAAGACTTGACATTAACAGAACTTAAATAAAAGGAAACCCTTTGAACTGAAGAGCTTCCTGCTCTCAAAATCTACCAACATCTCACTGGTTCTGGGTTGAAACAACAGGGAATTTCAGTGACCCGTGTGGCACCTAAAGGATAAACAATTCTGAAATACCCTGAGTGGGCTCAGTAAGACAGCAGCATTCTTTGCCTGGAAAAAGCCAGTCCAAGGCTACTATAGGATTACAAGCAAGGAAGAAAGAGTTACTTTTGGGGACACCACTAAGACTGAAATTGTCATTCTCAGGGAAGGCAATGTACTATAGTAATAGACTGATTACTGAAACTTGAAGAACATGATTAAAAAATCCCTAAAATATTGGCACAAAATTTGACACGAAATAAAAGTCTTGAAACTTACAGCAAGCACTACTGAAAGTTACCAAAGGAGAGAAAGTGCAAATTCTAAAAAAAGCAGAAAGGTAATCTACAGATACATTGTGGTATAACGGAGCAAGGGGGTCACATTAAGGGGGGGACATTAAAAAAAAAAAAAAAAAAAAAAAAAAAAAAAAAAGAGGTATCCATTCTAAAAAAATTCTATAGGAATGAGCTTAATGAAAGGTCAATGGAAATGGAACTCAGGAAGAATGAAGAAGAGCATAACTAATATATATAAATATATATAGAATTTATTTAGTTATTTCCAATAAAAGGTGTATGTCAGTGTTTACCTAAAAGCACCATGTAGATGAACTAGGGGGAAAAAACATTTATTATTTTTACCTTCATGAAAGTTTTTGGAGGCATGTATTAGGCTCCAATATTTCACTAGTTATCTGAGAAGACAAACCTCTGTTGGATATTAAGCTAAATTTAAATCTAAAGCTAACACTAAATCTAATTTAATTAATCTAAATTAATAAAAATCATTTTTCCAGCTTTTTTTAAATCTAAATTTTCACGAGAAAATTTGAGCCTTAGTAAGTCAGAGCAGTAAGTATTAACATAGTACTTCATCAGAAATTCGCTGTCTCCTACTTAATCAAACCAGGCTGATCAAGCTGGTGTTCAGTTCACAGGACTCTTCATCAGATGTTGAAATTGGTGTTTTTTCCACCTGCACACCAGATGGAACACAGTGACAGCGACCTTAGCCAAGGGCTGGTTTCTCACAGCTCTGCCACAGTCCACTGTCTGAGCTCAGGGCATGACCATGATCCATGATCAGGAGAGCCTGGAGGCATCGAGGGGACCCGTTGGTTTCAGGGTGCTTAGGTGAGGAACTCTGCCCACAGGCTGTCTCTTCTTCTGGAGTCCCTAGTTTGTGGAAAAGAATTGGAGGAAGCTATCAAGGGCTGTTTTTTGGCATTCCAGTGCCATCACCCAAGTCCTTCTGCATTTTTAAAGACTGTCCTGTATTTGTGGCAAGGCTGCACCCTCTAGACTAGCCCATGCTTGTTCTACAGCCTGGGACAAACAAGATAGAAAACCATGGACTTGGAACAATTATCTACTTCCCATAGACACGACAACTTTCCCAAGGGGCAAACTGTTGTGTTCTAAATACAGTTGAGAGCAGGGGAATTTCATGCTGTATTTGATTAACTTTGATACTCAATATTCAGGTTACTGTGCTGTCTAGTGCATTGTGGAAGTAATACTTCACACTGTATTGCAGGCAAACACATGGAAATATATTTATTCCAGTATTAAAAAATTCATTATTGGCCTAAAATCAGGACATTCATAATTTGAAGTTTCTGCTTATTTCCTTGGGCACTGAATTCAGTTGTTATGATGAAGCTTTTTCTGACCTGCCACTATTGTTACCCTTTATCTTTGTGTCTTCCTACCTCCTTGCTCCGACTTTGCTTCATGAGTCTCTACTCTTGAAGACACCTTTCTGCCTGGTACTTAGCTTTGAAGCTATGTCCCTGGGGATGTTCGTCTGATGTACTCAACAGAAAAAGTCTAGCATTCTGTGAAACTTAGATGCCTTTGGGTTTCACTGAGATCCAAATTTTTCTAACGTTCATTAACCTTTTTACAGGGACTTGGTCCTGTCATAAAAACCCAAGCCACCCTTTACTTTCATTATCAAGGACCACAGGAACCCAATGGCTTCATGACATTTTCACAGAAAACAGTTTGTAGTGATAGTTTCTAAATTCAAGTAATCTACAAGCCTTGTAGGAAACTCTGGGGATGTGCATACATGCAAATCATATACAGAAAAACTTTCTGGCTACATATAATACTCTTAGGTTTGTTTTCTTTTAGCCTTAGGTCTTGAATTATCTGTAGAATTGTATGAGTTTTAACTTACTTTTAGCAATTTTGCTTAAAGCTGTCTCTCCTACAGCACAAATGTTGTCACATGGTTCCATTTTATCTGCTGTGTGCACACATTTTGCCGGTTTTGGTGTATCTTTCACAATCAGCTATTCCAATAAGTACTGTAGCATTTATGTCTGACTCATTAACCATGCAGACATTTCTGTTTCACTTGGTTTTGCTCTTAGTAAAAAAAATGTTTTATCAAAATGGTAAAGCTGAGCAAATAATTTACATCAAGCACTTTATCTTTCTTCTCCTTCTGTTAAATCTATGACCAGATTGCACCTTCTCAATTATTAATTATTTATACCTTTCCAACACCAACTAATTCATTTATTACTATATGGATTAATTACAGATATCCTAAACAGAAATTAATTTACTTCACTCTATAATTAGTCAGCCAGGTCAGGTCACTTTGTCTCAGGTCCCTGGGCCATGTCATGTGCAAGAATTCTTTATTTAGAAAAATTAAAAATACTAGCGCCACTAAAGTGGACAGCCTGTGAATGTTTACAGAAATACACAAACTGTTTCTTTCCAGGTAAATAGATTGTGTTTCAGATAACAAGTTTCATTCACATTTATATGTCAGGTTGTGAGGATGCTAAGTGTGCAGTATGGAAGTGATTTGTACACTGGCACACCAGCATACTGTGTTAGTTATCTGCAAAAGGTTTGAGAGACACAAACCTCAATATATAGCATCTCCCAAGCGTGGGTCTCAGATGTCACCCTCCCTCAAAAAACTGCAGTGAAATCAAGGTTGAACTATGGGTGCTTGTTCAGGCAACACCAGGTTGAAACCAGGGCACAACTTTCTGCCGTGGTTTAACCCCAGCCACTCACCAAGCCCCATGCAGCCGCTCCCTCACTCCCCCATCAGCAGAACCAGGGAGAGAACTGGAAGGGCAAAAGCTAGAAAACCTGTGGGTTGAGATCACACAGGATCACCAGGTTGGAAGAGACCTTCAAGATCATTGAATTCAACCCATGCCCTAACACCTCAACTGAACCATGGCATTGAGTGCCATATCCAGGTTTTTTTAAACACATCCAGGGATGGTGACTCCACCACTTCCCAGGGCAGACCACTGCACTACTTTATCACCCTTTCTGTAAAAAACTTTTTCCTAATATCCAACCTAAATTTCCCCTGGGCACAGCTTAAGTTAGATAAACACAGTTTAACAGGGAAAGCAAAAGCTGCACACAAAA
Organism: Pyrgilauda ruficollis; assembly: GCF_017590135.1. Taxonomy (NCBI): domain Eukaryota; kingdom Metazoa; phylum Chordata; class Aves; order Passeriformes; family Passeridae; genus Pyrgilauda; species Pyrgilauda ruficollis. The sequence goes on along the minus strand of NW_024525378.1, from coordinate 323,076 downwards.
GCAAAGGAAAACAAGGAATCCAGTCACCACATCCCAAGGGCAGGCAGGTGATCAGCCATCCCCAGGGGAGTGGGGTCTCATCACATGTAATAGTGACTTAGGAAGACAAATGACATCACTCCAAATATCCCCACTTCTTCCCCCACTTTATATCCTGAGCATGATGCTACATGGCCTGGAATATCCCTTTGGTCAGTTGAGATCACCTGTCCTGGGTGTATCTCATCCCAGCTTCACATTCATCGCCAGCCTTTTGCCAGTGTGGCAGTACAAAAAGCAGAAAAGCCCTTGGCTCTGTGTAAGCCCTGCTCAGCCATAACAAAACCATCTCTATATTATAAACCCTGAGATCAGCACAAATACAAATTGTTGCCCCACACCAGCCACTGTGAAGGAAATTACCTCAGCCCAAACCAGGACATCGACTTTGGAAAGGATCAACACCTGCCACTGCTGCCCTCAAACAAGAACACCACTGGCATTAATTCACCTCAAAGGGTAGCAGTGCTTCCTCACTGGTTCCTCTGAAGGCAGCACTTCAGGATAATTGCTCCAGTCTACTTGTGAGCAAGTCAGAAACAAGCCTGGATGTTCATAACCTCAGCCAGGTTTCCCTTCTGCCAATTGCAGAGAGGAGTTTGGGGTGCTTCTCCTAAAGCACCACCCTGAATATCCCTTTGGTGAGGGAGACTGCCAGTCACAGATGAAGTGCTGGGCTTCTCTCAGCTTCCTTTGCATGAAGACCAAATGAGTTTTCTAAATAAATTGTCTTCTAAATAAATAAATTTTTAAAAATATGAGTAAGTCCTATGAAATGCAGATTAGTTAGTTGTTTAAAAGGATATGAGAATCTGGTCATAGTTTGCAGGCAAACATGTACCAAGTACATGATTTTAAAGGGGTCTAACAGCACTAAAGTTTTCAGAATTGAACTTCTTCACTCACATCCATCCTTTGAGCCTGGTGTCTTCTTGACACACTCTCCAGGGAGCAGATCCCTCTATTAGTAGTTAGGGTGCTATTAGACCTGTAGTTGACACAGAAACAATTTGAAAACTGACAGGGCACTTTTCAACCTCTCAGCATGGGTTTACACTGTTCAGTTAATAAGCCAGTAACATTTCAAAGGGTAAGGAGGAAAGAGGGTTAAAGGCAGAACTATAGCCCCTATCAAGCACAAGTGCAGGAACCAACATCATTTCCAGCTTTAAAACAAGGGTTTGTTTCATTACTTGAGTTAGCCTTTTAAAAAACATATTCATAATGGTCATAACATAAAAAAGATATCTCTGGTGGAGCTGTGCTTTCTACCAGCACCCATGCTGCCTGTGGTAATGAATCTGAACAGATATTTTTACTGAACTGCTGCATGGGATTGGCTTGCTGAAGTTGGCCAAACTGCATGAGAAATTAATGTATTTGGGTCCATGACCTGCATCTAGAACTGGACTGAACTTTAGGTCACATCCCAGCCTACAGCAGGTGGGAGGAAATTATAATATCGACCTGATAATTTGTTCTCGGAAAATGCCTTGAGTGGCAACAAACAGCGAGATATTTGTCTTCCTTATTCAGCAGTTACATATTCTCTGTTCTCTGCAGAACATGGTAATATTGTGGGGTGATTTCCTCACTGTCAGCTTATAAAAATATGACACTAATTTGTTGTAGTTGGAGTGGCTCTGCTGGGAACCCTTCCAAAACAGTCAAATACCTACATGGACCAACTTGGCTGCCTGGCTTACTACATGCACTCTAAATATGGCAGGGTGAGGCGTATTAGAACATACCAGCCTAGTCACCATCTCCCTGCTCTTGTACTCTTCATAGTAAAATCAATGCACATTGTGCTCTCAGGCTGGGGCTATTTTTAGGTGCTAATTTTCCACTCAGTCTGCAGCTGTTTTCAGTCACAAGCTTCTTTAACTAAAACAAATACACAGTCCTTGGCAAAGGAGTGGTTGTAAAGAGGACAGAAGTGTGCACATGAATCTTGTGGCTGCCTCACAGGGTTTTATGTGGGGAGGGTCAGAGGGGAGCAAAGAGGACCACTGTGTCCTGGGAAGCCAGGGTGAATGCTCACCATCATGAATTAGCCCAATCTTCAGTCCTCTTCCAGAATGACTGATGAAGGGCAGGCTTCTCAGGGCTCCAGAATGTGGAAGAGGAGAGCTGGAATGCTACCAGACCCTGCATTATCTGCAACACCTCCCTGAAAGATACACACAGACACCTTCCTTGATGAGCCTTTTGCCCTTAGTATGGACAAGCTCCTTTGGCAGACTATGTAATCCCATCAGCCCTACTGCATTCTTGTCATTTCCTTCTTCCCTCTCCACCTCAGGGAATGGAGAGAATTGAAGGAATGTGAAACCACCACATGGACGCCTCAGAACTAACTGGTCTCTGAATAAGGAGATGTGGCTTTTGGAGCATTTCCTAATCTCTGCAAAATAGAGATCTCCTCCAGTTATAGAAAAGAAACAACTTTATTCTTTCTTCCCCATTGCTCCCTCTCTAACCCAAGGCCAGAGCTGCAGCTTCCATGTAGGAATGGCTTGGTTAGGCTTCCTGCTAATTAAGAGTGGAAGAGAGCAGATTAATCCAACAATGTCTTGTTTGGTATTTGCGATTAATGTTGTATTAGGATGTTTGAAGTCAAAAGGGCTTATCAGTAGTCAGCCAACTGCTTTCAGTGCTGTTTGTCAGGCTCAGGTGATGGAGAGGAATGAAATGAAGTGATTATATTGTCTGAAGCCACTCCCATCCATCCCACTGGACATCTTCACAGTCGACTGTGTTACCAGATAAGGCACTGAGAAGACACAGGTCTTGAGACACTTGTTAACCTTTAATGCTGCATACAAGCCATGGACACTGAGAAGCCGTGTTTCCTCTTAAAAGTTTCTCGTGTCATAAATTATCATGGTTACGATGGTGAATATGAGAAGATGAGCAGACAACATCTTCATTTCTCCATCATCCCAATCAATTCGTCTGAGGGACATCACTGAAATAAGTGGAATACTTTAGTGGATAGTGTGCTATGCTTGACAGCAAATGTTGGAGGGATTTGGAGCTAACATCCTTAACCCAGCACAGGGCACAATTCTGACATGGAATAAGGACCAGAGTGTCTTGCAGTTTTATTCTGTGATAAAAGAATAAAGTAGGCCCTTCACAGTGAGGCTGGTGCAAGTAAAAGAAGTATAAGTTTAGCTTTCTCTGTTTTCACTAAGCATAGTACTTGCCACTACATAAAAAGCTAGCTAGCTATGGTGGTAATTAGAAAAAGCTGCATTGTGAGAGATATTTATGCTCATCTTTTGACTCACATTGTTGAAAAATCAGCTTTCAGTAGGGTTTACTGTTTTGTTAGAAACTTTCTCACACTGCTCTCACACTGTCCATTAGGAGAAGCACTGTCATCCTTCACACAGACTGTCTAAACCACAGGTGTGAAGTGCCTCTTTGTGCTATACTATCAAGTTCTTCAGCAGGTTTTGTATGAAAATCAGACACTTCTTCATGAAATCAGAAGTGCCCAGATTATATTTCACATGCGTGAGTTTCCTTGTTTTTATTAAAATTAAGTTTGCTCATTTGCCATTTTCAAGCTAGTTTGAAATGAGGATCACCTTGTATCCTAGGAAACACAGTGAGAATTTTATATGTGATCACATTTTTATCCATGTTATGAAAAAAGCAGATGGTAATTAGGTGCATTATTCATAGGAAAGCTTGTTGAGCGCAGTGTCTGTATGGTTCCAGCTTCGATTAGAACTTGTTTGGAAGAACTACTTCATACCTTTCAATTGCCCCTCATTAAGTGCAATCATTACTCTTCTGGTCCCAATGTGCTTTAATTTGTGCAAACCAGCATCCACAGTATTATACAGAAAAAAACCCAGCAAATTTCTGGGGTCCCTTTCATTCTACTTGACATCAGTGTGATCCTTCTGTCCATCTGAATTCATTATTATTTATTGCAGCCGCAAATGTGCCTTGTGAGAGGCCACTTGGCAGCAGGAGAGCAGCAGAGCTGTCATGTTTCAGGGACAGCACCTGAACCTTTGGAAGAGACCAATTCACCTCCTTAGGTAGAGGAAAGGATGCTGACAGCACACCTAGAGGCTGGGCCAGTTTGTGTGAGGAGGGCAGGTGTCAGGATTCCTGCATCTCCAAGCCTTCCACCACGGACAGAGTGACAGAGCAGGAAAGGCACAGCCGTGCTGCAACAACCAAGTGTCTTCACTAGGACTTATTAGCTCAACAATGACAGGGAGGCAGGACCCACCACACATAACAGCTCTTGTTTCTCACTGAAAAATCTTGTCAGCCCAGCCCAGCCTTGCACTCGGGCTTTCTCCAGAGACTTCTCTGTAAAAGAAACCCAAGAAGTCCTCACAGATGGCACTCAGGCTTGGAGATCTCCATATGGAAAATATTTTTGGAAAGACAAATAACTGTAACTGGGTCAGACAAGGAGATTTTTTTTCATACTGCCCCTGAAAATAAAGAGGGATAAGGCTATTGTTTGTCTGCTTATATTACACAGAGGTTCCTGTAACCTTCCACAGAATGCTACAGAGGGCATATAAGGATGTTCAAGTGCATATTAACTCTTGTATCATGCAAGAAAATGTGTGTGTTTGAGAGAGAGGCTATTTGATCTTATCAGTACTGTAGATGCCTGTGTTATTTATTTTGTGGTTAGGACATTCACAGCTTCTGCTACGTCATCTGTATTTGCTTCTAAAGCAAATTATTTGAGCACTTCCCTTAATGACAAACTAACACTCTGATGTCTTCTCTCTCCTCTGCAGTAGACAATACACTTAGACAGTGCCAACTGTGTCCTGCAGAAATAGATTGCTTTGAAGTAGAGCTCAATAAACAGATGTGAGGGTCCAAATAAACCTGGCAAAGTATACACTTGACTAAACAATGCAACAGCATATTTGAGACCTTTTTTTTCTGCATTTGAAATGTTTGCCAAGTCCCTGACTGATACAGTACATAGGGTGGTCCAAAAAGACTCAACATAGCTATCTTCAACCCCTGGATTCCCAGAAGAAAGGCAACACAAAACTGCCATAAAATAAAAATAATTCAAATTCAAAATCTCTGGTTTGCTAATGATGAAATTGAGGGAAAATTTCCACTTTCTCTTCTTCATTTAGAATTACTTCTCAGCTGAGTAGTCTACCCTTTGAAGTCTCACAATGATTTCCAGTAGAGATTTTTATCATTCATTTTCAGGCTTTGCCATCAAAAAATTTGCTCTTCCCTCCTGTAACCCAGCTAAGGAATGACCTTAAGGCTTGTGACAATATTTTTTTTGATTCAACCTCTGGTGCCTCTGGTATTTAGATATCTGTATTGCAGCAACTTCTCAGACTGCCAAAGGCACACCTTTCCAAGCACAACATCTCTGACAGTGTTGTCAATCCCATTTCACATGAGACCACAGATGAACCACAGGGAGGCTGAGTTCACTGTGTCCTTCCTCATATGATTTCCACCTACACATTAGCTCTGAGTTTCCTTCCTTCCTTCCTTCCTTCCCTGCCTTCCTGCCTTCCTCAATCCCTCCAGCCTCTCCAGGTGGTGGTACTAGCCTGTGTCACATACTGACAATTCACACCACAGTTTGCTGTGAAGAAACAAAAAAAAACCCCAATATACAACCCATTTTAGTCATAGTGATGCTGCCTAAATAATTAGACCTAATAATTAGGAACCTAAAACAGTGGGCATGGTGAGTGCATAAACTGCTGTTCGCTTTCCCAGTATCAGTATTTGTATCTAAATTCCTAACCGCAGGTGTCTGTCTCAACACAGAACCTCCCAGCAGCCTACTAATGGCTTTTTCCTAGAAAAAGGCCAGACCACGGCAGGGGGGGGTGGAACTAGATGATCTTTAAGGTCCCTTCCACCCCTAAACGTACTATGATTCTATAATCCTAAAAATACCCATTCTCCATCGTAATCATCCCATTTTCCACCTACCCACTTATCAAATCCTCTAGACCTAATTGCTTTTCCAGAACACGCATGTGACCCTGCTACAAGCTTATCAGCTGAGTTGAAAATACGAAGTGAAGCAAAACAGATGGAATTTCATAACCAATTACATACTACAGAGGGAACCATAGTGCGTAGGTTTCTCATTTTCAGACTGAAGCCAGTTGTCTTGTTAAGCCTTCCTGAAGCTCTGACAGATCCCCTATGTTTTCTTCTGCAGGGAGATCCTGCATGTTATGAGCATACTGAGGTCAGGCTGCAGGACTAAGACCTTGCTCCAGAGAACTCTAACCAGCGCCTCACCTTCCACTGATCTAAGTGCTTGACACATCTTGTGAGACTCTCTTGTTATTACTGAGCCATCACAGTCTGATTTCCTGCGAGTGCCTGGTAGCACCCTCTTATTTCACAGCTCAGTGAAAAAATTGAGTATCTACTTGTGATAACTCTTAAACAGGTAGAAGATGTTAGGTTCATCATCAGTAAGTGCTATGGACTTGTAAAAGATAAATCCATGCTAAATATGGGTGAGGAAATTCTATGGCAGAAGGGCATAATTATTGTGAAGAGGAAACTCCCTTGGTCCAGGCTTTCACTCCTGTTGCATCTGAGCTTGTGGAAATCAAAGTTTATAGAACTCTTAAGTGAGCAGACCTCACCCAAGTGAATTACAACAGAATGAGATAACACATACAAAGTGAGAAGTAGGCTTAAAATATTAAGAGCCTGGGGATTTTTTAGTAAAGTATTCAGATCTCTAAAAATCTTACCTACTAAGTTAATTCAAATGGTCTTGTGCAGATTTGCCATGCAGATATAAATGCAGTGATGATGCAGGGGATCACCCTGTAAGAATCTGCACAGATCATCACTTTTGACATCTTTGTGAGTCGGAGAAGAGTCAAAGAGAAAGCTTGATCCTGTCAAGGAAACTCCCAGTTTGGAGCACACTGCCCAAGGAGACCCTCAGGTGTCACCAGCAGAGGCTATTCAAACGAGACTCTAAGATCTTCAGCACCTCCAGATATTGAGTGGCTGAGAAAAACTCCCAGATTTATTATCCTACCACAGGAGTGAAGTATGTTGCACTGACAGGTGTCTCACTGAGCACATAAAAAAATGACTACTGTAAGTGAATGGAAAAGTTGAAAAGTGACCTAGGATGGTCTTTTCAGAGGGATGTGTTCCCTACTGAGGAGCTGGTCTTTGGCTCTGTTCACATGCTCCACCTGAAGCGAGAGTGCAGCACAGGGGAAAACAAAGAAGAGGAGAGGCAATGAAAGATGGTGAGGTTAGGGAGGGATGGATCAACACTGCTCCCTTCTGAGCAGCACACCTTGCATGTGTAAAAGAGAGGGAGAGAGAAAGCACCACACTGCTTGTTGTGAAAGGTTACAGGGGGGAAAAAAACCACAGAGTTAATGTAAGAAAGATGTTTCTAGTTAGTACTGGTACAGCAGTCAATTGAATGTGTGTCAATTCCCTTTCTTCCTCTGTGCACTCAATATATATATTTAGATGTGAGCAGAGACGTTAATCTCAGATCCCAAATGCCACTTTGATAACTGCCAAGATTTGGGAGGGGCTGCTGTAGCAACAATAATGCAACGTTATGTTTTCTGTCCTGACGGACGATTGTATGTGAAGTGCTCCTGTCTCCAATATGTACAATATTTCAAACTTTCCTGCCAAAAATAAAAATGGAAAAATCAAGAAAGCCTTGAGGCAACAATAACTTATTTGACATCAAGTTACATGGGTTTTACATGTTTATTTCCTCAAATATTCAATTAAAAGCTTACTTACTGCGGCAGATGTCATATCACATGGTGCATATGCTCCCTCTCCAATACAGAGCAGCTTTTTAGAAATTACTGCCAAAATGTTGTAAGAACTTTTATAATGGTTTCAGGATGAAGCATAAAATGTAATAAGCCACACATTTATGTGTGTATTTTATTGATCATTTAGTACTAGCTTTCAGTTTGGGCATGGGGGGTTTTTGATAGGTTTTTCTGGGGGAGGAAGGAATTGTTTCCATGAAGAGAAGGAGAAAACTGCTGGATATTTGCATTGCTGTTTTGTTGTGAAAAAACAAGGGGTGAGATCTGAGTGAGACAGGTTTCTTTTGATCTGCTCTTATTCCTGAGTGTGAAACACAAAAGGATGCATGGCTACTAACATGAATTAATTCAGTAGGTTTAGTTCCACTGTGAGATTTTCCTTCTCTGACAAAGATCTCTGAAAACTCTATTGCTGGCTATTTGTTTAGCTATTATGTGCCTGGTAAAACCAGGCTGTTTTCCAAAATCCTTGTCTGATTTCCATTCATAAATTAGTGCACGTGTTAACCAAACTTAGATTAAATATTCAATAGGTGTAATGCATCTACATGCGTCTATCCAAATCTAGCATAGCCACCTGTTATACTTCACAATGTAAGCCAGTATTTGGTGACTTTCAAGGAGAAAGATGTTTTCTGGTTGACAGAGTCATCCATACTGGAAATACTGCATACTTTGCCTCAGAATTTAAAATCACATCCTTGCTCATAGATGCTGGACTACCTACACAAGGGCCTAATCAGCTGCAATGATCCTTTTTTTTACTGTACAAGTAAAACAGCTCAGAGAAAATGCTGAATATCATGCGAGCAGAGCTGTGAAAATGAAGACTGAAGTTAACAACACTCGTATCTTTGTGCTTGCTGAAGCCTAGTGCAATCCCAAGGAACAGGTTCCCTAGGAAATTATCATTGTCTTGTTCAGCAAAGGAGCGTCAGACCTAGGAAAGTGGGTGAGTTTTTACAACATGGCCATAACACATGCCAGCTGACATGTTACACACAAGACTGGCTGAGGCAGTACTATGGATCTGTCTTTGCTAGTGTTAGTGCCTGCTCCAGTCTCTGTAAACAACACATGTCAGCACTGGATCAATATACTTGAAATGACAGCGACTTATGGATTTTGAAGAGCTTTCAGGACAAAATCCCCCAAATTTCCAAAGTGTCTTCACTGCAGAGCAGATCCTGTCTGTAACCTGAACATGACACTTAGCTTTCTGAGGGGAGCCACAGAGAGTCTTTAACTTCCCAAAGCTTCCAGCCCAGGATGGGTAGTGTTTAAGATTTTGTTTCACTTCAGCATGGGCTTCTGATCCTCTTCCTTTGCCATAAGAAGATAGGCAAGAAGCCCGTGGCTGTGAGGCTCCCAAATAATTTCTTTCTCCTCTTCTGGAAGTGATTCTGAGCTGAAATTCCATGTTTGACTCCTTTTTCCAAAACTCCTACAGTGTGCAGAGATGCCATGCCCAAGAAATAAGACTGAGCAAACTCACTTGTTTAAGATAAACAACACAAACTCTGTGTTAAGAGTTACCCAAAATCTAGTAGTCTAACAGAGGGGAGGCTGCTGCAGCTCCATGTTTCCAGGTTCTGCCAGTAGTAAGGCTGAGTAGGTATTCCCAAGGTGCACACACAGACACATGCACACAATCATAGAAATATGGAATCATTTAAGCTGGAAAAGAACTCTTATATCATCCACTCCAACCAGTAAATCAGCACTGCCAAATCCACCATTTAAAGCATGTCCTTCAGTGCCCCATGCATATGCATATATAGATCCCTCCTTAGACACTCACACCTATCCAGTAGCTGGCACTTAGATCCCTGGTCACCTCAGGAGCTGCAACCTGCACATACAAGGGGCCTGAGAGCCACAGTCCTCCTCCACCTGCTGGTACTCAACCCCTCTCTGACAGATACCCATACACACACTCACTACAGATTCCCCTTGGACACTCAGACCATCCAGTGGCTGGCCCCTGGATCTCCCTGTTTCCCTGTAGCACATGCACAGACACACACACACATAAGCAAACAGGTCTCTCACAGGTCCAGACCTATGGCACCTCCAGTGCCTGACTCTCAGCCACCTCATAGCTCCTCTCGTCTCTCCAGAATCCATCCCACACCATCCAGTCTCTCTCACACCTGACTACCATGGCTGGACAAGTGCACGGACCACCAGCCTCTCTGCACATGGCCAGACTCTTGCAGCACAGAAGGCAGAGGAATACCATGGCAGGCACACAGTATTTGGTGCCATTTGGATAAAACTGGACTAACCACTTAATCTAATCAAGTGCCAGATTTTCCATTGAGCATTCTTTGGAGAGGATGATCCTTGGATTCCATGACTGGGTATGCATATTTCACTTCATGCTGTAGGCAGGTGTTGCAATGAAAATTGCCTTGTAAAGGATATATTTTGTAAAACACACAAGGTAGATTCATGCATTTTAGAGTAATTGGCCACATTAGGATCTGGAAAAGGTAAGTAAAAACTGCAAAAAGATGTCCTGTCATGTAATTTCAAGTGAAATTTGAACTGACGTTTCCACCTTCTAAGATACTGTGGTTTACAACTTGATTCATTTAGATTAGATTGCAAAATTCAATTAAGGTGTACAATTAGATGAATAAGGGCACTTGCAAGTGGAGGAGTGATGTTCACTTTGTAGAAGCCAGCCTCTAAGAACATGTTACTTATCCCTGGTTTCACATAGCGATGAAACAAACCAAGCGAAGCATTTAAAGTTGAATGCTACTTTGAGCATAAGGAAACAGAGTGGAATTAAAGCACAAACACCACATTTCACATATATACCAATCCCAGTATTACTGATTGTTTATTAATGCATTCCAAGCTTGCAACTACTATTCCTTGGAGACAATTGGTCCTTTGTCATTTTGATAGAGAAACATACAAAAGAGACATGGGAAGCCTTTTCCATCCGCCCACGTTTCCCCATTAATTGTTCAACTGCTCCCTTCAGCAAGTTTTGAAAGACATTTTCTGGTTCAGTTTCACACAGATCCAGCATTTCTCATTCCTTTATTGACTTTTACGCCACCATCTAAGGTGCTTCAGGGTTTGGAAGTTCTTCCATGACACTATGCGATATGTTTGGGGTGTTTTTTTTCTCAGCCCTCTTCAACCACTACTGTAGTTGTACAGGGTGTACTGCTCCAACCACTGACATCAAGCCATAGTCCAGGACTGGCTGGTGGTCAAAACTTGTTCCTCGCTGACCAGTGTCTTTAATTAAAAAGCTGGTGAGATCAATGCCAGCAACCTTACAAGAAACTCTTGAGTGCTGACAGCAGTCGCGTTAGCACATTTTCTTTGGGAATTGCTCTTCTGGGTTATCCATCTCCCTGGAATGCTGGGCTGGGATTCAAAATGTGCATTTCTGCCAAACCTTGTGAGGGATAAGAAGGTTATACAAAATAGGAGTCAGAAAAATAAAGCCTTTGAAAGAGTCCTGCTCCACACATGCAGTTCTCCCTTACTTCCAGTTACTGTGAAATCCAACCTTCAGAGCAGAGCAGAGAGAGCTGGGAAGGAAAGAAAGTGCTGGAATTTAATTTCTTGCACAAGACTGAAAAGCCCTTTGGAAAACTTAATCCCACAGCAAAGCTTCCACAAAAATAAATGGTGATTTAGAGTCTCTATTGACAGCAAAAAGCATAGACCAAATATCAGCAAGAGTGTCCAAAAAGCATGCTTAGTTTATTGAGGAACCAAGAGCAGTGTCTATAACAATAGCTATTTCCTCCTGGGTCTTTTGGAAAAGAACCCTGCCTACATCTCTCTTTCATTTTATCAAGGAATGGCTACTCCAGGCTCTGTCCAAAGACACAGGCTTAAAATCTCCAGTCTTAGAGGAACACTGTGGTCATATCTACTATGCAGCTCAGCCCATTCCAGCCTCACATGGGAAAATTCCTGCTCACTTGCAACTACAGAGTGAGCTTAATGGATCTTGAAAACAAATAAATAAACAAAATAATAGAGCTGAAATGTTGGTTTGTCAGGCGTGAGGGGCCTGGGTGCCAGCTCGTCTGTTATCACAAGTATTTGTGTTATCCCAAAGATAGTTTCCATCTTTCATCCATACCCACGTGGAAAGATGGGTGCTAGGTGTAAAACCAGCAGCTGCTCAAAAGTACTCTGTGGTTGCTGAGAACCAGTCCTTTGAGACACAGGACCTTGAACTGAAGAAACAAATAGCATGAAGGATATTTTTCTTCGTACAATACTCTATCCAGTATCCAATGAGAAATTTGGATCCACATTAAGATATTTAAACTTAGTTTTTCACATCTTGGAGAGATCTCCAAGATACCACTGCAATTACTGGAAACTTAAGGGCTATTCAAACACACCTAAAACTCAATTGCTATACTTGGTTAGCTGAATAGCTGCAAAGCTAAATTAGATTTTAAAGTCTAAATCTGCAAGCTGAATCTCCCCCCACTGTGTCTCTCTGTGGCAAACAGTTGGAATTGTGCAGGGAGAAATTATTTTAGCAATGATCAGACTGGCTCTACCTTGAACAAAGAACTTGGTCATGGAAAGGCAAGGCTGAATATGTGTTCATACACTAATGAAACAGGTGATTCCTGCCAAAAAAGGATAAAATGAACAAACAATTCTTCCCTTGATTTGACAGGTCAGTTTTAAGATCTTGTTACAAATACACTTTTTGATCTGGTTTATGGCACCATGCTCAGTGTGTGAATAACTAAGAAAGTGTTGCTACCAGCCATTCAGAAGAGGAGATTGAATTACATTAGAGCTTTTTGGGATTTGTTTTTAAACAATCAGTGTCAAGGGGTGTAATTTTCTGCATGTCTCTCTTCTGGAGTATGTAGTAGTTCTCCCATTTGAATTTACCTGTGACAGTCACTGATCAATTTTGACTTTCCTGATTAATAGTGGCACCTTCAGATATGTCCATATTGCAAAGAAGATTGATAAGAAAGTTGATTTTTCCAGAAACTATACACAATTTTTTTGAGGAGAAAAACACACTATAGTCTTGTGGACTGGAGGCAGAAATGTGGACACTGATACTTGGACACTGGAGGCAGAAATGTGGACACCAGAAAACATTACTCGTGGGAAAGAATGGAAATCAGGAAAAATAGTTCAAGTAATTTAAAAATGAAATTCTAATAGAAGTGCCTAAATATATTGCAACAAAATACTGGAAAAGAAATATAACTATCATATATTCTTGTACATTCTTAAAACTCCACAGAGCTGATATGTTTTACATGTGAAGCAATGATCTGTTCCTGCTGGTTTCAACTGATTTTAGTAATAAAAGTTTTCTGATGTGAATGTGTCTGATACCAAAGCCAGGTCTTTACAGACCAGGATAATTAAATGAATAATTCAGGTTATACTATGATGGAGAAATTTAGTAATAATATATGATATTGACTTAATTATTGTAAACTAACCTAAGTGATCTAAGACATGACACCTCTGGGCCTGCCTGTCATGACACAAAACCAAAGGGAAAACTTCTTTTCTCTTAAAGATGCATCTTATGGAAAACTTTTCTTGCTCATATGATTAATAATTGAAGAGGATGTGTTCTGACCTGTCAAAGAAAATTAAAATTAAAAATATCTGGAACAACCTTGCAAAGTAGTTCAAATGTGTGCAGTAACAGAAATTAAAATTACTTGGCCCTCTCATATCTTGAAGTCAAATATTCATTTATTGGAGTCCATAGTGAAAAACAGGTACTTCCAGGGGCTGACTCCTCTCAGCTGTTAGACAGTGAGCTGCAGAATTGTCTCCTGTTTCTCTGCATTAGTTAAAGAGGAAGCTGAGATCACTTGCATACACCAAAGTTCCGTTTTAGGTGCTCACATTAGCTGATCATTCATTAGCTGAATGAGTTCTTCCTTTATACTTCCGATTTCTAAAACAAACCTTCTCCTTGGGGAAAACGCTTCCAGGCACATACCGCTGGTAGATGGACCTACATCTTAGACTGCACCATCCTATTCACTGATGCTGGTTAGATGAGCTTTGTCACAAGGTAGGTGAAAACTCTGCTCTTTTTTTGGTGCCTGAGACACAGGCTGGGAGTGAAACTGGCCCCTGCTAGAGCCCTTGCACACAGCACACAGCAGTCACACCTGTGAGCTCCCACCATGCTGCACAGCTCTCAGGAGATGGGGAACATGCTCAAAACAGAATTGGGCATCAGCACAGCTAATGAGACAGCAATGCACCAGGCAGATCCTTTCTTCTTCCTGTGTTTTGGGCCACGTAGGTCAATTTGGAAGAATAACAATTGGTCTTCATGATAAATACCTGTAATATTTATGCTCATATGAGTATGTTCAGAATTAATATTGCTCTGAGTCAAACACATTTTTCTCTTGGAAACACTGTATTATCTAAAAGTCAGAACCGACATTATAGACACTTTGCTCCCTGCATAAAACTGTTTTTGCACATGTTTATGCTAGAGATTTACATCTGGGAGGAAAGAAAAGCCCTGGGAAACATAGCATGGGATCTTGGTTACATTGAAATCAATGGCAAAACCTCCACTGACTTCAGTCTTGCTGAGGAATTTGTGCATGCAGCAGCTCAAGCAACTGTGAGTATCTATGGTGTGATTTCTGAACATGAGCAAAAGAGACTGCCATGGGTTAATTGGTTCATGCCTTCATTAAATCCAGTGTCTTCCCTTTTGCTCTCCTTTAAAAATACTTTCCTTATAGAGACATACACCGCAATTTAAATTTGTTCTGCTGCTGTTCTTTGCAACACTGGAGGTGAATTACATGTACTGAGTGGATGATCCCCTCTGTAGGAAGTACAAGACACTGGGGAATATTTATCTGACATTCTGAAGTAAACAGAGCTAAGAAGGAAAGACAAAGTGACCAGAACAGGGAAGTATGCACACTGACTGGATAACCCGAGCACTCTGGCTTTCAAATCTACCTGTTCTGTAAGTTTTTTTGACTCATCTTGGATTTGCACTTATCTTGTTTGGTTTCTGCCCATTTGGGAAATTTTAAAAACTTTTTTCAGATTCACTGAAATATGGGAAAAAAAATGTTAAAAACCAAGTAATACATGAAATAATACTGAAAGTTAAACATGAAGTCAATAGTCAAGTAAATAGCACAGATCAAAGGGGTTAAATTAACACAAAGGAAATAAGCACATTTATTTTGAGGAAACATAAAATGATCAGTAGAGCCACTCAAATCAATGCAAAAAAATTGTGTCTGACCTGGTCCATCATTAAAAAAAAATGTGAAAGCCCATCCTTTTCCCTAGGAGAAGATGCCCTAAACTACCCAGACACAGACACTTCAGGAGTGATTAACAACCACATCAGTTGATCTTTGTGCAATGTTTTAGAGATCAGTCTCCTCACTAAAGAGGGAGGTTGATAGATGCATCCAAGACTACTCATTTTCAGCTGTTTCTAGTTTAACTAACATGTAAAATGCTATGTACAACAGCCATGGTTTGGAGGCATTGTTTCTACATTCCTTTTTTAATTTTAGCAGCTATATTTCTTCCTCTTAATCCCTATAATAATCCTGTTTTGAGGCATGATTAATTATTTAACTTTGCCATTCTCTCAGGGAAATTATAGACTAAATTGCATGCATGTTATTAATACAAAGCACCATTTTGTTAGCTAATTTAGAATTTCACACCCACATCAAACAGGCAGATGTCTATAATCTATTATTTGTGATCCCACTGAACTGCACTGAGCGGACAGAGCCCACACTCCTGCTCTCCCTCCCTGCTGTGAGGGCAGCATCCTGCTGTCAGGTCCCCTCGGAAACCCAGCCCTGCACACACTGCTACACCATCTTCTGAGTCTTCCAATTTCACAGCCTTTCTCCCTTAATGCCATGCTCCGTGGACACAGCTGGCTTCTCTTTTCTTTTTGGAAGTTTTTGTTTTAAATTCCTGCACTACTGCTTGATTGCCATTGGATACACTCTGGCTCAGTTAATGCTTCTCGGTTTAACTGTGACCATTTCTGGCCCAGGTTTTGTCCCCCTCAATCAATGCTCGGAATTTCTCCCAGAAAGTGGGTTCAAGGTAAACATAAACTCTCCTCCCAGTTGGTTTTGTTTCTAATTTAGAAATGAAGATTGTATATTTATTTCAAAAGGTTACATGTCCCTCTTCTTCAGTTTTGGCTCTCACAGTCATTTTGTATTGCAACAAACTTCATTTTTAAGCCTTGTGCAGTACAATGTTGTTTCTCCTATAATGCTGTTTAATGTAGCAACACAAACCTGGCAAGTGACCTGAATTTCACAGATCAACTGCAACCACACAGGAGACCTGCAACAAGAATGCTTTGTTTCCTCTCAATGTTCTAATTGCTGCCCATGATCCAACTGCTCCCCCATCTGACCTTGCATGCAATTTTCATCACTTATTCTTTGGAGGCCGTCTAGATGTGTGACATGTCTGCAATTCCTCTTGGTATAATGCATATTCAGCACCTGATCAACTGTGTGTCTCTGGGTGTGAGACAGTCTAAATGGAGCCATATCAAATGAATTATGTGATGCACAGGGTGTCTTCAAGTATGTCACAAGCTTGGTGTGCACGCCAGATTCGAAAGGCAAAGCCCTACTCTCTGTTGAATATTTTGCATCTGAGAAGTCAGATGTCTTAATAGAGGTTCTTTTTTTTAAAGCAAGCAAGAACCTTTGGATAGGCTGAGTGGCTGAAATATTGGTACAAGCTTGTGAAACCTGATGATGTTTTCCATTTGTCACATTATCTTTCTTGTAACAGTCTTTTTTCCAGTACTTTTCTTCAGACACCTCAATTGACTGAGTAATACAAAGAGTGAAGGTGAGTGCAGGGGATGGGATGCTGCTGAGACTTTGCCAGTACTTCTACAATACTGCATATGTTTATTGTACTTTGCATCCCCCAGACACTTTCTCTCTCCCAGGGCCAGAGCAGACTGCTACCCACAAAGCTTGGGTGCACCCTTGTTGAAACACATTACATTTCTCCTTTCATTCCCTGTGGTTTTTGTTAACTGGAGGGCCAGATAATTCTGGACAAGAGCTTTTATTTTCATTAAAAGTTAAAGATCGCCCTATGAGCATGGATTAGCTTTGTGGTAAGTCTTAAAACTCTTTATTTACTCACGTTTCATGCACGGTATGTTCCTTATATCCCATATGCCTTCTCCCTCAGGAACAACAAAAAAAAATCAAGCTTTAACAATATATTTTTAGTATACATCTATATGTTACTAAATGTATGTATGACCAGGAAATCCTGCTGCACATTTAAAATAAATAAAGGAAATTAATATGGCTTTTGGGGGACTATTTTTAATTTGTGAGAGAATTCTTTTTTATAACAGAAGAACAACAATCAATGACTGGTTCAAGAAGGCCAGAGTGGTCTGGGAGTTCTTTCTTCACCAAAGGAAGAGGGGGGATCCTCAGATGCATTTACTATAATTTGTCCCTAAACCAAGCCAGACAAGCCTTCATGGTCGGGGAAAATCTCAGATCTTCTGGCTCTCAGGGGCAGCATCTTCCTCCTTTCTAGATCTGCCTGACAGACTTCCAGCATGGAAGATCTCTTCTTTTCTCAACTTCCCCATCTGGTGCTGCTGGCATGGTGGGCCTAGAAGCCATCTATGGCTGCCACTCCGCTTGATGGAGCCCATGTCCAGGGACAAGGTGCTGTGAAGATTTACTGGATGCTGGATGAATATTTGCTGGATGCTCCAGCAAAGGGCTGGAGAGACCTAAATGGACCAGATGCTTTTGAAAGGCCATGACTTTTCAAATTTAGATGCTCATGTTCACTTCCACCAGCTGAAAATTCATAGCAGTTAGTCC
Source organism: Pyrgilauda ruficollis (assembly GCF_017590135.1). Lineage (NCBI taxonomy): Eukaryota > Metazoa > Chordata > Aves > Passeriformes > Passeridae > Pyrgilauda > Pyrgilauda ruficollis. The sequence goes on along the minus strand of NW_024525378.1, from coordinate 305,309 downwards.
CTAAAATGTTTTCATTTGCCCTGCCCTGTGTATCACAATTTTAGACATGCCCTCTGTCATTCAAATACAGGTAGATGTGCTGGAACTAACTGGGAAAAGACAACACTGGCCTGAATGAGTTTTCTATCAATTCTACAGCTGGCCATATCTTAACTGAGAAAGCCACAGAGGACTAAATGGTCTCTTTCCCCAAAGTCTGCTATTGCACAACTGCCAGCAGACAGAGCTAGTATAACCCTAAAATCACATCTCTGCCTGTGGGGTGTGCTTTCAAGGCACACAGATGTCCACTGATAGAACCTTGAGCTGAAAGAGGCAAATGCAGCTGCCATCAATGGCAAATCCAGTTATCATTAATATTAACATTAGAAGAATGTTAATGGAGCAGCACATCTGGATATGTAGAAGAAAAACATCAGGACTAAGGAAGTGAAATTATATTCTCAGGAATGAATTATTCACTACATGTGTACAACCAGCAGGGAGAGAACCACAGGCTGAGAAAAATATGTTCAAACTTACCAACAAAAATAAATACATGAAAGTATGATGTGAGCATCAGCTACATTTCCTAGGCAAAAGCTCCACATGGAGGCCTGAAATCCAACTATATTTGCATTTTGACATATTATCACTAGAAAAGACACAGCAATGCAGCCCCTGAGGCAAGGGAATTCAACATTGCCAGGCCATCTGGGCTTTTTTCTTATGGGTGGAAAATTTCTCTACTCCCAAATGTCCTACAGTATTGTATAGAGAGAAGTAAAGAGGGCAAATGGGGGATGCCCTGCCTTAGAAGCAATAAAGCTATTGCAAGGAATCATCCAGAAATAAAGCCTGCACTCTTGAGGAAAGTAGAGATGTTTTTGCACTATCTCTCTGAACCCACGTTGTCCACTTGCTTCCTCTTTCTTCCTAGGCTTGATGAGCTCACTATTACCTCCTGTGACCCTTCACAAAACTGTTTCACTTCCTCTCTCATTTTCTCTTTGAGCAGATCCTCTCTCTTGGATTTGCCATTACCCTTTATTCCAGGCACATCACTCCTACACACACAGGCGCAGGCACTGGCACACACACACACACACAGAAGTCCTGAGGAGATATTATGATGAATTAGTCTTATTGAAGGCTGTAAACTGTGGAATAAATGGGAAGGGTGCTAAAGCTCCATGGGTCTAGTTTGATGAAGTAATTATGGGCTGCATGTTGTTTGCTTTTGAATTACTGTGCTGCTCACAGAAGTTTCAGAATTCAGGGGGGGAAAAAAAGGAAAGTGCTTTGAAATGCTGTCATGGGAATGCCCACTTTGAAGCTGTGCTAGGAAACCCATCCTGGAGTGTTTATGCTCCTGGGAAAATTCAGCCCAGATGTGACAGCAGAAACAATGATGCTTGAGCCATAGTTACAAGGCCTTGCCATGAGGGAGCACTACATGAGTGGGAATGAATGGAACTAAAGTACATTTCAATCAATGAAACTATGCTGATATGCTTTGAATCAAACAAAGAATCTTGGGTCTCTACTGATGCCTTCAAGGATGGCCCTGGGGCAATGCTGTTCCAGGAGAACAGAAGAGACTCACTTGATTCTCCATGGCATCTGTTACAAGACTGATGTCTGAGTCTGAACAAATACATGCCTGACTCTGAAGTTTAGGCATGGCCCATGGGTGTATGAAATTTTCCAGGCATATGTAAGCTTTGGAACTAAACTGAAACTGGTCTTCAGAATTACTTTTTGCTTATATACAACATCATACGCATACATATGCGTATACACACAAATATTTTAAGAAATTTGAATCATATATTTGTATAATCAAGCCTAATGGCAAAAGTACAAAGCTAATTATTTGACTTGACAATGAATGGTAGGTGCTTGGTAAGCACAACAGTATGTGGCAGATGCAAAAGCATTCTCTTACTTTTACCTCATTACAGGAAAGTGAACAGCATGTGAACTGGTGTGCCATGCAAGTGGCAGCTCACCAAGGACAGGAGGGAACTGACAACCCCGTGCTCTTCGCTGCCTCACTGAAGGTCAGAAAACAGCATAAGGCAAATTTCAGCCAGGCTTTGAAGAGGCTGTCATTAAGGCGGTTTCTATTTCCACAAATGAAGGCCAATGCAGTAGTTAGAGGGAGCAGCTGCAAGGCAAGTGGTGGGCAGGCTAGACTCAGACACTTTCAGTCAGATATTATTCATGGATAAATAAAGAGGAAAAGTGACTTTACGGATTTACCAGCACCCAGTGCTGGTGGTCAGCAAGCTCATGTCGAACTGTTAAACAGGCCTTCCTGAATGGGACTGTGATTACTTCCCTTTCACACTGTATGCCTGCCATTTAAAAGCAGGTCTTTTGACTACAGGATTCTGCCAGGCATGAAGCACAACCACAGGCAACCTCAGAAGTCTCAAACCATCTGGCTACTTTGATTTTAATGCTACCGAAGATGTCTCTATCATCTCAATGGCAGCTTAGTCAGCCATTTCTATCCTTACCTTATTTTTACCTACAAGGTTCTACAGCAAAGACCAGCTGGCTGAAGAAACCATTTCAAAACCCAACCACCATGACTGCCTTTGTTTTACACATCTAGTGGGCATAAATTCTTGTCATTTTGGTTTATGCGAATGGCAGGATTTATTAGATCAGACAGGTCATTAAGTAATTTTTTTCTTTAATAATGTCTTTGATTCAGTGAACTCAAATTTATGCTCTGTTATAGTGTGCTAACAGCTATTTTTTGGCTAGGAAAGCTAGCAATAAATCTGAATTTAATAAACTGACAATAGATCTAAATATGAAAGAGATTCAAGACACTAATTTTTCCAGTTATTTAAAAGCAGTGAATCTTTGTATAACTGCAAGACTAATCCCAAACTAAAAGCATATTCTCTAAAAAATTGTCTCATTGATCACAACATGCAATTCTGCTCAATATGAAGATTTTTTTTAAAAGCCATCCAGCTATTGCCCCAGTTGCCAGTGGCAGTGTGCTCTTTTCACCTCCCAGAAAATAAACAGAATTTGGGAGCACAGATCTGTACATGAATAAGCACACACACACCTCTGTGTGTATTCCTTGCTCTTCCTGTCACTCCCTTTTTCTGCATTTACATATATACAAACACAGAAAGAAGACTTGGAGCATAGTGGAACAGATTGTCCAGCTAAGTTGTGGAATCTACATCCTTAAAGATTTTGAAAGGCCAGTAGGACATGGACCTGATCAACTTTGACCTGCTCAGAGTTCAGTCTGGCTTAGAGAAAGAGGATGGACTTGTGTCCAACAGAGGCCAGATCCCACTTAAATTGTTCAACAATTTCCTGAGCTCAGCAGCTTCCTGCTTTGTTCCACACTCATGAGACATTTCAGTAGCTCCATGCACATACCCACACCTTTTCCACATAGGGAAAATCTCTGGCAAAGCCAGGAAGGATGTGTCTGGGAGCAAAGATAGAGTGGCTGTGCATGGCATTGACTAGACAGGTCTCAACGTGCTCAAGAAAAATGCAGCAGCAGCAAAGCCACAGGATACAGCTTCACCACAGAAATGCTCACACACAGGTCATGCCATTCTTCACTCTGATAATCCCAGCACCCTGGGCAGTTCATCCCATCCTGTCTTGTCTTTAAAGGACTTGACTGAAGTATTATGTGATGGGCATGCATGCTGTATATGGGAATCACTCACAACTAGGAGTTTTAATGACATTCTAAATTCTGAAATCCCCTCCAGCTACATACCTGTCATGGATACTTGAGGTCTGTGTCTCCCAGCACACTCTTAACTAGACTTTTAAGATAACTAGATCTTTACTTAGCTAAATTAAATTCTTTATATGCATCAGATGATTGTAGGCAACTCAAAAGCTTTGGTGGGCAGACTACTTATGTAAGCTTTTTTATTTAAATCTGTCATTTTCCTCGGTGTTTCACCTGCCACTCACATAACTTTGAAAGGAGAGGGCATGTGCTGAGCCTGCTCCAGAGCACTGTAAAGCAAATGCACCTGAACAAAAACCAAGACACCAATATTTTCCTTTGTCTGGCCTAGATTAGACTGCTGTGCAACAAGGCTCAAGGAAGCAGAACTGCAGTCATAAGGGAACTGTCTTGCATGTATGATGGGGCAGAAGACGAGGTAGTAACTACTACAAAGCAGACATACCCTCAGCCCTTCTTGAGACAGTCACAAGGGTGGGAATGTCACCTTTTGATATCTGAGCCCAGTGCTTGAATTTTCTTTTCACTGCTCTCCACTTTCAAGAAGAACCCCAGTGAATCACACTGTTTGGCTATAAAAAGGGAAACTAAAAGAAATGTCAAATGTCACAGTGGCTTGTTCACGTTATCTCTCTGTTCAGACAGGAAGTAGGAGTGCATCCCACTCATGGCGCAGATAGGGGAGACAGCTGCCTCCAGAGTCTCTTCATCAGAGCGGACTGCCCCTTTCAGAGAACCACAGGGTTGTTTTCTTTTCTTTTCTCCACACAGTTTTGTTTTCTGGCCTCTATTCTGCCAATCTAACTCACACTCTGGGACACAATGTTTTCGGGTGTCCTGTCTGTGAAAATTTGTTCTCATTTCTATTTCCATTCATATTTTGAACCATATTCATCTACTCTTAAATTGTAGAGAGTGACTGAGATAAAAAAATATATTATTTTACATTTGAAAGCTGGAATGTTATGTCATTTAATGTAATGGGTTAGGAACTGGTTGAAATCCATGCCACATGGGTAAAATAGCTCAGAATGCATTAATGCTTGAAGTGAAGGAATAAAACAGCCTCCCTCAAGCTAGGCTCAGACTTCTTCCTAGGCAAGGTCAGCTGAAAGGTCTTGCAGTCACACACTCACACCACTCAGAATGAGCACTGCTGCAGATCCTCCATGAATGCTTCTTGCCCCATCTACATGACAGGCAGCGGTCTCCAGGTGTCTCACACACCTTGAAGGGGAGATAGCCTTGCAGCAGCTCTCTGGCCAAATCCTTTCATTCTATTCTCAAATGCATTCCCACTTGGTAAGGTTCAGAAGCCGTATGCAGTCCAAATGCTGAAGTACCTGGCAAGTACAGCACCTATGTGTCATACTCTGTGTGTTAATAAGGGCTGCACAGAGCTGGAGCAGACTGTGGAGACAGCTGCAGGATCGCCTTCTCACAAGTACGACTCTCAGGTAAGAAACTATCAACCAGCCTCAGACAGACAAAGTTACTTTTTCTCTTCAGGAAGATTGACAGGCCAAATCATGCTCCCTTTAGCTGATTAATAATAACATGGAGAGAGCAGCTAGGCACTAGACAAATGGTGTCTTGAGCAGATCCCCTCCTTGGGGTTTCGGCCTTTAATGCTGAGGTTGAATTTCTCACGCTCCTACAGATAGGAAAGTAGTGTTTGCAGCCCAATTAGCCTGTAATGGCTCTTCAAGCATTTGTTGATGATAGTAATCTGGGCTTGAAGTCTTGGCATGTAAGGGATGCTTGTGATTGATTGTAGCTCACGTTGTCTTGCACTGGCTGCAGGCATGTAGAAAGGACAAGGGTCACCTCGTGCTATCACAAACTAAGGCCTCTGACATAAGGCATCCCTCTGACATGGACCCTGTTGCCCATGTGCTGAGCTTTGTTAGTCAGATCGTGCCAAGGCTCAGGCTAGAGAACTATCAGCTTTCTGAAAGAACAGCATTATAACAGCACAGACAAAGCACTCTTATGTGCTTTGTGCTGTGCAAACTGAGACCAAGTGGTAAATGTGTCAGTTTAGGAGTGTTTTGGACCCAAGAAGCAATGGAATGTCCTTTATATCTTTCGAAATGAGAGTCTGTTTGGATTAAAATGATCTCCATGTAAGCAAAAAAAAAAAACCCAGCCTTCCCATTTCAAAGCTGGCAGGGCTTCTTACACAGACCTCTATTCAAACAGTGTAGGGGAAGAGGAATAGGGGACCTTTTTGTTTAACTCAAATGGCGTGGTGTGTGTTTCTAACATAAAAAGCAAGACAAAAAATGAACTCTGTCTGAGGCAAAAGATTTAGAAGAAAAAGGAAAGTATGAAGGTAGGAAGCTGTCTGAACACAAAAGCAAGGAAAGCAAACACTTTTAGTCATTGACAGTACATGCATTTTTATGAGTGTTAAGAGAAATTTGGTGTGATGATTCTGATAATGACATCCTAGCCAGTACAGCTGGTCTACAGCAGAAAGAGAAGAAGCTGTATGAACAGTGGGATCTAAGAGGAGGCTTTAGAGCATGTTGTAAGAATAGTTTCAGGCATTTGGGGAAGATCCGAGATTGAGTAGGACTGAAAACCATGGTTGATAACGAGAAGGAAATTCCAGCTGAAGAAAGGCAAATCTCTATGTCACCTAAAAATAACTACAGCCAGCCATCCTACCAACGACCAGAAGCTCAGGAAAGCACTGAGGAGTGGCCAGTCTAACCCAAGTTCCTTTTTTCCAGAAGTTGGAAAAGCCCAGTGCTGGACAGGACACTGTAGAAAAGGTCACTATGTACAATTTTGCCACAAAGATGGATGTAACAAAACATACCATAAAGACAAAATTGTCAAATATAACTTATTACCTCAGGTTTAACTGTCACATGCCTCTACTAAGAAATCTCCATTACCCTTTTTACTCTATGCCACTTCCACTCTCCTTACAATGAAAATGCTACCTTCTGGCTGTACAAGTACCAGAATAATCTTCACAGTCCCCCCCCCCCCCCCACCCCGCCCCAGATGAAACTCACTCAGCTTCCTAGTTTTTTTGTTACTCCCAAAGAACTCTACTTACAAACTCAAAGCAGCCACCTGCCTGCTCTGCTTAAGCCCTTTTCTTTGATTTCTCTTCCACTCACACTTCTGTCTGCTGCTCTGCCCACTAATCACCCCACTCTGTAACACAAACCCAGAGCCCACCTTGGCCTTACTCTCTCTCACCTCTGATGACATTTGACCCATCCTGGCTGCCTGGCTATACCCACACTCCTCTTTGCTGCCCTCAACAAGTTTCTCCTTCTATAACCTCTCATGGCAACACATCCAGCCTCGATGCTTCTCTACTCAGTTTTTACCTCTTTTCTCTGACAGTCTGTTTCATGATTGTGCCATTTCTAACCCTACTGCAGACACCCAAACAATTTCTCCATCATCTCCCAGCCCTAACAGAGATGTGCTTTTTCTGCTGTCACTGCCAATAAAACCACCTTCTCATTAAGATGCTTCTTTTCCTACTCCCTTTCTCTATCTCTTTCTTCTTTTCCTTCTCATTTCTGCTCTTTTGAACAACCCTGCATCCAAGCCCTTTCTCTGCTCCAACACTGTTCTCAGCCACAACTCTCCTCAGACTGGGTCTCCTGGGAAAGACTCCTTTTGGAGTTTCTCATTCTCTTTCCACTCTCACTCATCCTTGCATGTGGATACCTGTGTGCAGATAACAAGCCCACCCTATAGGTGTTGATTTCTTTGCACTTGTGTCTTTCTGTTATCTGCATCCATGCCTCAACCTCCCCTCTCACCTAAGAGGCCACCCCTCAAACCGTGTTATCTCTTTGTTCCCTCTGCTGTTACATTCCAAGTGTCACCAAGTTTCTTTCAGCATTATCCATTGCTCTCAGATACAACCCTTCACCTGGGGTCTTCCAATCCATCAGCATTTGCACTCAACCCTTTGTGCTTTCCCCCTACCGACAGCTTTGCTGATGCTCTCTTGCTGCTGTGATTCTTTCCCCTCTTTTTCCCACTGCAAGTATTATACTGGCACTGGCTCAACTGCAACAACTGTTCCTCCAAGAGCAGGCTGACAACTGCCACTACGAGTTTGTTCTCTCCTTTTTCCATTCACCCGTTTCATGCAGCACTTAGCACAGTGGGCTTCTGGCCCACCAGCGAGGCATCTTAAGCACTGCACTGAATGCAAATATAATCACATGGCTCTGGAAGTTGTTCCTGCCATTCATATGAATAGCTAACTGCTTTTTATTAATTAACTTTTGGCCACTGTGAAGTTTTGTAGCAATCTTTATGCTGCTTAAGACCAGGCCTCTCCTTCAGGAATAGTTGAATAATAGCACCAGCTGGATGTATCATAATTATCACAGCCTCAGCACTGTGGAAATATAAGACTTCTGGTGGGTGGAAGCCATTGCCTCTTTCTTTTCCTATGTGCCCGGGCTTATCACAGGATGTCATTCAAGGTTAAAAAGCTTAGCATCCCTGCTGATCATGCCTTTCCCCCTGGAAAAAACATGTGATGGATACGATCACAAAGGGTTGTATTTCAGCTGCACAGTCTGTTCAGGCTTGTCCATCTTTACCTTACCCGTGGTGTCCCAAAACCAACATGTGACCCTGTGCACGAGGCATTAATATCTGGATTCCATTTTAGTGACACTGAGAGCATCAGATCATTGTTGTGAGGCCGCTCACTCAGAAAGCTGGAAGCAAATAAGCAGAAACACAGCAATACTGCATGCTTTACACCTCAAGGAGGGAGGCTGACCTTGGTTTTCCCATTTTTCCATTTTTAATGCTAAAATCGTTAGGGGACATTGACTTTAGTCACATGTGAGAACTCCCTGCCCTACAGCTGCCCACTTCCTTTTCCCTTCCTGTCAGTGATGTCTTCATAGTATGCTATGGGAAAGGCTGAATATATTTCTCTTGTTCTTAGGTGCAAACACATGGAATTTCCATTCTGTGTCTTCCTCTCTGCTTACATGCCTCTAAACATTTTGTCTCCAAGAACACCCATGTCCTCTGCAGGGCTGCTCTCAAGGAGTTCTTCTCCCAGCCTGTGCTCATGTCTGGCATTGCCCCAACCCAGATACAGCACCTTGAACTGGGACTTTATGTTTTGAGCAGAGACAATGTATACTCGCAGTGAAAATTGTAAGTATATGCTTGGAAAGACTGCCTCATCCTCCATTTGAGGATATAGTTATGCCTCAGTTTATCCAGATTTGGGATTGAGCCTCACATACTCCACAGCCAACTTCAGTGTAATTGTACTGGCAAAGTTCCCAGGTTCTGCAACAATCTGGTGGAGGCAAAAGCCAATTCTGCCACTGCTTCTTTTCTGCTGTAACAAAGGATATGTTTAATTAAATAAATATAAAGATTAACAATGAGGACAGTGCAATGGTATCTCTGTTACTCCCTCAAATATTCCTTTTCCTTTATTTAGCAGCCTTAGTTTTCAGAATATCCACATTGGGGTTCTCTACATCAGTGGCTTTTGCCTGCATTGTGGCATTTCTAGGAAACACTCTCCCCCAGACAAAATCAACAGGATACTTTATGAAAATGCTTTATGAGAAAGCACTTATGACAAAAACTGGTCTAATAATGTGTTCTTATTCCTAGGTTTAGGTACGAGCTCTCTACACTGCCTTTCTTCTTACTCCCTGACTATTTGCATATTATTGCCTCTACTAATAGAATATATCAGTGTTCTCCTGTTTACATATCTCCCATTTATTTCTTCTTTCTTGCCATACTACTGCAGTTCTTAAAAAAATACAAACAAACACAGATTTTTGTTAGATAGATACAATGATTTTTTGATAAAAGGTGAAAACCCTCTTGAATTGTGAGCTAATTTCTGACCTTCTGAATGCAGGGCATAGCCTCAGCTCTGCTGATTGTTAAAAATGCAGATAATTTTAATGTCAACTCCTTGGGCAAAGCAACTAAGTGGCCTGCAGTACTCCTTTTCCTGGACTGACCTTATGACTAAAACACTGCCAAAATTTTACACATTTTCCTGTGGTCTGTTCCCCAGACAATGAAATCCAAGCTGCCAGATTTTTTCATTAATTAGTTCTTCAGTGGATGGCAGAAAAGCAAGAAGAATATAAGCTCAGATATGTTTGTTTACTTTACATCTGCTGCCCCTTAACCTCGGGTTCCGCATTTCTCTAGCAAATAACATTTTCTCCATTATCTCATTACTACAATGTGTCCAGCGCTTTCCTTTTCATTCCTTGCAACTTTCACCCCTTTGCCTTCTCTCTCATTACTTTTTTCCTGGTGTTGACATTAGGGCAATCCAGTGACTGACCCCCTTCTCCCTTCCTTGGGACTGTCCTTCTGCAGGGTGAAAAGATGACTCCTAAAAACAAGCTGATCTTTTGTGAACATGGAGTGTGTGTGAAGGTGGCTCTGCTATATGGGCCAGCTGGAGAAAAAGGAGCCATTCTGTTGGGGGAAGGAAATTGCCCAGACCTTTCTGTCCTTTGCCTCACTGTCCTGGCTAAGTCTGTAGCTGTTGTTCATGTTCCTGGAGAAGGAGGGAAAGGAAGGGAGAGCCTCCAGAAGATGTTTAAAAAAAAAAAATTAAACAATTAAAAAAAAAAAAAAAAAAGAAAAAAAAAGAAAAGAAAAGAAAAAAATAGAAAGAAAAAAAAGAGGGGGAGAGTATTGGGTTGAGAACCACCTGAACGATAAAAAGCGAGGTATTAAAAATGATGACAAAAGGTATTAGGGAAAAAGTATTGGAAAAGTATTAATTAAAAAAAAAAGTATTTAAAAAAAGACCCACCAGAAAATGTTAAAAAAAAAAAAAAAAATTAAAAAATTAAAAAAAAAAAAGAAGAAAAAAGAAAAGGAAAGAAAAAAATAGAAAGAAAATAAAAGAGGGGGAGAGTATTGGGGTGAGAACCACCTGAACGATAAAAAGCGAGGTATTAAAAATGATGACAAAAGGTATTAGGGAAAAAGTATTGGAAAAGTATTAATTAAAAAAAAAAGTATTTAAAAAAAGTGGTTTTTAGAAAAAGCATTACAGCCCCCGAGGCTCCACCCGGCGGTGGCACGGAGCGGGCCCGGCGGGCAGGGCAGCGTGCGGGGGCTGCCCGGGGACCGCGGCGGCAGCGAGCACAGCGAGCCGCGGGCACCCTCTGCTGCCGCCGCAGCCTCCTGCTGCTGCTGCTGCTGTGCCCTCCCGAGAGCTCCTCTCCTCGGGAGCTGGGCGCGTCCCTATTACCGACCACATCCCCCTGCCCTATTACCTGTTCTCATGGGGTGTGCGGAGACTTCACTCTTTGGAATTTCCACTTCCCTGCCCGCAGAGCCACCACAGACCTGATCACAAGCACCCTCCTTCCTCTGACTAGGGGATGGTGCTATGCATGGTCAGGAGCTGGACTCGATGATCCTTGTGGGTCCCTTCCAACTCAGCATATCGTGTGATTCTGTAAAAAACAATCCTGAAGCCTCCCCATGTAGCAATCGCTAAAGACAAAAATTCCCAAAGGTTCCTAGACATCTTAGCATCTCTGCTCTGTGACTAGCCACCCCATCATCACACATGCCCTTCATCCAAAAATGCTGGAATAGGATAGGACCTTGCCCTTAGGGGATCACCTGCTGAAAACAAATGGTAGGTGTGCAGGCAGATCAGGTGAGAGATGCTAACACAGGAAGAGTCACATATCCTCATATGTGCTGTGTACTTTTGATTAGGTTTGGTAGGCAATGCGCCACTAAAACACACACAGAGACCTTATGCTGATCTAGTTGCAGATATCCCTGCTCATTGCAAGGGATGTTGGACTAAGATGACCTTTAGGGGTCCCCTCCAATCTCCAACACAAACCATTCTATGATTCTATAAATTAAGAGTTATGAAAACTTCAGCTCACCCTCAAGCTGTCTGAGTTGGTCTGGCACAAGGCTCTGCACAGGTATTGACCAGCAAAACCAATACTGCTGCTCATCTAGGCTAGGAACTGCATGTTGTCACCTCTCCCTTTCACCTTCTCTGCTGTCCAGTGGTTTTCCTTCTTCCCAGATACCACCCTTCTTCCGGGCTTTGCAGGACTTCTTTTTCCTTATACTAATTTTCCTTCTTACGTGCATGTCCCGTCTCTCCCTTCCTTCTCCGACATAGGAAGTTTATGGTGGAAGGCTGAAGGAGGAGAAAGAATCAAGTGCACAACATGGGTAATAAGGAGAGGGGCTAAAAAGCGGCTGTCCTAGGAAGGACAGGTTGGAAGGAAGAATTTTTCTAGTGGTTCCTAAGGATTGTTTCCTTCAAGCTGTCAGATGTCATGGAAGCCAGGGAATGAGCAATCCAGCTCATGTAAGTCTTTTTTTCTGGGCAAAACATAATGTACTTGCTTAACAGCCCATAAAGTAAACATAAACGCCTAAGCCCAATAATGTCATTTCAGCTAGGAGCATCTGTATCAACATCATGGTGACTTTGCTTGCCTCCCGTTTCTGTGTCCTTGAGGTATATACATATATTATTTTTTATTAATCTTCATAAGTTTGGACAAGCACTGCACCCAACGCTCAAAAGTCACTGTAGCTCCAACTCTACAACACAGAGGGTATGTGAGATCAAACAAGGTAAATTCTGAGCTTGTAACAATTAATTTTTTAGCTTTATTCAAAAGTAGAATAAGTAACATTAATTCAGGAAAGCTAGTTACCATGTTATAATACCTAGGGCCCATAACTGCTGAATAATTTAGAGTAAACTTTGCATCCAGTGCCATGAATTATAATCTAAAAACAAGAGTATACAGTCAGATCAGTTAGTTCAGCTTGAAGTATCTCAGTCCTGATTCAGGATTTATGCCTGTATTTAAATCATATTCCCTCAGCCTGCATTTCCATCTTCAGCAAGAAGTGCCCATCTGCCTCAAGCCACGCAGAGCTAAGCCCAGTAGAGCCTTAGCTGTGCATTCCAGCCCGGGACTCATGTTTCCTGTATGATGCATGTGTCTCCTCCACACACATCAGTCCTGTTCAAATAATACTGCAACCCTGACTGACCTTTCAATATTAATGACAACACACTCTAGAAAGCACTAGGAGAGAAGTTTTCAAAGCAGCTGAAGGAGATAGATAGCTATCTTGTGGGATTTTCAAATGCGACTAAACAGGCCAATTGGCTGACTCCCACTGCATTCATGAAATCACTAAGAGTTGAGTACCTAACTTCTTCAGTCATGTTTGGAAACCTTGCCACAAGCATCTGTGAAAAAATAAGAATTTTGGGGCATTTGCCCTTACTTACAGATGAGGTCTGCCCAGGCACACATTAAAACAAACAAAAAAATCTTCCCAAAACTGGTTAGAGCCTACCTAGTACCTCATATATGAGAGTGCTCAGAAGAGCTGAGTAGCTCTAGGCAAGACATACTGAACCAGCTTTAGCTTTGGTTCCATATGCTTTGTATCCTGGATTCAGACCCAGCAGAAACTGGGGTAGCATTATTGTAGTGAAGCCTGATCATCCTCAAAGCACCTACATGCAAAGAGGAACAAGAATGTAAAGCCAGAGTGATGAGCGGAGAGCACCTGCATTTGGGACAGCTGCTTCATTTACTTGGTTTCCAAAAGAAAAGGGAAAAAAGAAAGGCTCTGTATCTCCAAAACTTGTTCCCCCCTCCTCCCCTGGGAACTTGGAGCATCTCTACGAGGTAGTCCACAACCTGCAGCTACTTTCCAGAGGCCACACACACCTGGGAGTGCCAACAAACTGTGGGCTGTGACCTGGTCAGCATCATTTTGCCTGCCACAGGCATTGCAGGTGGGCCACTCTTTATTGACAACCTCTTGAACAAAGATTTTTACCTCTGCCACAACACATAGATAAATAAAGACTTGCAAGAAGTGCAATTTTCAGTGAAATTAGCTCTGGTTGGAGAAGTATTTGTTCATATATGCAAGATACAGCTGTCTTCGTGGCAAAAATTTATTTTATCTTAAATGTTATATTAAACAAGAGCTTTTCTGTCTCATAATTTCAGTCTGCTGTAGAAATCATCACTAGCATGTGAAAAATGTTTGGGGAGGTCACATCACACGGGTCTTCCCCACAAATCAAGGCACTGAAAACCAGAAAGCACCATGTATATTGCTTATCCCTCACTCACAGATCTAGATTAATCCAATTTGACCTTTGATTCACTTTAGCCACATGGTCAAAATGATCCATGTTAATCTGTCCAAAATTGTCTGCCCTTCTGTGCCAAGCTCACGCTTGCATTCAGAACCAGACACACATACCAGCACTGATCCTCATCTCCTGGCCACTCTGAGCCAAGCCTCAACCTCCAGCAGAATTTGCATTCAGGCTGAAAGAGGAGGCATCGTCCTGGTGGGGAGCTTGATGTGAAGCTCCACATTTACAACCCTGTCACCAGACTAAATCAAATGGCATGCGGTCCATAACACTGTCAGGAAGGTAGGGAATGCCGTTCTGCATCTGATTAAGAATGATATATTCAGTCAACTCACATAATAATGTTGTTTTAGGACTAAAATGAAAAACTACTGGCAAATGCAATAATCTTTTCTTTCAAATGGTGAAGAGGATATGCAAATACACCATAGTATAAAAACCTAGCGATCCTTCTGATACAGGATCCTGGGATCAGGACAGGGATGCTTTACAGCCTGTGTGCTCTGCCTTTTGCCTCCTATTTGTTGTTTATGCTTAGGAATAGAGCAGTGTGGGATGGGATATTTAGGAATTGTCACCACACGAATGACATATGGGTGCTGCCTGGCTCATGGCATCTTTATGATGGTGTGACTTCTAATCCAGACATATGCAGATTAGCAGTGGATTCAGTCATGCTGAAAGCATCCAGGGCTTCCTTTTAAGCACCAATCCCTTTCTGACTGGCAGCGATGTGACTGTCAGCTACTGTTTCCTGATGTCTCCCTCACATGACTGCTGAGAGCCGTGATACACCGCGCTCGGGTGGCTATCTCATTTCCAATCAGTGTACTGTGGCAGCAGACAGTAACGGGGGTTTCTGTTCCTGGATGGGTGCCACAGTGTACTTGGAGACATTTGCTGCTTGCATGTGAGTTTTGGAATCCCCTTTCACAATCAGGAGGTCTATGGAAAAAGAAATCCCTACCACAGCATGAACATAATACTGGCTCTGCGTGATGCCAAAAGCATTAATCTCCTTCAGCCTTAAGGCCGTGTGCCTATGGATTCCAAATGTCCCAGTTCACTCAGCACATTTCTCTCGACCTTATGCCTGATTTTTTGATAATTATAACATCACATGATTGCATGGTACTCTGAGTTATGAAACTGACGCTTCACATTAGTAGAAAAATTCAGGTAAAATTTTTGAACCATGCATAGGAGAATGGAGAAGCCATTATCGTGGACTGCAAACCTGATTGTACAGTAGCTTCTAAATTTGGGGATGAGTAGCCTTTACCATGGAAAAATGATACTCCAGTTTAAATAAAAATTTCTGAGTTTGATTTTCATTGAAAGCCCATGGATCTCCATCTGTAACTCTCACTGGCAGTAGAGCTTCCAGCCCACTTAATTCATGCCAGGACTCCACTTAAAACATTTATAAATGACGAACAGGTGACTAAATGCTATGTTGAGAGGCACAACAAAATGCTTTTGACAGACAATACAAAGGCAAATGGTAGTAGGAAAGTAGGCAGTAAGAAATTTGTTACTGTGAGGATGGTGAGGCACTGGAACAGGTTGACCAGAGATGCTGTGGCTGCCCCATCCCTGGAAGTGTTCAAGGCCAGGCTGGATGGGGCTCTGAGCAATCTGGTCTTGTGGAAGGTGTCCCAGTCCCTGGTAGAGGGGTTGGAACTAGATGATGTTTTAAGTGCCTTCCAACCCAAACCATTCTATGATCCTATGATCACTTTTGGATTTGTCTTTTGTACCAAGTGTTGATTAGGTTTTGAATTTAAAGAGTAAACCTGCAAACTAGAGCCAGAAATTTTCCTTTCTTTGGCATAATTTGAGATTCTAGATTTACAAAGCGTTTATTTCTACAACACCTGTCATGGCAGGGAGTCCATTCAGTCCTGCTGCTGTCACTGTCCTCTCTCTGAATAAGCTGCTTGGGCTGCTGCAAGAGATGCTACAGCACGAGGAAGCAGGAAGCAACAGGCAGCACACAGCTAGTGGGGACGACTGGTTATCCCACTAGGATTTATGACCAGTGGTAGACAAGGCTGATGTTGCTGTTCATAGGAACAAAGAGCAAAGTTCCACTTCTATGGCACAGACTCTATGTGGCAGCAGCGCATGCACCACACGTTCTGAAAATTAAGACACTCCCTTCCATGGGCAACACATCTGCCTGTCCATCAGTCCTATGGTCAGCACAACCGGCACACCTGTAAGAGAACACAACTCTTGCCAAGGTTCCTCAGGCAAGAAGAAAGAAGGAGAAAAAGAGATGCTTGCAAACGGTGATTTTATTCCCTTTCCCATCTCCTACTGATTTTTTTTAAACTCTTTTTAATATCATTCACAGCATGTGAATGCATCAGTGTCATTGTGCCCTGGTTGTCCACTGAGCATAATTCAGACACTCTAATTGCTGCAGAGAAAGGAATCGGAGGTGATGCCAAGCAAATGTGTTAAAACAAACCACTAGGAACTGAAACTATGCAAACCATGTTTTGTTGCCTCCAATCTGGGCATTGCAGAATGGTTTCAGTTATTTGGCATGTCATGAAGGCCCAGCAAATTTATGTCTTAAGGAATGTAGCAGGGTTGGTTGAGATCAGTGTGATCATACAGAGACTTGTGAAAAGTTAGTAGAATTTATGTTTTGATACTGAAAGATCACCTTTCTTTTGAACTTCCCAAACAACTTGTCTATAGAACATGTGAATTCAATCACATGGTTGATAAACACTTTAGGAAAATCACCGTTTTCTGCAGTGTGTAATAAATGCAATTCTGCAGGACTGATGGAGAGGAAGCTTCAGGTTTCTCACTTTCCTTTGTATTACTGTGTGGGCACCATGCACCGAGATCAGCTGAGTGTGGGTCACAAGAGAAATGACAGTGAGGTTCACCACAAATGCTCCTGCCTGCTCTCTGGTCTGCCAGCCACCAGCAGTGTGGGCACCAGACACTTCAGCTGGAAGGGACCTGTGGGAGTCACCTACTCCAACACCCTGCCCAAGAAGGGCAACTTCAGAGTTAGACAGTGGCTGATCAACAACAAAATGAAACACGACAGAAACAGGGGTAAGTATGTGTGTTGGATGTACAGCATCAAATGGAGAATTCATAACAATTTCGTAAGTACATTTTCACTTAACCACTACTTTAAAAACATATTTAAATGGGACACTGATACACGATCAGCTCTCTCAGGTAAATGCTGCCAGAAAACAGCAACTGTAAGCTGTTCAAATTTAGCAACAAATTGAGCAAAGGAAACCTAATGCTTTAATCCAAACACAAGCAGCAGATTAAAATCCTGATACCATCACCAAACATAATAATGGCTTTCATGTTATTTCAGATTTTTATATCTTTTTTTAGGAACTGTAATTTAACCTTGTTAAGTAGGAGTTTCTGGGGTTTTTTGGTGGGGACAGGCTCTCTCCAGACCAAAGCAGAGGCATACAAGGAGAGAACTGAGAGCAAGCATGTGCTCTTGCAGTCAGTGTCAGGCAGCTGAGGGTGACCAAATCTGCTCCTCATTTACTTCTGTACAGCTGGAGAGCTCTAACAGCACTCTGCCTGCTCTGCTCATATTTCCTTTTTACAGGGGACAGACTTAATCAGAAAGCTGGAACAAATTGCACCTTTGGTTAAACCATCATGCATTCTAACCGTTGCTTCCTCTTTCCCGGTATCTGACATCAGAGCCATGCTGTTTGAGGAAGTCACAGTTGTAGCAATTGTTTCTAACCACTGCTCCCTTCTATTTTAGGCTGGCTGAGCATGATCCCATCCCTTTAGACTGATTCTGACTGAATACATTTATATCTACAACCTGTACATCAAGAACTTTTGTTTAAGAAGACCAGAGGACAAGACATTTCTGCACAGAATGAAGGAACAGAAAAGAGAAGCGTGGCCTTAAAAAAAAAATCTTTTGTATTGATTTGAGATTCTTTAACAACAACAGCACTTTGATTGATGCAAAGTCACAATGAAGTCACAGTAGACTTGGTGTGATGAATGCTCCTTTGACCTTTAGAGATGGTTGGCCTCATTCCCCCACTGCTGTGCACCTTGGGTTGTAATTTATACCTGTGGCAAAGTGGTTACCAAACCAGCATGGTAGCAGTTTATAGCATCTTGTGCAAATCACAACGCAAGGAACGAGGCAGGGGGAAATCAGGCCCAGCGCCTTCTCCCACAAGGCATCAAAGAGGGGATCTTTTATAATTTACTACAATACTGCCTAAGCACCAACCTAAAGCGAGGCCCTGCCAGGCACCCTGCCAACATGGAATAGTGGATGGCCCAATAGCTTGGCTACGGGGGGAAGCTACTGCTCATTAAATGAAGGTGTGTGCAGGGAGAGCAGCTCTTTGAGGTCTGAAAGGAACCAGGGCATTTAGTGAGCTCCAGGGCTGACCACAGGCACAGCAGCTATGCAGAGAGGCTGGAACCTTGCTAGTGTGCCTCTGAAATCTACCCTCCCAAGCAGATTAGCTTGTGTGAAGACACCTCTGTAAACCTCTGCAAGATGCAAGAGCCTGGGAAACACGCAGAAGAATTACACAGAGGAAGAGGCTTCCATAGTTGTGCACATAAGGTAAGAAGGACAGTGCTGGCCACATCTACAGAGCTTTGCTAGATCACTCCTAAAATTGCCTGACTCAGGTTGCCCCAGAGTAGAGGAACCTACCTGTGTCCACGCTGAAGGTCTTCAGGTGTCCCAAATACCTCCTCAGGCAGAGACCAGCTCTGTGCTCTCAGACCTAAAGTCAACCTCCAAAGCTCTCCAGGAGGTAAGACATCCATCATGAAGCTCCTTGGGTCATCTCATCCTGAAGGAAAGTGCACCACAGCCACACTAAAACCTCATCAGAAAGCCCTAAAAGGGGTCCCACTGAATGGTAGCCAAGATCACCCAATAGCAGATACAGCTGACTACACAGCAGGCCAGGGCTGGAGAAAAGGGAGATGACTGCATCATCTCATTGCCACAAACTAATGGACAAAATCGGCCTTTTCTGAAGGAAACATTCAGGCTTGAACAGAAAGAAGAGATCTTATACAGAAGGTGCTTTGAACACAAGGCATCTTGATGGTTTGTCTTCCTCTTTGTGAGCAAAGCAGAGGAAGCTGAAGAGCAAGATCTGACCAAGGCATACCAAATGAACATACAACTGTGCAGCCCTTTTTCTGTCTTTTAAATATCCTGCAATTCCCCAATGTATACCCAAGACGCTAATTTTGAAGGTACCCAAGAGAAACTGGGATCTGGCGTATTTGTAGTGTTGTGACAGGCAAGCTTGTAGGAAACCTGTGTGCAATATTGCCCTGGACACCACTGGCTCCAGCACCAGGCAAGCTGTCCTGTGTGAGTCCAGACTTTGTAAGGAAATGGAGGGGACAGCTAACCTCTCCTTCCACACACTCTCTCTACTTCCAAGACGCCTTCTTGCTTTCACAAGAACCCAAGGGACAAGTTTATTTAGCAGGAACTTAAACCAAACAGTGGTTTTGAATTTGTTCACAGCCCCTACTGCAGACCCAGACAGGATGAAGCCTATGAGGTGCCTTGAGCATGAGTCGGGGCAGTTTGTTCAGTGTGGTCCTTACAAGAGACAGCACATGAGTCAGCTGGCTAACCACTAGAAAGCAAAACCATACTCCTCATAAGCTTTCAATTAGAAACAGTAAATTAACAAAGCCACAATCATTTCTTAAAAGCTTCTTTTTCAAAGTAAGCCTTTTCCACTGTCCATTCTGAATTCTTAACAGGATCCTGAGGTGAGGACAAACTTCATCTCCTTGTAAAAGACTGGAGGTGAGAGCAGGGCCGAGTGCAACCTGGGTCATCAGCAAGATTTTGGCTAGAAGGCATCTTGAGGTCTCCATTTCCACCACCTACTCAAGGCAGTGCTAGCTTCTAGGCAAACCAAGCTGCCTTGCAAACTTGCACTGTCTCTGTGGACAGAGACTCTACAATGCTTCAAAGAGACCTGTTTCGATGTCTGACTAAGTCTCCTGTGAAGAATTTCCTTTCTACAACCAGAATTTCCCACCCTGCACCTTGTGACCACGGCCTCTTGTTTTTGTGCTCGGCAGCTTTGGTAGTAGCCTGCCCCTATCTTCTCTGTAACCCCTCCTTTAGATGGTTGAGCTCAGCACTTACACCTCCCCTTCTCCTTTTCTTCTGTGGGACAAGTACCACCAGTTCCCTCAGCTCATCCCACTGTTACCCACTCCAGCCTAAGGCACAGGAGCATTTTACTCAAAATTAATGACACTACTCCATTTCTGCAGAGGTCAAAACCAATGACCTCACCCCAACTACTCCAATGATAAAATCATTTGAGGATTTTTTTTCTTCATTCTGTATATGTTAAATGCTCACATAACCCCCACAATAAATTAAAAACTACACAGAGTAATGTTTCATTACAAGCCGCATAAAATGCAGCAACAAATGATACCCTAGCAGGTGACCATCCCTCACTGCTAGGCATTAAGCCCACTGCTTGGCCAGCTGAGCTACACTAAGCATCAGTTAAAACCTGCAGATTGATTAGACCCAACTGGCACCTGCAGAATTAATACCTGCAATTTTGGTCAGCTAGCTAAACTAATTGAACTGAGCAGCACACAGTGATCAGATTTCACTCCTTCTCTTTTCACACATAACTCCTGACGTCCTTTGCGAGCAGTTGTGAGAAACTGCATATTTGATTTAGTTTGAAATTTGATCATTTTTGCAGGTGACTCCGGCTTTTGAATGTAAACATGGAGATACCTCTTTATTCTCACTGGAAAACATAGAGGGTTTGGTTTTTTGTTCTACCTCAGGAAACTGCTATTGGATATTCAGTGACAAGCAGTTTGAATAGATAGATTTAATTTTTGCTTCAGCCCTGGTAACAATAACTACCCTTACAACTCTTGTAATTACCACCCAACATTTCACCCACAACTACACAACAGCCTCTCTTTCTGTATATTTAATCACCCTCTCTGAACTTCCAACTCCACAAATGGAGCTGCTGGTTGATTAGCAAACAAATAATCACCTGAGTGCCAGACACAGACAGCTGCCCCGTGTGTGTGTGTGTCACTCATGACCCATCTGCAGGACTCAGCAAATGCCAGCTGCTTGTCTTGGAGCAAGCTTGGCAGCCAGGCACTGGACACAGAGAGTGATACAGGCATACACGCATGTCCGTGCCTCTATGTATGGCAGAGAAATTAGACTGAGGAAAGCATGGAAAATGTCAGGAAAAAAGAAAATATTTTTATCTGCTTTTCTCTCGTGGGTATTTTTTTCTTAGTGTTTCTCAGTGCCGTAACTATCACACCATCTGCTGAAGAGTAGTTTTGGTGTAAGCCCAGGTAGACAAAAAATGAGCTGGCTGCTCAGAACATGCAGTGAGAGGAAATTTGGTAAGTGGTCCTGACTAATGTGGTGTCTCACAAGTTTTATACTTTCTAAACATTACAAGATGACAAGCAGCTACAACTAACAAAATGTTTGGCAAAATCGCCTGACTAAATCAAATTTTTGCATTTGTTTTGTGAAGTGACCGTGCAGTTCAACAAAAGGTGGACTTGTAATAATGGTCTGCATTATCCTCACAAAGACATTAATATTTTGATATTGCAGTCATCACCTTGAAAAGAAGTTAGAGATTCAATGCCAGCTTCAGCAGTTATATGCTAGAATGCTTCTGAACTATATCTGAAAATTCTCACTTAATGATGTGATATTTTATTTTAAAATATGCATTTAGGTGTGTGGTGATTATTCAAAAAAGTTATAAAGCCTACTCAAATCCATTGGCTTCTCTAAGGCTAGATCTTGCTCTATTGTTTGATTTTCTTAACAAAAATGGCATTAATACTTTGGTGGAACATGGGTTTATATCAGAGACTTATTATGAGCAGTGCAAAAATGAAAAAAGTAAAAGACAGCACTTTAGAAACTAATGATTTGTTGGGCGTCCTTCCAGTTGGAAAAACTTGATTAGGTTAGAGGTAACCCACGTTTTGTAACTAACCTTGAGTGAAACTCAACTGCCAAGTGTAGATGCACATTAAAACCTTAATAATATATTTACTTTTTCTTTTAGGTATAAGGGAGATACTAACAAAGACACAGTCAAATTGAGATGGAGAAGTATCAAAATTTTCCCTTCTGTGTCAGTAACTCTGAAAGTCTGATCAGATGTTGCAAGCAGGCAAAGGGATGAGAGTAGCAATAAAAGAGCAGGAATGTTTTGCCCATACTATGCCTATGCTGTACCTGACTGATTACAATGAGGGAAAGGGAGAAGGGGAAGGGAAAGGGCCCTCTGTCAATTACACTTATTTCTTTTGTCCTCATACAGCTTAAAATTCACATCTATTTGTTCAGATTGTACTTTTCCTTCAGAGCAACAAATAGTCTTCTGTGTTTGCCAAAGGAGACAAAAAGTCCCTTAAAGACACTCTTCTAGCTGAAATTGCCCACCAGACCAGAGAACTCCCAAGTTATAAATCTATGTGAGGGAATGCAAGAAGCCTATGCAGAGCTCTCCCAAATATTTCCCCGGTAGAATAGCACCACTGTGCCACCAGAAATCTCTGCTTGTGCAAATAAACTTGACAGCAAGCACAGGCAAACCTTCTGAAAGATCTAATCTTAGAAAATGTACTAAACTGCTTGATCCACATGATAACTAAATGCTTTGTGAACTATATCTGTACTGCTGGATCAAAACTTCATTGCTTCTACGTTTTTCCATCCATACCCTGGCATTTAATATGAAGTATGTGGAATCAGCCATAATAATATTTGGCATAGGTGAGTGGTTACCAGAACCAGAGGGTATCAACTGCTAGGAAAAACTGATCAAATCACATTTGTCTGTGTATATTAATAACAGGTAAGTGAAAGAAGAGAGTGTGAGCAGCATCCTGTCCTCTGGCTCTGCTGTGTATTGTTGCAGCACTGACTCCATGAAACATTTTGTGTGGATGTGTGTTGGTAAATCACAAGTGATACTGGATTTCTTAAAGCAGGGAAAGGGAGGATGCATAACCCCACCTATACTGGCTACATGCCAGTGGCCACCCACTGGCACCTGCAGAGAGTGAACTTCTGCTACCTACAATCTGTTAGCTCTCACAAAATGAACCCAACCCTTTTCTTCATAAAATACTAATGCATGAAAGTACAGTAATCTCCAGTAGAACAGTACAGATAGGGGTGTGGGAAATGCCAAACTATGTCATTCACCATTTCCCTTAAAAATAGTGTTATGGGAAACAGTTTGAACAATTCCCTTCTTCTGAACAGAACAAACTGAACTCAGTTTGTGCCAGAAGGTCTTATAAGCTGGCATCCACCTACTGGGTCACAATTTATATCATCTGCATCTATGTGACGATTATACATTTCCTTCCAAATTGTTGATAAAGGTATTGAGCAACGCTGAGCCAAGAATAGCTTCTTATGCAACTTCAGTTCAAAATTTACAGCACTCCTCTGCCAGCTCTTCTAAAACTGAGATTTCAGTCTGGAGCGTGCAAAGCCCACTGACAGTCCACATGCACCCTCAAAAGAGCAGCCAGACACAATTACAGCTCTGTCACGCTGCTTTCTTCTGGAGTCAGGGAGAGATTGCCCCAGAAGGTAAGAACTTACTGCCAAATTAGGGCTGAGTTTCCCACAGTGAAGGGAGAGACTGCTGGGTAGTTCCTGTCAAACAGCCTCTTCTCCTTCCACCATTTAGACAACCACTTGACACACATGCAGGACAGCTCTTTTTCTTCTGAATATGCCACCATGGGTACTTTCAGTATCACTGACTGCAATAGTTGCTCTGTAGCTGAGTCACAGAAGTCACTACAGGATCAAATTCTTTAGGGATAGAAAGTGGAGAAGCCATATGAAAATAAAACTATAACATGCAGCTGAAAAAAAGGTGATCATCATAGTAAAAATTCAAATCATTAACAGAAACTAAGTGAGGAAACCTCTAATCCAGGTAGTAGCCAATCAAAAGGAAGTGAAGTTGGAGCAATATGCAAAAATTAAAAGATGAGAGAGGACAAAATCAGATGGCACCTGAGAGAGGAGTGCACATTTGAAAATGAAATAGAACATAAAAAAAAAAACCAAGGAAGCTAATGTAACAATGATACAAAGAACAGAAACAACTAGATACAACAGAAAATTCTAGATAACAATATTCATAATCCCATCAAAGGTCCAAGGCAGTCTCAGAAAATTGTATACAACATTTGTAAGCTGAATTAAAAGAGTGTTGCTCATTATCAATGGCACTCTGGGGAAAGTAGGACAGGTAGAAAGGCAGACAAAAGAAAAGAACAACTTTTCCCCTCTTCTATGTTCATTTCACCATTGCATCAACATCTTTCCCCTCTTATGCATGCACACACATGCGTTCTCCATTTCTTTCCTTGCTCCAGCCTTTTGAATTCTGTCTGACATCACCTGTCCAGGGTCTCCTATAATATTTGTTCCTTTTGTGTACAAATAATCAGCCCAGTGAAGCTTCTGGGATTCCTAGATATGTGGCTACAGAAAAAATGTACTTACACAGACCAAATTAATGGTGAAGTTCAGCAAACACTAAAAAAAAAAGAGAGATTGAGAGGTCTGTATACCTCAAGGAGCTACTGTAAAATTATGAGCTGAAATCACACACCTTTGGATCCCTGGAAGGGTCTGCCCTACCACCTTTGTTGTATTCCGGGGTTGAAGGGCAATTATCTGTTGAATGCTATTCTTAGAAAATGTTGCTTAGTCAAATACAAACTTTGGGGGAAAATAAGACAGTATCAGCAAGGAGGGCCACAAATTTTGGTCAAAACTAGGAAGACAGGAATGCCAGGATAGCAAGTAATTTGCTTGTGAGGGAAATTCACATCACATGTGAGAGAACCAAACACAGGTCCCAGCTCTGCCTGATTCACAACAAGAATACGAAGGAAGCCAAGTCAGTCTTTCTGTGGTTCAGTGACTACTAACACAAGGCGGAACAGACGCAACTGGAAAGCCTGTGAAAGTCCCACACACACTCCCTTGCAGAAGGTGCTGTCTGGAGACTAGGGAGGCCACAGCCTAGTTTCAGCTGAGCAGGCACTTACAACTACATTGAACTACCTCAGGATTATGCTGAAATGCAGAGGGTGTATTTATAAATTCCCAGTGAGTTTGATGGCTATTCTGCACCTTTCATGGTCCTCCTCACTTGCAGCCCTCAAAAATTGTACTGGTGGCTCCATTATAGACCTGCTCTGCTCTGTGAGCTCAGAGGAACGATGCATTGGCTGCAGCAGGTTGGTTTTTTGCTTAAAAAAATTGTCTTGGCTTTGTTTCTTCTGCTGTTTTCTTTTTGTGGAAGGACATGGACTCTGTACTTCCTAACGTGAAGGAAACTGAAGCAGAGTAAATGAGAAGTCCACAAGTTAGACTTCTCTAAGTTATGCTCATTGCAGCTGTATAATCTGGGACAAAGGTTAAAACCAATATCAGCAACAAAACCCAACCAAACACAATAAAGACACCCAATGGCAAAATCAAGAGAAAGTTTCAGGAGTTATGACTCAGGTACCAAATGATTTTACAAGTGCATAACAGAGGAAAGTTCAGCAGAAATTACTTCAAACTCCCTGAAGAAGCATGAGAGGAACCTGTAGACAGACAAAATACAGACTAATACCGGGAAACAGAATTAATTATTTTCTCAGTGGCTATCAGGAACAGGAAGAGCAATGCTTCAGGAAACATTTCCTGGAAGAAGAAAAAATACATCCTGACATTTCTTTGTCAAGACACATGAAAAAGAAAGATGCAACAATATTAAAACATTCCTAGAGATTTTTGCTCTTGCCCTGACCCAGAAGACAGTCTGTATCATCTTGATAATACAGCTTTGCATCTGTGCAATCACACGGGTATGTCCTATTACTTACAGATGACGTTTACAATAGAAGATCACACAGAAGTTGTTTCAAAGGGACCTGTGGAGATGATTTAGTCCATCCTCTTCCTTAGTACTGTGGGTATTCCCCATGCTAGCTCCTGTCAAGCTGTGGTTTGTCTGGCCAACCCTTGAAAATTTCCTAGGGTGGTTGCACAGCCACCCTCAGTAACATGTTCCAGGCCTGCAGTACCTCTCTCATGGGTTTTCCCAGCCATGTAACTGGAACCTTCCCACGGCAGTTCTTGGCTGTTGCTCCTTGTCATATTGTCTACCACTAAATGGCTGAGTTTAGCTCCGTTACCTTTCCTGTTCCCACTCCAGCTACTGTGGGCTGGAGGTGGGAACTCCTCCAGCTCCTCTTCACCAAACTAATCCCCCAAACTCTGCATGTGTTCTTGGTCCTTTGCTATCCTGGCAGCCCTCTGCTGGGCTCCCTCCAGCTTCTTCACAGCCTTCTTTTAACAGTGTGGGGTGGAAGTGGGCCCCTGCAGCAGAGTACATGATTCCAGCCTCACCAGTGCCAAGAAAAAGTGGATGAGAACAACAGCTTTGCTTGACCTTCTGAGTACACTCCTTCTAGCCCAGTGTGTAGTTTACTTTACAATGAATTATGGCTTAACCACTCGTGTGTCAACCAATTTACCACAGCCCTGAGGTCCTTTTACAGCCAGGCCACTGGTTAGCCAGTACCAGTGCTGGAGTTACTCTGCCATGAATGCAGAAACTTGCATTTCTTCTTGTTTAATGTTTTGAAATTTCTGTGGTCCCAATTTTCAACTTTGTGATGATTCCTCTGGACTAAAGCTCTGCCATTCTGTGTGTCAATCACGCCCCCCCATTTAACGCAGTCTGCAAATTTGCTAACGGTGCCATCTGCCTCCTCATACAGGCCACTGCCTTCCTGTGTCTGCTACGTTTGAAAATGAATTCCAAGATGATGTTCTTTTTCAGTGACTGAGGTGACAGTAACAATCATATTGCTCCCTGGATTGTCCTTCTTGCCTTTATGAAAGACAGGTATTTCAGCCCTTAGTCTTTTCCCAGTCTTCATGGATTTCTGCAGACCACCCTGATTTTTCACATAAGATAGACAGCAGGCAACACTTTCAGTGTCAAATGAATCTCACCAAGCACTATGGATCTGAATACAACCAGTTGAAGTCGTCCCTAGCTCGTTGCTCCTTCCCAGCTGGCTATCCTCCATAACAAACAGTGATGGTATAAATCTTTGTCTGATGCAAAAGAGACATTGGGAACCCTGTTTTGTAATGCTTGCCACTATGTTGTTCTCCCCATTCTTCGGCAGGCCTACATTCTCTTTGAACTTCTCCTGCAATTAGTGTTCCAGTAGAACCCCTTCTTGTCACCCTTAATGGCCTCTCCTTGACTTAAATCCAGCTGGGCCTCGACTGTACTCATTTTTATTAAAAAATGCTAAAACAATATCTTTATATTCTTGTATGCTATTTGGTTGCATTAATGGCTTGCCATGCAATTCCATGCTTAGTCCAGAGCTCCTTCTGCTGGAAGCCCATCCTGCACAATGGGATGCTTGATTGTTCCTCACCTCTCAGAAAACTGGGTTTTATTGTGCGTGTTTTTGCTTTTTTTTTTTTTTTTGTTTCAGTTTTGCTTGTTTTAAATCAGCCAGCCCTCCTTTGCCCTTTTCCCCCTTGGCATCTTCCCTAGGAATTTGACCTAGGGAAATTCCCTAACTAAACCAAATTCTACTCTATAAAGTCTATAGTCCTAATTTTGCAACTTCTCTTTCCACTTTTCCTCTGTATGTTAACCTCAGTCATCTCATGGTCACTGCAGCCCAAGTTGCTATTTCTGCTAGACTTTTGTCTGCTTCTTCCCACTTTGCAAGCAGCTGGTCAAGTACAGCTCCTCTGGCATTTCTGCATAGTCTACACCTTCTGTGAGCTGCATAGTCTACACCTTCTCGGGTCACTCAGCAATGCCTACCTGAACAGCTGAAATCTCCCAGGAAGACAAAGGTGCAGTCAGAAGAGTTCTGTATTTGTCTGTGGAAAGCCTCATCTTCTACATCTTGTTCAGGAGATTTTGGTCAGATCCCACCACAGCATCTCTGGTGGCACTTCACCTATAGGCCTTGGCTCTTGGCCCCATACATCCTTGGATTTCTGCTCTGCTAAGTCAAAGAGCACCTTCACAGAGGGGACAGCAAGCCCACTGACCTTACCTAAGCAAATGAGATCTCTCCAGTCAGGACCCAACACAATAGTTTATGTATCTTTCATAAGACATCTCACCAAAAGTCTTGATATCATGCACTTTGTGTAAGACAGTGTTACACAAAGTATTACTGCTCTGGTTTCACTTTTTTCTCCATCTTTTCTATACCACCTCTTCCTATAATCCTATTAACTAGTATGTCAGCTCTCTAGAATTAAGCTTTCCTTCTACATTTGTATTTCACCCACTTGAGGTCCTATCATCCCTGGCATTAGTGAAACAATTATCTTTTAAAAAGTGATTAATAATATAACTGGGGTGAGTGTTGGGGTTGAGGCACAGGAAAAGAGGAGTAGCAGGTTCCCAGTACTCGTAATTTGCAATTCATTAAATTAAAAAAATATGAACATGCTTTAAAAGAATCATAACAATTTAGCATCCTTTACAAATGTAAGCAAAATCACATGATCTAGTTATGGTCATTTATCATTATTAGGAACAGGAAAAACAGATAATTTTGAATCCATTCAAATGAAAGGGAGATAGACCTATAGGTGACCAGGAAGAGTGAATAGACTGTAATTATACTACTTATATTCAAAAATTCCCTGCAAAATTACATGCAATAATTATGCCACTGTTTTACTGAAGCCAAAAAATAATTTTAAAATATCCTTTACTTACAGTGATCACATTCTAGAGTACTTTATATGAGACCTAAGAGGATAAAAACAGATAAAGGCACCAAAGTTTCTGTACTAATCTTCCAACAGAATATCCTACTAGCTATTGCTGAACAGCAATTAATGACCCCAAAGAATATCCAAAGAAATAACAATTCTGTGGTCTCCAGAGGGTGAAAGCAGATGCTGCATTCCAACCTCTCCCGATCCTGTGCTGCTTCTAAGTGGGCTTTTCAAGATTTAGGAGGCCAGAAGCATGGCCTCCAAAAGGCCTGCAGGGTTCAGGAAGTGATGCCTCTTCTTGAACCCATCCTCCTATGCTCCTCTCATTCCAAGCCTTTTCCCCTGCCAATAGTACCAGAGTCAGGGACAGGAGAGGGCATTTGCCAGCTTCAGGGGAAGCTCTTACTAAGAGAGCAACGACCCACCATGCCCAGGAACAGCCTGTCACAACAAGCTGTCTGAATTACAGGATGGTTTAAGTGACTCCTGACTGATCCTGTGTTATCCAGACACTCTGCTCTCATATACTGATGCTTACTTATGCCAGCAGCCACACCTACTTGTCCAGGGGGCTGTGATGCTGGATTCAGGTAATGGGGATGGAATCGTCCCTGTCTAGCTGAACCGCCACATCCTGGATAATTATTTTTATGAAGGGCATTTCTCAAACACAATAAGCAGTAAAATAATACTGAGATTTTAAGTAACTTCTTAAAAACTTCCACTCTAAGTATGGCACAGTTCAGATGTTTTTGTCAAGTTAGAATTGGTATTTCCAATTCCTTTAAAACATCTATTAAAACGTGGCTCTTCAAGGAACAACATTAAAGCAAACATGATGAAAGAATTCACTGTCACAGTCATGAGTGACTCTCATGTGTCTGTATCTTGAGCTCGCTTTCCTCCCTCTGTTGCCTGAAAGAAGCATCTTTTCACCTTAGTTTTTCTAATAAGTCTTCATGATGAGGAATAATAATCAAGGACACAAATAGGTGGCTTTTGTGCAGAGCTCTTCTTCATTGCTCTTGCCAAGATGAATAGTGCTATCCCACTCTTTCCTGCCCAATGTTTTACTGATGGGAAACTGTATGCTCCAAAAGGTGATTTATTAACCTGCTAAACAACAGAGCCAAATGCTGTAGAGTTCCTGCTGTCAGCATCCAGCATGGTAGCTGGAGGAAGGTTTGTTCTCTCGTCTAATCTCAATGATCGCTACTGATGTGAGTCATGTTTCCCACACTGTCACTGATTCCTCACCTGTGTGATGTCTAAAAGGGGATTTTAGACACCATCTCCTGCCCCAATTACTCACACAGAGCTAGCACCCTTATGCACAGACAGATACAGTAATTAGACATGTGTCACACCTCAGGCTTTAAATACTGCTCCAACCTTCTTGCATGCAGGATTTTGTGAAACAAAATCTGAGGGTGCAACACAACCACAGCAAATTCTGGCTGGCACACTTTTTGGCCTTGAAAGTAATTTTTATTTATTTACTTGGGGTTTTTAAGTCCTTAAGGAGAAGAGTTTCTTTTAGGCAAGTACATGTAAAAGCAGGAAAGCAACAGACAGTGCCAGCCTCACTCGCACAGAGAGACAAGATCTTTAAAATAGTATTTCCGCTCCTTTTGAGGCTACAGTCTGTGGTTTCATCTGAGGTACCTGTGTGGCAACCTATTCAAATGAGCCCACAGAGAGTCTTGTATGTTAAAAGGAAAGAGGAATTTCCAGTGGAAAATGTGATTGAACGGAGAGATGTTCACTTGGACAATCTCTTACCAAAGCTCAGCAACCAACTAGTGGTATCTGCCAGTTTCTTTTTCCATGCCATGAGGCACTCTGTCTTTACTGCTTACATCAATTAGAACTCATAATGTCATTACTGGGCACATCAAAGCATCATGCCTCCCTTCAGAAAGGCTCATAAGTCTGCCCACTCACATTGTGGTCTGCAAGTAACTATGAATCCCCCAGCACTTAGTGGTAAGTTTCACACCTCAGGTCTGGGCTCTGAGCACTGTTTTTAGGCTCTTATAGTTCTGACAATTAGACACCATTCCTTAGGAACCCTCAGGCTCAGTCAAACATTCTCTTTTTTTCATATTAATAGGAACTACTTTTAGAACATGATGCTCACAATTTAGAATATAATTAAGAAAATAACCCATCTATTAACTGAATATTTCAGGACTGAGGTAATAGTACAAGACAGCATAAGTGCATATGCATTTACAGATTTCAAAATAAATTGTCCTAAAAATTTGCATGTGGGATTTTTAGTTTCCCATGGAACTTGTATGTGCATGTATAACTATCAGAGTCACAAGGATGTTTTGTAAGCATCAAGCTCTTTTCTGGCTACAGGTACTAATTATAACAATCTCTGAATTTGTCAACATGCCACTGATGCTTAAGGGAAATGTCAGAGGAGACAGGGCCAATTTGAAAAGGACAAAGGGAATGGAAATATTATGGTTTAGGGTTTGGGGGTTTTGTCTAGGTTTTTTTTTCAGACAAGTGTCATACCATTGCTCTTGGCTTCACTCCTGTAACATGGTCAGTTTTCTGATCTCCTGACTGTGTGTCAGGGTGCCATAGACACCACAACAGAAGTGACAAGAATGTGTAACTGGGGAGGAATAGTCAGCAGTGGTCCCAACTTAAATGTTGTTTATCTGCAGCCTGAGCCTACAGTTGGTGAAATTATTCAGGAAAGTGCAGTAAAGGGATAGAAGTGAGAGGTCAGTGCTCAATGGCTTCTACATATCTTGTCATTGGCGACTGAGGCATCTCTGCCTGCTTGCCTTCAACTTCCATGCACAGCAAGGCCAATCTTAAGCACAGAGGACACAGCTGTCTTGGGTAGCAGGCTGACAACCAACCACAGCCCTGATGCCTGCTCTGTACACTGGAGCTGTTCAGAGCCATGCCAACGCAGCTGCTGACTCCACTGAGAGGATGGAATCAGAGGTTTCAACTGAGGTCTTCCCTCACCCCCTTCAACGACAAGTTGAATTCCCTAGGTTTTCCCCGCTCTCCTTCCCCTCCTTTCTCCCCTCCCACAGCATGGGTCCTGCCCCAGCATCTCACTTTGGAGGCAGCAGTGCCAAGAAGCCCCAAACGACCTCTGCTATTTGGCTGTGAGGAGCCCAACCACGCAGCTGTGAGCAGAACAGCTGCTGGTATTTGGGAGTCCTACAGTGCACAAACCTGTAAAGGCCAGGAGCTAAAGGCATCCTCATCCTACCTTAAATGTCCAACTAGTGCAATGTGCAATTGATTGAATGCCTTTGGAGCCACTGAGCAGTCAGATCCCCAGAACTGCAGCCTTCTGCTGCACACTGCCATGGACACTGTGGTTCAGCAGCCTCGGGTTATCACTGTAGGTGATCAAGCCAAACAGGCAAAATGAGAGCGCCAACAAGCAATGAAGGAGTATGCTGTCACCTGGCCAAATGAGCCTGAAGAGAGCTAGAAGACCCTTCCACAGAAAGCAAAGGAAATTAGCCAAAAGCCACTGTCGTCTTTGGGATGGTTTCTGCAAAGCTCTGAAGCTGAGTGGCTCCAGATGCCACCAGCACAACTCTCTGTCCTATTCTGTATCTCAGTAGTGGGGCCACCACACAAAGCTGCTTGTGGAGCTCATCACAATAATATCACAGAGGTTTTGTGGTTGGTTGGTTTTGTGTTTTGCTTTTTTTTTTTCTTAAATGTCAAAACAGCTGAAAACTGCAAAAATGAATTTGTATCAAAATAAAGTTTTGCAAAATTGAAGGCAAATGCAGTCCTTTGTCCAGCTGAGTATATAAACGTAGTTTCCTCATGTGTCCTAGCACAGACACATCTGAACCGGAGGCAAGGGGTAATCTTAATAAATAGTATTAAAGTGCATATTTTTAATTGAACTGGAGGGGACGGAAACAAAGAGCAGAAAGCTAAGACACCTGTTGCACGCCTCCTTCAAAAGAAACTATATAATACTAATTGCAAGCTGTCATAAAAACCCTTTTAAATGCCTCAAGGGCATTGGGTCAATGTGTTAACAATTTGGTTCATATACTTAGTGGAAAATAAAGAGAAAAGAACTTCAAGGTATGCTTGTTCACTGCAAACTTAAAACTTCAGCTGTATAATTTCATGAGTGGTTTTATGTTGGAAATTCCTTTATAGTTATAGGAAGAGTAAAAAAACCAACACCACTCCAGATCTAATATTGAAAAGGGAGTGAACAAAAGAACAATTTGGAGACATTCCCCAGGAAGGAAGGAATTCTGGCTCTCTAACCAAAGGGCTACTTTTCTTCCCTGCTTTCTCAAGACAAAATTTTGTGTTTAGTCTCTGTAAAAACATCTTTGCTTTTCAGGTGATGTCTGCTTCACTCGCTGAGAACAGAAGTGTTAGGAAGGACAGCATCTGGGGAGAAACAAAGCCAGGAGCATCTATTGGAAAGCACTAACTATATCAGAAAGAGTACTTCAGATGCTGATTTAATTGAAATCAGGAATGTAGCTGGAGAAAAGAAACATTGCCAGCATACCCTGGAGAGCAGTGCTGAAATATGTGCTACATTGACCACTGACAATCCATAGAGAGCTGGCAGGTCACACTGTGCTGGCTCTTCTCCTTGTTTCCAGCTGCTAAATTACATTAAAGTCAGCTTAAAATTCATTAAACGGCTTCCTATTATTACTTTTCCATATAAGCAGTTGTTATAGCTGCTGAAGAGACATTGTGTGATGGTGACAGTGAAGAGAGAGGCCTGAGTAAATATGAATGGGAAAGGAGAGGTGATTTTGACCAGGAAAACACTTGGGACCCTTCAGAATTTAACTGCTCTTCAAAAGATGAAAGCAGCTACTCAGTAGATTGTGAATTCAGATGCTTAAATGCTCCAAAGATATGTTAATAGTGATTGTGGAGGTCACGTTTTGTTTGGCAGTTTTGCATAAATCCCGAACCAGTCAGAATGATCGCTCTGTGAGACTGTCATTGCAATGATGCTGACCTGGTGTCACTGATAATTACAGGTAATTTCAAGTGCTGTCATTAATTTGCCTTTTTCAATCTCTCAGCAAAGCCTTACAGGCTTTGTCCTGTATATAATAGTATTGAAGGTAATAAGATTTCTTCCATCAGGGATTTAAGGAATTGGATTTTACTCTGATTTTTTTAAAGGCTTAGCACCATTTCTTTCAGGTTTTGAAAAAAGTAGTTTTTTAAAAGTTTTCACCAATTTCACTGGGAAGTTTTTTCCACATCAGGATAGAGAGGAGAGAAACACAGGTGTTACCAGAAATACTATCCACAGAATTCACAGAATGACTAGATTGGAAGAGACATTAAAGGTCATTGAGTCCAACCCATGCCCTAACACCTCAACTAAACCATGGCACTGAGTCCCACATCCAGTCTTTTTTTAAACACATCCAGGGATGGTGACTCCACCACCTCCCTGGGCAGACCATTCCAGAACTTTATCATCCTTTCTGTAAAAAACTTTTTCCTAATATTCAGCCTATATTTCCCTTGACGCGGCTTGAGACTGTGATCTCTGGTTCTGTCAGCTGCTGCCTGCAAAAAGAGACCAACCCCTACCTGACTACAACCAAACTTCAGGAAGTTGTAGAGAGTGATAAGGTCACCTCTGAGTCTCCTTTTCTCCAGGCTAAACTCAGTTCAGAAGGGAAGCTCCTTTATAGGTGGAAGTGGAAGTGAGAGCAGAGGTCCTTGCCTCCACGCCCTTGTAAACCTTTTTGCGTATATGATAATTTTTTTAATAAAAGATCAAAACCAAAAAGATTCTTTGCTAGAATTCTGGCCTTTAATGGCATGGCATATGCAACAAAGAAGAATCAAGTGGCATGCAGTAAATGCAGCTTCACCAACAGGACAGAAATGGCAGGCCAAGCCCAGTATTAAATGAAGTCAAACATCAGGTACAGTGCTGTCCATTCGTTAGCTGCATCATCTGGTGTGCATGAGAAAAATATATCAAAAGGCCTTCAACAACACCTTCTAGTCTGACTGAAGGATAGAACCCATCCATTTTCCTGGGAGAGCAAAGTATCTACTGGAGGAAAAAACTCTTTTTAAATCTAAAAAAGAAGATATAAACCTTTTTCTTGTAACTCATATGACTTAGAGCTGTAAAGACTTTTTAAAATAGTATTTGCAGTTTCTGCAGGGAAGACTTTCAGAATAGCACCACTAAAAATAGAATCAATGCCTTTAAAGATTTACTGTCCATGCCCAGAAATCTTGAAAAAAGTAGAATATTAAAATGATATAGGTCCTAACAGAAAGCCATGCCTCTGCATATCTTATAATCTGCATAGGAGATGCAGAGGTCCATCCACTGGAGGCCATTGCTGCATGCCATGCAGTTTCTCTGCATATGCAATTCCCACTGGTATCACACTTGACCCAGTCTACACAAGGATGCTGCCAGCACACAGTAGTCATGTGTCCTGTTACCTTATTCTGATCTTCACTAAATATTTGGAGCTGAATTTGGCTTGTGTGTCAACTCAAGTGCAGCAGAAGATACGAAATTCAGTCTCCTGACTGTGAGCTTCCTGTGAGCTGGGACTATAGCAGGAGCAGCCAAATCAGCTATAGCAAAGGTGAAGAAGAACAACACAAGAGTGATGGGAATCTTCTGAACCTAAGAGTCTGCCAGGGAACTCAGTTAATCCTGCAGGTTTCTTCATGGAGTATCTGCCTCTGTGGAGAGAAGCGCTGCAGAGCCACCAGCTCTCTTTGGGAGAACTCATTTGATGTTCCAAGGTGGAGCTGTT
This sequence comes from Pyrgilauda ruficollis, assembly GCF_017590135.1. Classification (NCBI taxonomy): domain Eukaryota; kingdom Metazoa; phylum Chordata; class Aves; order Passeriformes; family Passeridae; genus Pyrgilauda; species Pyrgilauda ruficollis. The sequence goes on along the minus strand of NW_024525378.1, from coordinate 269,700 downwards.
CTGCCCCCGCATGGCAGGTCACTGGCAGAGCACGGAGCCAGACCTCCGCTGCACGCTGACAAACCCATCATCTCATGGCAAAGCATGCCAAAGATTCTATGCCACATGGAAGGGACCCGTGTTAGTGTTCAGAGCACTATGTTCTGTTACAGCTGCACATGCCAGAAAATTGTAGGAGCGAGGCAGCTGAAAGGAGCCTATAAAAAATTAATGGCTGACATAAATACCAACCTCCAAAGAAAGAATGGTCAGAAGGGAAAATGCAAGAGAACTGAAATCTGTGACTTATTATAGGCTTTGTGACAGGTTCTCATTTGGAGTACTGATTTTAAAATATCAGAAATTAAATACAGGTTTTAGACAGGATGCAAATTTGGCTTCTGGAAGCAGAGACCATACCTGTATATAAAATACAACTGGGAAGGATGTCCTAATGATGCTAACTACTCCACAGAAGTAAAGAATGAAATACAGAGACAAACAGGAGAAGGATGGAGTTAAAAGTTTCTGTGGAGGAATCCAGACAGCCTTTTAGGGGAAGAGAAAAACTATCTCAGTAGAGACAATTAATTCACAGAGCATGGGAAGTTCAGTTCTCATGGTGAAATGTTCCCATGAGACAAGACAGTCCATCCCATTATCCCCCAGGACAGCTTAGGCAACACCAGTAGTCACTGAGAGCTAAACAGGGTCTTGGCTGCATCCAGCTGACTCCTCTGAGAGTGGGAAGAAGATCGTGACTGTTTCCTGACTACATTCAAACAAATGTATAGAGCTTTTATGTGGGCAGGGGCATCTGGTTTTCGCACCATATGCTACTCCTTTTGGAATATAAGTATATAGCTGAGTAAATGCAAGGGGTTGTTTATATGATGAGCATGAAACAGTCTGAAATGACACCAGAAGCCACTAGTAATAAATAAATTCTGCTTTTTATCACAGGCCTCCACATTCTCTTGGTAAACTTTTTGCTGATATATTTGACCTTAAGTAAGATGGCCCTTGGACATGGATGGAGGAAAACACCATTACTTTTTAAGTACACTTGATACTTCCAGACATCCAAAATGTGACAAATTAAACAGAAAAACAAAACCAAAGTAAACCACAGCAAAACTTCACAAAATTCCATCACGTCCCAGTTGACATTCTTTCCCTGCAGTGCTTTCCATCAAATATGCTATACTCATTCATTGGCAAGGTAGCCTCTTGCCATTCAATGTAAGGGAGCTGTGATCAAGTGAGTAAACACTACTCTTCATAAAAACCTGAAAAAATAAATATTGTAAGCGGTGCAGAAGTGAAGAATTTAAGAGGGTGCCACAGGCTTCAGTAACCAGCACTGTGGGATCCCTTCTGTCTTGAAAAGGTTTCCATCAAAACCCTTCTTACAGATAGCACAGTAAGGAACACCACAGATTATTAGTATACAAAGGAATAAAGAAGAAAGAATTTCACAGTCTGTGGTGACTGACTTTATTAATTGTAGGCTGGGAGAAAAGATAGTCAAAATATAAACTACTGAAAACAAAGGGAAAGCATCTGCCAAAAGGAGATTACATCTCAGACTGAAACCTCTGTGCATCAGTGTGTATATACATGTGTACATATTATTTGCTAATGTTGGCTTCAGTGCATTTCTTACTAATCTTATTCCTATGAAATGAAAAAATTGTTAAAAAAATTAATGTTTTCCTGGAAGAAGTTTGAAGTAAGATTGATTGTGATGTATTAGTTCTTGTTAAAGAGTACAATCAGTGACAAATAATATGGGTGGTACAGGGAAAAGTCATACACACAACTGGCACAATGAATTTTCTTGACAAGAAATCTTTGAAGAGTGTCGTCCAGCAGAGAAAGACTGAAATAGTGCCAAACATGATACATAAAGCCAGGACATAGTGCAACTGTGCAGAGAGAGTGATACAAGGATCTGTTTCTAGCCAGGGAAGGCATTTGGATTAACCAGTAGCTGGTGGACATTGGCCATTCCAAGCCATAATAACAACTTTCAGTCAGACTTATTTTAAAGTTTCCACAGAGAAACACCAATATTGATGCCAAATGGATTTAGGAAACACACACCTGATGTATCATGTATGCACATATATACATATATATTTCTGGGAATACACTTCCATATATTTAGGAGCACAAATGCAGAGCCACTAATATATAGTTATGTGATTAGACATGGACGTAGTTAAGTGGTGGTTTTATATTTGCATCTGTAACTATAGATAAAATTTTGGCACATTATAAAAACACTGATATATATTAGAGGTTTCTTTCTATATCCAGAAGAAATAGGACATACGTACATGAGATAAAGCTGTACGTAAATATCTGGCAGGCTGGCACACTGAGTAGGCCTGTGCTCTCACTGAAGGCTGGGGCTGAATTAATGTTAGTTTCCTTTCAACCATGACAGGGAAGGAGGAGGGAGGTCTGGAAAGCACCATCTGTTTTTCCAGATTGCTGTTAATCTGCCAATAATTCATATTGGATATAAAGAATTAATGCTATGGGAGAACACTGAAAAATATACAAAGCTTTCCTCTTCAACATATGGAGCAAAGACCAGCAAAGAAGAGGCATCAAGTTGTCTTCCTGGGCCAGGAGGGTGAAAAGCCCTCTGAAATTTGTCTCGTATGTTAAAGAGAATGAAAACACAGACAGATGTGGAAGAGGAAGGGAATGTTCCTCTGATAATCAAAGAAAGAAACCTAGCATTCATCAAAAAAAGGCTTTTTAAAAAATATTTAAGATTGGCCAAGCAACACCGAAAAAACAGGGCCCTGGCCCAGGCAAGGCAGAGGAACAAATGATATCCTGGCTGTGGGGAACATTCAGACTATGATTTGTGAGCCCATGATGACTTCTCTGAGAACAAACATTGTGAGCAAAAGGTCACACAAAGGGAGCCTGAAGCCACTTGGAAAGGGTGGCAAGGTGGCATCAGCAAGTCAGCAAAACATGGGGTGATACATCTGAGGTTAGGCACCCCTCCAGGCTGATTGTGGATTTTACATTGACCAGAAAAGGTCGACATATGGTCTGCTGGGAAATCCGCCAGCAAAACTACTGCTATTTTTGGATGGTTTTAATATAATTTTCAACCTTTTCCTTATCTGTGCAGCTTTATTAGAGAAAGGAGTGATGGTTACTACAAGGAGTGATCTCTAATTTCTATGGCACCTCTGCCGATGTTAATTTGAGCAGGAGTGAGCTACGTACAGGTGACAATTCACTAAAATAGGACTGCTCTGTCCCATTTCTGCTGCACCTATCCAAGCAAACTGAGCATTGGCAAGCAATCAGCCTTCCCACAAAAGCATGAGCATTGTTTCTTGAACATCTTTGGCCCAGGCCAAATGACATCCTGATCTCTAGTAACACTTCAAGAGCTATGCAGGTCAGCAGCCTCTCTACTGTGCTTCTATGGCCTTCACACAAGCACACACTGCATCTTTGGGGCAATTTGCCAGTTCCAGTAGTTGAATCCAATCAATACAACCAAGTATGAAGGCTTTTCCACAGGCAAACGTGATATTCTGGATCCATCCTTCTATTCCTCCCTATTCACAGCGGCAGAGGGTCTTTACAGAGGTGAATAAACAGCATTTGAAAGCTACTGCCTTTGCATTCCTACAAAGGTCCTCTGTGTTCCCGTGCAGCATGGAATTGTCTTACAACAACATTTAATTTTCACAGCAGAAATGAAAGGACTTATCTACGCTGACATTAGGAAAAGAAAATCACCCACCTCTCTGAGGACAGAAAACTGGTGCAGCAACATAAGTGATCTGGCAGTTCTTGCATAAACAGGAAGAGAAGAATTCCACAAATTTGATGACATGTGGTCTTTATTTTCAGAGTTGTTTGATTGACGAGTGACTGTGAGGGGTGCTGTATACGAGGAGCTCTGCTGATGGGCCCTGTGATCCAAAGCTGGAAGGAGCTCTAGACTGATATCACTGCTACCTGATGACAATTTTCTGGCTCTGGGGGCTATTTCTTCTGTCAGACATGCTGAATGCCATATCTCCTTCATTTCATATGTCTTTTTTTCTTAGGCTTTTTTTTTCTCCTCTGAGTTTTCTTATAGTATAAAACGTGTGAATGGGTATGGGTTGTACTCTTAAATCATGAATGTGGTGTCTCTGTTTCACTCAAATTTTTACAATCCTCACTTTAGACCCAGTAAAATCTACCAGTATAAAACTTGTTTTATTCTCCTCTCTGGTAAGCTTAAGCTGCATGTTAAGAACTTCTAGAAAGATCAGCCTTTGTAAAAAGACTACAAAATTGGCAGGGGCCAGAGCCTAATACCACACCTTCAGACCTTCCATGAGTAAAAGCATGAACTAATGACTTGCTTTCCAGGAGCAGGACAAGGTTAGTAAATAACAAAATTTTTTAACCAAATAACACAGCTGGGAAGAAACAAAACAGGTAAGATTTGGTATACACAAGAACTTTAGGGGATTCTTTACCATAAAGTGGTCAAGGTTTAAAGTTTTAGTATTCTAGATACTAGCCTTTATTTCCACACATGCACAATGAATTTTAAGGGGAAAATGTCGGCACATCATGTTCAGTTCACCCATGAATTGCAAAGCATAAATTCCAGAAATTAAAGTTCTGGCTATATGAAATACACTTCTATTCCATCTATCCAAAGTATATGTTGTTTAACTTAGTCATTTGTTTTATGAAAAGAAAATGAAAGACATAATTTCTATAGCTGCTTAATGTTTTATTCCTGGCTGGGTATTTGGACTAGGAAAACAACAGCTTTCCTTTTGGCTGTTAGTGCTTAATTATTCAATGTTAACAGCCAAGAAGTAAGCTGTTAGCCCTCCTCCTCTTCTTCACAGTTTTTCTTTCCCTCGTGGGTCTAAATCTGTCCTTTACACATATGAAGAGCAGTTTGAGTCGCAGGGATTGCATTTTGGCCTCACAGGAAACAGCCTATGGCTTACAATATTTCCTCTTAATAGCCGTGTGGCTTGTTCTCCAACCTTTTAAAACAACATAGCAGCAGTTTAATTTCCTGTCTTTGATGCTCTCCTTTAAATACCATCACAGACTCCTTCACAGACCTGCTCCCAAGTTAAGCTCTCTTGGTACAATTTCTGAAATGTGATGACTATTCTACCTACATCACTGTACACAGTGCTAGACAAAGTAAATAAGCTCTAAATATAGTGAGTTTCCTTCTTCCTTAGAAGCCTCAACAGCAGAAGACTTCACAAGACGTAACCAGATTGACTCTAGTAGCACTTAAAGGTTATCTTGAAAGACGGCAAATACTGGCATCAGAGGATGATGACTCCTTGAAACACCCCCAAATAACATCTCATAAATTAAACCATGTATTCAGTGTATTTGGGTCAAGTCCATGAAGGCCAAATCCAGTAGTGTCATCCAGAGGAATGTGTAAGCTGTGTTTTCCTAAAGACTCAAAAAAGTCATACAGCTTGCCTCTCTAGGATGAGGGCTACTCATGACATAACCACACTCCTTCCTAGAGTACAGCTTTCACCTTTACCCTCTTCTGGAAAAAAACATCTCTGGAAACAGATTCATTTGCTCCAGCTAAGCATAACAAAAGGTGGGCATGTATCCCTTCATGACAGGCCACCCCAAGATACTTTTGCTACATCAGTCGGGGATACACAGTTCATGACTGTTCTCTAACCTTTTCTACCAAATAATTGCATTTAGGTTATATGATAGACTGCTTGAATTCCTATCAGTCTGATAAACTTGAAAAGTTAAGGGCAAAGAGAACACACAATATATACAAAGCCATGATCTTACTATGAGTCTAGCTGAAGTCTTAACAGCCTAATGAAAGAATTACCTATCCAGTTACAATGACACTAATGCTTCACAGCTCAAATTATATTACTTAAAATTGTATATACACAAACATTTTAGCATCACAGAATCATTAAGGTTGGAATAGACCTTAAAGATCATCTCATCCAATCATCAACCCAGCACCACTCTATCACCCCAAAACCACAGCGTCAAGGGCCACATGCAGATGCCTCTTGAACGCTTCCTACCTACCAGCAATCCCACCATCTCCCTGGATAATTTATTCCAGTGCCTGACCACACCTTCAGTAAAAGTTTGGGGTTTTTTCTAATATCTAATCTGAACCTCCCCTAGCACAATTTAAGGCCCTTTCCTCTCATCCTTGCACTTGAAACATGACAGAACAGATAAACCCCCATCTCATCACAACCTCCTTCCAGGGAGTTGTAGAGAGTGATGAGGTCCTCCCTGATCCTCCTCTTCATCAGGCTAAATAATAATAGCTCCCTCAGCTGACCATAAGACTTGTGTTCCAGACCCTTCACCAGTTTTGTTGCCCTTGTCTGGACACCTGCAGCACCTCAATGTCCTTTTTGAACAGAAGGGCCCAACACTGAACACAGGATTTGAGATGCTGCCTCCAGAGTGCTGAGCAGAGCAGGATAATCACTTCCTTTGTTCTGCTGGCCACACTATAAGCCAGGACGCCAGGCCCCTCTGCAGATCCTTCCTGCCCTTCCTCAGATCAACTCCCACATAACTTAGTAATGTCTGCAAATTTACTGAGGTGCACTTGATCCCCTCATCCAGGTTATTAATAAAGATATTATGGAGGACTGGTCCCAATACTGAGCCCTAGGCAATATCACTCGTGGTCAGCTACCAGCTGGATGTAATTCCATTCACCACAAGTCTCTGGGCCCAGCCATCCAGGCAGTTATACCCAGCAAAGGCTACATCTATACAGGCCATGAGCAGCCAGTTTCTGCAGGAGAATGCTGTGGGAGATGATGTCAAATGCTTTACTGAAGTCTAGATAGATGAGCCTTTCCCTCGTCTACTAAGTGTGTCACTTTGTCATAGGAGATCAGGTTGGTCAAGCAGGACCTGTCTTTTGATCTCTTGAACAGGCCAAAGTCTGCCTGTTGGAAGTCCAAGGTGGCAGTTCTGCTGGCACCACTCCTAACTTCACCCAGAATTGAAACCTATCATTTTGTGGTCACTATGTCCAGGAAATACCAACCCATTTTTTTGGCGGTATGCTTTCATTTCCACTGCACTCTGGGTCTTAACAAAGACGGCTTCAGAGCAGGGGATGAGGAACAGTGAGCTCCCAGTGTTCAAATCTTTTGCCAGTATGATGTTGATGGTTTCCTCCTTCTCAACTTGGAATCTGCTTGGAATCCTTTTTACATGTTTTCTAACACCCTCTGCACCTTGCTCTTTCTTCACTTTAACTCTATGTTACACATGTGTAACACTGTTACATATGGTGTGCAGTACATATGTCAGATACTTAGTATTAGTTCTTTTGTAATCCCTACCTGGTTTTACCCATTTCTGAAGGCTGCCTTTCTTCAATTGCTTGCAAGGGACCTCTGGTGAACAGTTCACAGCCTTAGGGCCTCTGGTATCATCCTGTCCCTGTAACCCACAAGGTGCTTTATTCCAGGATCACTCATACGCAGTTCATTCTACAGAGAATAAGTTCTTGTTATTAATATCTTCCAATTACAAAAATATATAAGGTTAGGTGTTATACCACATAGTTGTACAAAGTGATTGAAAGCTAAAACAAAGTAATAGTTACATGGCTATTGGACAATCACTAATACAGGTAAATAAGCTAAAATAAATCTACAAGTAGCCCAAGACAAGTCCATAGGAAGCCCAACAGGTTCAGAAGTCTTCACTGCTAACTTGAGACAAAGGCTGTGGCCTCTTACAATAAATGGAGCCACCTTATCTACTTGGCTACAAGGCTACAGCTATTCCTTGAACCCTGGCCATGTGATGGAGATCAGAAAGTATAGAACAGAAGAGTCTCCAGTAAAATTCCGAGCTTGAAAAAACCTCTCAAGAATTCATGTCTTCAAATCAAGTGAACCTCTGAGAAGTAACACAGACCGTAATGCAAATGCTCTCTTCGAGAACAAATATTCAATTCAGACTAGATTAGAAGGGACTAGACTTCATTACTCATCAGTCAGTCTCCATGACAAATGTCTGAATTACAAATTTGCCATCATACAGGAAACAAACACACATTTTTATTCATTGCAAAAGAAGAGTAAAACTGAAGACTTCATGCCTGTGAAGAGCACTTTAACACTCTTTGGTCCAAATGAAAGCTTCTCACCAGAATGAAGTGATTGTACTCTTGATAGGTGCCCACTGCTCTTTCTCTAGCTCAAAATATGGAAATAAACAGTGTAAGTGAGTCTTCAGGACAGTAAACACAATCTTGTCTCTGCTTGCATATCAAAACATAAATGCAGATTTAGACTGAAGCTCACTGTCTCTGACCTCTCTAGTTCAATTTCAATGTATTACTTTGGAAAGTGTGTTACTTTGAAAAAAGTGGTTGTTACTGATTATGTAATGAAAGAAAAGACACCTATGAAATCTACATAATTCTTCGCTCAGCCTTTACTTTTTCATGTTTTTTTTTCTTGTGAGGTTCTCTTTTTCCAAGAGAGAAGTTACTATCAGGCATGAAATCTCATAGTTCACGAAGAGGCCATGTGACCTTTATACCTATTACCTTCCAAGAATATGAGATTGTAATTTCATGCTAACATGCTTCTGTTATTTTCAGGCAACTTCAACACCATCATTCTCATTTACCTCTAAGCAGAGTCATTACAGAATTTGGGAAAGAAAATTCCAGCAGACGATGTTGCTGAGAGAGCTGTTAATCAGGGATCACTGAGCTAATCCCTTCACAAACAGGCAGAATGCAATTCTGGACCACACAGACTGACTTCCAAGATCTGCTCTGGGTAGTTTAGCAAATATTCTCATGTTCTGTGTCTACAATACTTTTCTACAGAAAAGAGGAAGCCAAACTCTTAAGGGCTTTGTCTTTCACTTGCAACCTCTCAACCACATCGATTTGAGTGACTCATCTCAAAGTAAAGGGAACAAGCAAAAAAAAGTAATTATATCTGCAGAATTTTTCAAGAATCATAATTTCCCCAAAGGAGTTAAGATTTCCTATCTATCCTGTGTAGTGTAAGTATTGCAAAAGCAAAGACACCTGTCTACAGATACAAAACAGATTGGAAAAACCGTGCCTTTGTGATTGAAGAATGTCTCCACCTCTTAAATACTGGAAGTCGTTATTGATTTCCCCAGCAGATGGAGTAGCATGTACAGTTTTGATGATTCCTGCCGACTTATTTATGGGACTTATTTATTTGCAATGCATACTGTGCTTTTCCTAATATCATGGAATTCTACTTGGTTCATTCTGGCAAAAAAAATCAAACACCGAAGACTGAATAATATAGCTGATAAAACTAAGAATCTTCTTTCTCTCCATAACTCTCCAAGACCTTTGAAAATCTGATGTAACTTTTATTGAGGTTCTGCTTTATCTTCAGCTCTTTGCATCACCTGCTGTGCATCAGAGCAGGAGAAACATAACAAGTTTCAGAGGATGGAGACATAAATCTAGGTGTCAAAAAGGCTCCACAAGAATCATATGGTCATATGACAATACAGCTTGGAAGAGACCTTGAAAAATCATCTAGTGCAACCCTCTGTTACCTACACCTCAAAGGTAGGTCACTCATGAGATCACACCAGGCTTCCCAGGGCTTTATCCATCAGATCTTGAAAACACCCAGTGGAAAAAGGAGCCTACACAACTTCTAAGGGCAACCTTTGCTCAACCATCCTCATGGTGAAAAGCAGTCAACAGATCTCGTTTCTACTTAACCCCATTGTTTCTTGTCCTCCTGTCAGGACAAGACTGCCTTCAACTTCTTCATGGCCTCTGTGTAGCTCTAGGAAGGACATTATTAAGCCCCAATTTATCACTATCTTTCCTATCACCGAGGGTGATCACATAGGGTGAGAGGTGGACACAGCCAACCTCTGCTGTAAAATGACACATTGTGCCACTCTCCTCCTGCGTTTCCTCATGCCCACAACTTGTGCACAGGCTAACTCAGATGGACTTCATACTTTTATGCCAAGCACAGCATTACATAGAGGAATATCTATAACTTAAGGACCCCAGAAATCCTGAATTCCAGCCTGACCCGTGTCAGGCTGAATTGCTATACAAAGAAGATTAAATTCTTTCATTTCTACACTGCTTCCATGCAAGGACAGCATACATCTCACAGAAAAACAATAAATACATATATATATATATTTATATATATATATATATTTATATATATATATATATATATATATATTCAGGGTTCAGCCCATCTTAGCAAGTCTGGCTGAGACAAACACTATTATTTCTTCATTAACGTGACAAAAGAACACACCCTCTAATGCACAGAGATCAGTTTTAGAAGCAGATGTGATGAGGTGGGACTAACCCAATGATTTCATATCAATTTGTTCTTTCCTGGAAAAGGCAGGATGACTCTAGGTCCCCTCAGCAGAAATCCAAACAGTGCTTTCTGGCAATGAACAAAGGTGGGCACATACACAAAGAAATTGGGAGTGGCACTGATGCAGAGTGGAAATGAAAGCAGGAGCAAAGCACTGGCATTGCTTTGATGGAAACAGCTTTATCTCACACACAGCAACAAAGAGCATGACCTATGATTACTGCCTTTCTCAGCAAGCAAAGGGAAACTGCCTGCGCAAGACCAACCAAGACCAAGGCCAAGTCAGTTCTTCAGTGAACTACATCCAAACTTGAGCTACATGGAATCACAGAGTTGTAGAAGGGACCATAAAGAACATCTAGTTCCAACCACCTCACCATTGACATGAATGATGTCCTACTTCAAAGCAGAAACTGCTCCTTTATCAGGAGGTTATCAGGAGGTGAGTGCAAGTGTTATGATTGCTTAAAACAGAAAAGAACTTAAGGGGTTAGTCTGGCCAAAGTTTGAAGGCAGAAAACTGGGAGAATAATGAAATTATGGTGGTATAGCTTATTACTAGTAGTTAGTAAGTAGCAGTGGTTCTTAGCGCTATAGGGGTTTTATCCAGCAGCATCAAATGAGGGTGAGAAAGGAATTGTAGGATGGGAAGCACTGCATGAGAGCTCTTTTCTCACAGAAGGTACTGGAAATATTTAGCATGGGTGTGCTAATTAGGCATTGCAGTTACACTTTCAAATCTGGGACCTGATGGTGTTAAATGCACAGTGAAAACATGAGACTTTGTATGTGAAAGTACCACTTTGACTCCATACATTTGCTGATTTACAACAGCACAATGGATTTACACTGGAATGCCAGAACCCATGGTGCCATCATTCTCCCACTTTAATCTGCCTTTGCAGGTTTTTCACAGTTGGGTACTTCACAAAGACACTTAGAGTAAGATAGGATGCTGTGTTGGGAATGTATGCCAGTTTTTATGACAAAGTTCCCAGTAATCTGATCCATGAATTATCAGTAGAAGTATTGTTGCCAACTTCAGCATTATCTGAAAGCCACTGTTTTACAGTAGATGGTGGAGGAACAGGGTCTGGAGCATGAATACAATTGTCTCACAGAACTTTTCTACAAAACATGGTGATTAGGTGGCCTTTTAAGATATCTCTTTTCATTACCTGATGCTCGTGCCTTGCAGGGGTACGGCACAGACTGACTTCCACCAACACCATCTTCCTAAAGTACAGGCATATTTACATTTCCTGTGAATCAGCTACGGATTTTACTAAATCTGGCACAACTACACCTACAACTTCACTGCCAAGAGGTGTCTTTTTATACAGGGAGGGAGCTAACTGCGGTACATATCCCAGCGTACCTTCTCAGACAAGACATGGGAAGTTCATATATCTTACATTAAGGAGTTTGATCAATCTGTAAAATGCTTCAACACTGTGTTGCCTGCAAGAGCAGGGAAAGTGAACTTTGAGACATAGGTATTATTTTCTCCCACTAAGCTTTGACATCTATATGGCAAAGAAAAGCCAGTTGTAAACATCCAAATATCTGCACCCAAACTCCCTGGAAAACATCCACATTTCAGCTACTGCATGGGACCTGGCTGGTCAGCACTGGCAATTACCTGGGATTATATGAAGACAATTCTTCCTCAACACTTTTAGCCTCTTGTCTACTTGAGAATGAGGTGAAAACCACCCAGCCTTGAGACTCTAGACAGACAAATGTTCCAGGAGAAAGAACTAGGTCTCTCATCCTGGTTTGGACACACAGGTATCTTATCATTTGGACACACAGGAATCACACAGGTATACAGTGGTTTTAATTCCTTTTAGCAAAATATCTTATCGATCCTTTTTTATTGGCAAAGAAATACCTAGAAGAATTGTTATATTAATAGAGCCTCTTTCCCTTTCAGAGAATAGTCAGTTCAAGGGGAGAATGATTACAGAGTGACTATATACTTGGAAATTTTCTTTCTTCTTCTGGATTCACTGGGAATGCTAAGAGGAAATTCAGAAAAACACACTTTTCAACTGAAATCATACCAGAAATTAACTTTTATGTGTTGCTCTGGCCACCTAGTGCATGTTGTAGGCATCTTCTAGTACAGTCTGTGTGAGATCTACACATAACAGAAATGGTATAGGCTATTGAGAAGTTAGAACTTTATATAAATCAGTTTATGAGCCAGCAGATAGATCTGAATGCACAGGTGGTGAGTGAAAAATGAATAAGCAGAAGGCCTGGGAACAGTGCCTAGTGAATTTTGGGAAGGCACTCTCAAGCACGTCTGAGTTTTCACTTGCATCCTCCATGCATGAGGCTAGAGCCTGTCCTTATGTGAAATTCAGTATCTCAGTGCCAGGATTACGCCCAAGCCCAGACATATCAGGTTTTTTGAGGATGGCCATAAACAGGGACAGAAGCTTGAAGTAATCCTGCAGTGATGCAAACTCACTGTCATGCTGCTAGCAGGAAGACAATGGGTCTCATTATCTGCATCTTCAGCAAGTTTATGAGGACACCAAATTTCACAAAGTGGTAGCTGGTGGAGAAGAGCCCTGCAATCTCAGGGACCTTGGCAGTGTGGAAAAATAAGCCAAAAAAATTTCTGAACTTCAGGACAGACAAATGTTAAGTTCTGTATCTTGGATGGAGCAATTCCATGCAGTGAGACACAGCCTGACTCTCCAGAGATCAGCTCTGCACAAAATGTCCCAGTGGCCACACTGGACATGAACCAGCAGCACATCCTTGCAGCAACAAAGCCTAACCATGGAACAAGATGCACAACGGGCATGTCAGCAAAGCACTCATAAAGATACCCCTTTATTGCACACTCATTTGGAAATCTGAGTTCTGTGCCCCCAGTGCAAAAGAAACACTAACAAACTGGAGAATCTAGGAGAGGGGTATTTAGATGGTTGGAGGCTGGTGCACATGACACACAGGGACAGAGACAACCAGGTTTGTTTAGCTCAAGTGGCTGAGGGTAAAACACAAGCTGCTGTCCCCAGCTAAGGTTAAAAAGTAGATGGAGCTAAAGCCCTCCCAGCAATGCACAGCAAAAGGACAAGAGGCAATCACCGCAAGGTCCAACAAAGAAATTCTGACTGGATATAACAAACAATATCTTCACCAGAGTGGTTAAGCACAGAGGTGGGTACTCAGAGAAACCCTTCCTTGGAGATTCTCAAAATGCAACTGCAGAAGGCCCTCAGCAACCTGATCGAGCCTTGATGATTACTCTGCTCTAAGCAGGGAGCTGGATCAAAGACATCCACAAGTTCTTACATTTTGCTATGATCTATACCCATATTTCCAGTACTATTTCACACTGTCATAGCTGTCTAGTGTTAAGAGCTGGTTTCAGTGTGAATTTCAATTTTATGGAAAATGTTGGCATTTGCAATTATTTTTCATTGTAGTTTCAATCAAACAAAAAAAAAATTGCTTTGAGATTAAAGAAAATTAAGAGTGTTAATTTTTAAACGATATTTAATATTACATTTAATTAATTTTATCCATTTTATCCATTTTACTTTTTGAAGTAAAAGGAGGAATATGGAAACAAAAATGGAACAAAATTAGAAAGCGGTTTACCAAACCCCACAACTGCATCAAGTTCAGATTCACACTGAATTACAATAGTTTGGTCCTTTACAAATTTCTGTGCAGTTGTATCATGCAGTTACATTTTCTCCCTCACAGATGTCTCCTTGAGGTGAGGAACACATATGTTCTCCTTCACTGATTACAATAAATGCCACACTCCAACTGCGTGGCACTTTTATGCAAGTCGGGAGTAACATTACTTACCAGCCAATCTTGGGAATTTAAGGCAACATTGCTTTAGGTTCTGTTCATATTACCTTATCAGAAAAACAACCAAGACAGTAGCTAATAAACTGGAAGGTCTCTCAGAATAGTGTTTGATAATTAAGTGATGTTGGGAATGCAGCCCTCTGAAACTAGAGCATAGTAACCTCAAATTTAGTTTTGATTTTGGAAGCATTTCACACAATGTCTAACCTCTGCAGAATGTGTAAGCATATTTTCTATCTCTCTGTAGTACCTGAGAAGTAAACCAGGTCAGTGTACTTACTCAATGATAAATGCATGAACAAAAAAAAAAAAAATCACACTAAACTAGCTGGAATTTTACTTTTTTCACCTTTTAAGACAAGCCACTTATTCAAGGAAGCAGTGCATGGAAAGTTTTGCTTAGATCTATTTTATGAAATAATAGTGCAACTTCAAAGAATTTCTTAATTTTGGTTTGGTCAAAGTCACAGATACTATTCTGAAAGGCAGCCACGCGAAAAATCACTCAAAATAAGAAACAAGGATAATTATTTGCAACCTGCTGCTATGTGTGATAGCAGTACCAAGTCAGTGGTGATACACATCTGAACTTGAATTTTTGACTTCAGTAAAATGGGTCTGTCCTGTTCATTACTGTTACTGACTGGCATATCTCTGCAACAGAGCATTATCCTACTACATGGCACAATTCAGGATCTTCGTAAGTCTCCAGAGAAAAACAGATAGAGCACAGAAGGAAGAAAGAAGATAACAGTACATGTCAGGGATGAGGTATACTCAGTAACTTCACACCTGCTCTTGCTTAGCCTGCCTTTCCTTTCAGCAGCTTCTGAAATCATAGCAGAAATCACAAATGTTGTACAAGTTTCCCCTCAATAAAAAAAAACCCTAAAAGGCAGAGCTCTCCCTCAGAGATCTTAAGCTGAGAATCATTACTATTCTTAGTATATTATTACCAATGCCAAGCTTAGAGAAGTCTTCCATGAAACACACTTATATAAACAGCTAATACGAAGATGTCAATGCAGCCTTATTACCAAAGCAGGACATATATAACCAGTTAGACTTTGAAGTCATCTCTTTCTCCAGAAAAAAAAACAAAACCAAAAACCACCAGAAAGAACATGTGTGTGCATATGTTGAACAGTAGAGCTGGCTTCTAAGCAGATGGCAAAAGGCAAATCTGAAACACCAGAACTAATAAAGCCCATGTACCTACAGATCAATAGATCGTGGGTGATCCACTTCAGTGTGCAAATACGTGCAAGAGCAAAGGTTAAAGTTTTCCTATCATAAAGGCATTAAAAAAGTCTCTCTCCCCCTTTTATTCCTGGGTAACAAGTTAAAAGTGTAAGGCTTTTGCACAGCAGGAGCTTTGACCATCTCCCTCTTCTATCAGTTACCTATTCCATCCAACCCTCAAGAACACTGTCTTTCAGCTTCTAAGTCACTGCTAAATTAGACTGAACCTGCTCACCTACTCAGATTAATTGCTGGGGGTGGGGTGGGGGGAGAAAACCTTGAGAAAGATGAACTCATATGCAAATGAACCATCTCCTTATAAAACCCCTTCTTCAGCTGAGGGATAATGGAGGCTGAGGTTGCAAATACTTTAAGTCAAGGATAAAAAGTCCTAGTACTTTATCATCTCTTCTATGGAAACACAAGTTCTTCCAGATATCTTGAATCTTTATTGTAAAGGAGGCAAAGTAAAGATCTTTGAGGACTTAAGAGCCTTCTGCAGCACCTAAGTAAAGATATTTATAACAGTCAGCTCAATCAAGCTTGTATTTTAATCACATACAGGTAGGCATAAAAATCCAAAATCTTACTAATTCCTAGTCACCTGATACAAAGCTTTTCAAATGACTGTTCTTTCTTCTTTTGTATCTATTACTGAAATTCTAGTTTTCTGTATCACAGATTAGCTACTGTTTATCAGTATGGCCATAATTTATTCACCCAGGCCAAACAGAATTTCATTCACCATTAGCCAAAATTCTGATAAGTCTTTGTAACCTGCATTTCTTTATCTGTACCTCTCTGGAGCTGAAGTTTGATAAACATCAGCTGCAAGACTCCACTACAACTTGTGTACATGAAACACTAAGAATATGAGCATAAATATCTAACACATTCATGCTAATAATTTAAATAATCACAACTTGGAAGCATACAATAGAGAAATCTGGGTTTTAATTAAGTACAAGGAAAATGAAACTACAGATGTTTCACCTAGCTGCATCCAACTTAAGTATCACCAGAGGTAAGCTGACACAAAATATACAGCCAAGCAAGGTTGTAAAGTAATTTGTGTAAAATGAGAGACATTAGGCTCTTTTGACATTGCATGCAAAAATCCATTATACAGGCCATTCTAGGAAAAAAAAAATTAAACTATTTAAGCAAGGACATCACTGTCAAAATAGTCAGCATTTTTATACTCAATTGAACTAAGTGTATTAAAATGTATTAAAAATTTATCAAAAGGCTGTACAGCAATAAGTCTTCCCCCCATCACTTTTCCAAGATCATCATCAATTCTGGTCTTTAGAAGCAGAAGGACACCAAAAGAGCAAAAACATGGAAGGCTTTAAATGGAATTACTTGATGTGAGAAAACAGCTTTTAGGGACTTGGAAGTGTTTAAAAGAAAATTGTTTCCTGCTTTATAGAAAACAGTCAAACAGTATATTATAAAACATAGTAAAAAAGAGATTACTTACTTTGATATTACTGTTATTCCTTATCCTTACACTAGAGTATTCCATTCCTTTTCCTTTGAGCACCACAAATTAGCTCAGCACAGTCTGTTCACATGGTCAGCAGAACAACTGACCTGCATTTGGTCTTCTCTTCACATTTTCTTGCTTTAAAATAAAATTGCTGACTGTACAGAATTTATTTTCTTGCTAAGAAAAGCATTTAAGTGAGGGATCACCTTCTGACGTGGTGAACTACCCCCCCTATTCACTTTATTTTCCCTTGTGTTTTAACTTCCCTTCCATATGCATAGAGGTAAATTATTTATGGATCCTTTTCCCTTTGACATGATTTATTTGTATCAGTTTCCACCAAATTACTCTTCTGCTACACCACTGTCTTTGAGCCTCCAAAATTCCCTGCTCCTCAACTTCCAAACTTCTAAAAACACCTTCCTACAATTACATTTTCTAAAACAACTTTCAATTTCTGCTCCAAGTTTTCTATCTTTCTCTCCACAGTTACATTAGGTACTATGGCATTAGCACAGCTCAAAACAATTACCTCTATAGCCCTCAGACCACATTCCTCATTCTTGTTTTAGTTCTGAACAGATTGGTCTTTTCAGAAGTAATGCTAATTTAAGAACCGCTTTAAGGAAGGTGGTAAGAGGCTGCTTCTACAACATGCAGTTAGAACTTCCATCAAGGCTGCAAGAATATTGCAAGAATTCTAACTAAGAATATTATTTTCCCCATAACAAGCTGATATTCACCCAGGACTCAACAGGAACAGCAGGCTGAAATAATTCTATCCAACTTCAAGATCATATTAGCAGTGAGAAATGCTAATGCACAAATATGTAGATACCTTTGAAAAGAGAAGAGCTGTGTGATGGTTCAAAAGGAAAATACTGAACATCCAGAAGTAAACTGGAGTGATTATCTGAAGCAACACTTAGCTGTATCTCAGACTATTTGCATGTCCTGTTATTTGAAATGCAGTCACTGCTTTTCCAGTCCTCCCATTCCATTTAATTCTCCTTGAAAGAGTCTGGACCTGCAGTCACTGAATCACAGAATATCCTAAGTTGGAAGGTTCCCACAAGGACCACTGAAGTCCAACTCCTGGCCCTGCCCAGGACAGCCCCAAGAACCACACCATGTGACTAAAGGTGAAAAATGTCTTTGACAGCCATGCAATTATTCTTTTTAAAATCAGTTAGGTACCAGTTCATGTTGTTCCTCAAGTGCAGCTTGAAAAAACAAACATATAACTTTTATGTATAACGAGCACTGAGTAAAGTTTGACTTACATTTAGAAAATAAATTATATAAATCCAGCTATTCTTCTGGAGTTAAAAGAACATGGTACAGCACTGGCACCTCAGTTTTATTTCAAGAAGGACGCTGGTTACCTTCTCATGTTAGTGAACCTGATTTTGTCACAAAAGAAGATCTTCTAGCATAAAATTATATACCAATGTATAGTTTGGAAGAATCTGATTTGAACTGTCAAAGATTATTTACTCAGAAATATGACTATTTATGAAAACCACTAGTAAAATGTGTTAGTGGTGGTACACTGGAAGAGGAAAAAATACAGTTAAGACTGTTCTATTTCCATATACAACTTTTATTGCAATACCTGTGTTCTAAGTGTACAGATACAAATATAAAATGACCCATGACAGGCTTTAAAGCTGCCCAAGTAGCAAACTGAGAAATTAATTCAGTATTATAGCCAAAGTTGACAGGACTTCAACAGGTGATAGGAAGCTTCCCCAGTCTCTCTCCAAGAACAACCAGGATCCACCATAGTTTTGGTCCAAGATGTATGCTTTAAGTTGGCAGCTGAGTCTAGGAACGAGTGTATTTACCCCAGATGTGCAGCATAAACACAGAAGCAATAAAAAGAAGACTCATGACCAAAACTGGAACAGGTCCACTAAAAACAAAGAGAAAATGCATTAACATAAAAAATAAGTCTGTCTTGCCCATTATCAGCCAAGTGAGCGCATCAGTTCATATGAAATTGTACAAGAAAACTCTTCTTCCCTTCCCAAAAAAATACCTTAAGGCACACAGAAATGAGATAGCCATCTCTATCAAAAACTGCTGCTGCCACCACTGTTTTAAAAGACAGTTCTATACACCCTAAATGCTACATAAAAAAAGCACAACAAACCACCCGCCCTTGTTAAAAAAGCCATTAATGGTTCATTATTATTCATCACTGTTTCCACAGTCTCTGGAAAAGTATCCTCTGTGTTTACAACTCAGATAGCCCACTGAGCAAAAATGCAGTCCAATATAAAAAAAACAACAGAGTCCTCTAGCGGCTACTAAAATTTTGGCAAAAAATTCTCATTAGCTGTTTTATTTTAGAGGTTTTGTTTCATTTGAAAACAATGGCAGCAGTGGATGGGACTTCTGCTTTCTTGAAAAACATACACAAAGTGGCAAAGCTATGTCATTAAATCTTTACCTAAAATGAATACATTAATTTTTTTTTATTCTTACTTTCATATATTGTTTAGAAATTACATAGTAATGTTTTTAAAAAACAGGTTAATCTTAGGGCGCACGTTGATAATTTCAATCAGCTGTTTCATGCTCTTCTGAGATGCAATAGATACATAAATACACACACTCAACACTCCTTCATATCACTCGCTTCACACAATCTCATTTTTGATTTTCAACATGCTATTGGGAAATCTGTTATCCAGCCTGTGTTACCCTCCAGGGTACGGTTTATAGGCATGTAAATGCTACCTGAATACATAGGAAAAAAAATGAAACTGAAAAGGGATTCAAAGAGTTTACTCACGTATTTTTTCTATGAGATCATGATCCACATACTTGAAATTATCACAACTGTCATCTTACATTGAGTTTTTAAAACTCAATTATCATCTATCATACTTAGACTTATTTGGGTATGGAGAATCCAGAACACAGACATAAAACATTTAGCAAATAAACCAATAACAAAATAAACAAAGTCCACATACATGGTGACTACGCAAGCAACTCCTTCAAGGGGTCTTTCACTAAGCAACAGAATGTAATTCTCAAACTTTAGTATTTTATACATATAAATATATATATTTATTTTATAATTTTTATTTATTTATATATATGTATACATGTAATTTTATAGCCTATAATGTAAATCATCATTTATAGTCCTTACACTGTATTTGAATTACTATTTAATTCATTTGAGCCTTCAGCAGTAGGAACAGGTAAGCTGCTCTGCCAGAGGCACATGGGAACAAAGCAGCACCACTAATCAGAACAGAACTACATGGAAATAAACAGTGGAGACTGATTGTGCGTTCAGTGCTTTTTTAACATGAAGATGACCTTGAACTGCTAGAGAAAAATCAACTCTCCAATACAGACACATATATCTCATTTCCTCCAGTCCCAAAGAAAACCTGTTGAAACCCTGCAATTCTCCTCCACACACCTGCATCTTCTCAGCCTAACACAAACAAATAAATGGATTCAGACACCTCTAAAGATATGATACTGTGCATTCTCAGAATGTCTTTCATAAGGCTGCACAAGCTCAATTTGACTTTCTATCCACAGGAAAGCTGCCTATAGCTCTTTAAGCAAGGAAGACCAAGATAAGATACAGGAACCACAGGTACCAAGTGACTCAAAAAGACAAAAAAGCTTGGGTTCAGTTTTCTTTTCAAAGCATGCAATCTCCAAGCTTTAAAGATAAAAACATCATATCCCCTCTCAGCCAAATCCCCCACAACTCTCTTTCACTAACAGCTGTTTTTAAAGGCACACACATCTTGAAGTATGTTGTAATGCAAATAAAGGATCTTTCCTGAGGGGAACCAACTTGCCTATTCAACATATTTATTATTTTGGATATTGAATACAGCTACAAAAATACCCAAAGCATCAATCTAATTCTGCACAATATAAGATAAATAAACTTTTTTATCTAAAGCAAAATTCCCCTCCTTGTAGCTACTATGAATTAACCTGTTATCAGGTGGTTTTACATATTTTCTCATACTAATGTTAAGAGCTTGCATTTTAAACAATATGAAAAAACGCCAAAAAAGCCCACCTACCACCACTACCAGGCTAAGGTTTCCCACTGCTTTATGCAGTAGTGATCACAACCATTTCTAAAAATGGTTTCTAAAAAACAACTTCACAGTGAAGCACTTCACAATGAGGCAATCTCAAATCTTTCATAACCCATTTTCATTTTAAAGCCTACTAAACAGGCAGAGATAATAACAATTGGTTGCTATGGAAAAAAAAAAACTGAAGAAAAATATCTAGAAAGCTGTAAGCAAGAAAGTTGCTACCTAGCCATGGCTCAGAAAAAGTTACATCTAGTGCGGGGTGCTTCGTAAAACCAACTCCCTTTTATAGATTTGATTCTTTCATTAAAAGCATGACCATACAGTTACCCAAAGTAGCTTCCAAATAAACCACTCCCAGTGCTCCAAAACCTTAAAATTGGGAATCACTGTGACACAACATAAATAGATGCGAAAATCTGTTTACTGATCTGCTTGCACTGAAGATGAGAACAACTGAGTGGCCATTCAGCACCAAAAGTGAAATCAAAGGATTCACAAGGAAACTTAGCAAAATTGTTAAAGGTTGTATCACAAGTCTATTAAAAAATCATAATACCCTTCTGGGGTTTTTTCCTGTTTAGTGTAATTAATTTTTTTAATTGAACTTTAGGACACCAAATAACAGAGAAAACAGTTGCACTGCCTATCTGCATAGATTTGCTCTAGAATACTATTGCTGCTCATTGTCTTTTTTTTGCCTTGTCTCCTTTCTGTACTCAGAATGGAGTAAGCAAGGCAGAACAGCACCACTTTGATGGTTTGCTGGATGCAGTTTGTTTTCTAAAGTTTCAAGTACATATGAAAATGAAAACACATAAAACAACATCAAAGGATTACTCATGGAACAATCACTAAGTAGCCTATCACCATGCCCTTCCCCAAATGCACAGCTAGGAGCAGCCCTCTTGAAGAACTCCAAAAGAAAATATTAATGGATTTGAGAAAAAAAACCAAGCAACAGGATCAGCCCTGAGCATTTCAAGACTTTTCAACCCAGTAAGAACAAGAGCTCCTGAACTGTAATTCTACAATAAGCACAAATTTCCACTCAGGATGTAACTTGGCATACACTCATCAGCTCAAATACACCTTCCACTTTTGTTACCCAAGTATTAGGCTTCAAAGTTTGTTGGGAAAGTCATCTGAATGACTAAAAGTGGTCAAAAGAGTATAAACTTAGGCTCTCGTTATAGTTTAAGGGACATTACTAGGTATTTGACCATAATCTTGGAACATTCAACTTGTGAAAATGGAGATATACAAGGTATTGGCAGGCTATTTGCTAGGCAAATTCAGCTAAAGTAATTTATCTGCAGCTTTTTAACAAAAACACCTGATGTGTCCATATGGTGTATCAGTTATATTGTATTTTCAAGGGGTGCACAGCTATTATAAGAAAAAAAGATTTTTACTTAAAAGAGAATGAAAAAATGCACACAGATGCTTTAATTCATTGAGATAAGTGATCTTTCTCAACTTCAAAGTGATTGCTTACAGCCTTCAAAGACAACATAGGGTAAGCTTTGGCAATTACAACTTGTACCCACCTTTTTCAAACCACTGTATCTTTAAAAACATCTTCTCTAGGGTTACAGATTAAATATGTTCATCCCAACCATCAACGCAGCAAGTTTTCCCATGCACACCAGAACACTGACAGATGTCAGTGTTTTATTAATCTGACAGATGTCAGATTTTTATTAATTCAAAGACTGCAAGACTATGTAGGCAGGGGAACTCTACGGCCTTCAAGCCTGCCACCAGCACCCATTCACCCAACTTACACTTTGAGCCCTGGAGAGTCCTCAGTGTAGAACCGCCACATCCCACCAGTCCCTGTGGACGTGGCACGGCCTGCACTCCTTGTCCCACAGCTGGCATTTTTCCTTTGAGAGATGACAGAAGAAAACAAAGACCAAACAACACGTTAGTAGTCCACCAGCTTCTAGGACCAAGCAGCCCACGAGACTCTGCAGAAACAATATACTTCACAGAATCAATCAGGTTGGGAAAGACCTCTAAGATCATCAAGTCCAACCTATGACCCAACACCACCGTGTCAACTAGACCACGGCACTAAGCGCCATATCCAGTCTTTCCTTAAATACCTACAGGTACAGTGACTCCACCACCTCTCTGGGTAGCCCATTCCAACGTCTAATCACCCCTTCCTACTGATGTCCAAGCCAAACATTCCCTGGCACAGCTTAAGACTTGTGCTCTCCTACCCTGTCACTAGTTGCCTGGGAGAAGACACAGACCCTCACCTGGCTACACCCTCCTTTCAGGTGGTTGCAGAGAGAACGATAAGGTCACCCCTGAGCCTCCTTTTCTCTAGGCTAAACACCCCCAGCTCCCTCAGCCCCTCCTCACAGCCCTGGTGCCGCAGACCCTTCCCCAGCAGCGTTGCCCTTCTCAGGACAGGCATCAGCCCGTGCTGCCACGTCAGCAGAGGGCACCAGCCCGGCAAGCAGAGCGCACGACGGCGGCAAGAGCTGTCCCCGCTGGGCAGCGGCGGCGGGCACCCACCTCTGCCGGACGGTGGATCCCGCGGCGCGGGGAGCCACAGCCTTGCTGGGGGAGCGGCCGGAGGAGCCGACACTGGTGGCGCTGGGGTTGGGTCCGGGCTGCGGAGAGAGGAGAGAAACGGGAGGGGGTGAGAGGCGGCGGGCACTGCCGGCGGGGAAGGGGCGCCTCAGCCGCCCCCTGCCTGGGGCAGCCTCTCACCATGGCGGCGGCGCTGGCTTGGCTCGGCTCGGCTCGGCGCGGTCTCACTCACGCTCCGCTACAGCCGCTCCGGCCACGTCCCCGTCCGCATCAGGCTCCGCCCCGCGCCGTGCATCCCGGGGCCTCGCGGCTTCCCTGGATAATGCCTGAGCAGCAGCAGCTCCTCATCCCTGTACCCCTCGCTCGGCGGCCGCGTTCCGAGACCGCTGCCCCCCGTGACGCCTCGGTCGCGCCCGCTCCTTGCGCAGCGGCCGGGCCGGCGCGGGAGCGCGGCGAACGGCGCGTCGGGCAGCAGCGGGGCCGCCCGGCGGGCGGGGCGGGCGGGAAGGCCCGGGAGGAAGGGAAGCAAGGCTGACGTGTCGCACCGGGGCTGCCGGGCTGCGCATGCGACCGCGCGGCGGCGGCGGCGGCGGCTATGGAGGAGGCGGGGGAAGCGGGAGGAGCGGGCCCGTCCGTGCTGTTCCTGCACCCGGACCTGGGCCTGGGCGGCGCGGAGCGGCTGGTGGTGGACGCGGCGCTGGCGCTGCGGGCGCGGGGCTGCCGGGTGCAGATCTGGACGGCGCACTACGACCCCGGGCGCTGCTTCGCGGAGACGCGCGGGCTGGCGGTGCGGCGGGCGGGCGGCTGGCTCCCGCGCAGCCTGTGCGGCCGCGGGCACGCCCTGTGCGCCGCCCTGCGCATGGCCTGCGTGGCGCTCTACGTGCTGCTGCTCAGCGGAGAGACCTTCGACGCCTTCGTGTGCGACCAGGTGTGGGGAGACATGGACATGGACATGGGCATGGGCATGGGCATTGGCATGGGGACGGGAGCGCCGCTGCCGCTGGCCCCACTGGAGGCGGGGATGCTGGTGGGCTGCTCTGCAGAGAATCACAGAATTGTTAGGGTTGGAGTGGGTGTCTGGTGATCATCTACTCCAAACCCCCTGCCAAAGCACCTACAGCAGGTTTGGAATGCCTCCAGAGAGGGAGACTCCACGACCTCCCTGGGCAGCCTTTTCCAGTGCTCTGCCACCCTCAATCTAAAGAAGTTCTCCATGTGAATGTAGAAGTTCACGTGTTTTAGTATATGGCCACTGCTCCTCATCCTGTCACTGGGCACCACTAAAAAGTCTGGCAGCATCCTCTTGAGATGAGATCCACCTTTGAGATATTTATATGAATTAATCGGCTCCTAGTTTCTCTAGATTAAACTAGCCCAGTTCCTGCAGTCTCTCATAAGAGACATGCTCCAGAACCCTGGAGTATCAAATCCCCCCAAAATGGGATTCATTATCAGGTGTACAACAAGCCAATAATGACACATTCAAGAGAGAGACATGGATTGTTCATTTCAGATCTGTGCAAGCCTGGCTGCTCCACGGTGTTCCACAAATTAAGGACACCCCATCAGGCTTTCTGTACCATCTTTTATACATAGAAATTCAGAGTTAGTAACTTCCCAACTGTGGCACCTCATAATGTTATGATTGGTTAATAATTTCCAGAGAAGGGAAGTGAAGCTGGAGGATGATCTGGAGCTCAGGTCTTATGACAAGTGGCTGAGGGAGCTGGGATGTTTATCTGGGAGAAAAGGAGGCTCAGGGGAACCTTATTGCCATCTATAACTGCCTGAAAGGATGTTCTGGCAGGTGGGGATTGGTCTCCCTGACAGCTAGTGACAGGATGAGAGAACATAGTCTTAAGCTGTACCAGGGGAAGCTTAGCTTGGACATTAGGAAGAATTTTTTCAGAGAAGGTGATTATACATTGGAATGGACTGCCAAAAGAGGTGATGGAGTCACCGGCCCTGAATATATTTAAGGAAAGATTGGATGTGGCCCTTTTTGCCATGGTCTAGTTGACACAGTGATGTTTGGTTATTGTTGGGACTCGGTGATCTCTTTTCCAACCTAATTGATTTTGCGGTTCCGTGCAAGTTACGTATTCCCAATTAACTTCTACACTTGCTTGGGGAAATGGTCTTCACCTGAGCAGGGGTCTTCCTGACCCGTGGGTGTGATTGTTAGTGTTATAATGAACATAGTTTAGCTATAGGATACATGGACCTTGAGTATTTTGCAAAGTTAGCAATGTATACATAGACATAAATCAACATCTTGATTTACTACATCTTTAAGGCTGGTTAGTTCCAGAAAGTCATTGACTAAGAGGTGCTAGCTGCTGACAGTTCCACTGATGAGGTCTTCTTTCTTGATGATTAGGCTTGAAAGTATACAAAGATCTTACATCAAAGAATGTCCTGACTTTATATAATCTTGACATATTCCACATTTTGCGATTTACCTCTTACGTTCTGGGGCAGCTGGAGGGAGAGGACGCCACTGCTGCTTGCGCTCAGCTCCCAGCACCTGTGGTAGTGGTAGAAGGAGGTGCTTGGAGACATCTTGGGGCTTGATGGGACCTTGGTGGGGAGCAGGGAGAAATTACAGGGCCACAAGAGGTCCTGGATGAGGGAGTACAACTTGATGTGCTTGTGTGGGGGAGAGGGAGAAGGCACTTGGCTTGCAAAGCAGTGGCTCTCAGAGCATGGCTTTGAAATCACATGTACACACTGGTGGCAGTGTTGTACAAACAATTAACCTCTCCTCTTGTCCTGTCTCTCTGGTTGCACTAGGTGTCTGCCTGCATTCCTATACTCAGACTGGCCAGAACCCGTAAGAAGGTTTTGTTTTACTGTCACTTTCCCGATCAACTCCTGACCAAGAGAGAATCTTTCCTGAAGCGCCTCTACAGACTGCCGCTCGACTGGCTGGAGGAGTACACGACTGGCATGGCAGACTGTATTGTTGTGAACAGCAAGTTCACTGCCAGCGTGTTCAAAGACACATTTAAGTCCCTATCACACATAAACCCAGATGTCCTCTACCCATCGCTCAACATCCGTAGCTTTGAAGAAATTGTTCCGGCAGACATAGCTGATCTGATACCGAAAAAGAAAAAGTTCTTGTTTCTTTCCATTAATAGGTATGAGAGGAAAAAAAATCTGACGTTGGCTCTCGAAGCTTTGCACGAACTTCGAGGGAGACTTGATTCTCACGAGTGGGATGAAGTTCACCTGGTTATGGCAGGTGGTTATGATAAGCGAGTTCTGGAAAATGTGGAGCACTATGAAGAGCTGAGGAGACTCGCAGCTAAACTTGATGTTAATGACCATGTAACTTTTCTGAGATCATTCTCAGATGAACAGAAAATATCTCTTTTTAGTAATTCTGTATGTGTGCTTTACACGCCAAGCAATGAACATTTTGGCATTGTCCCTTTGGAGGCAATGTATATGAGATGTCCAGTTATAGCAGTTAATTCAGGTGGTCCTTTAGAATCAATCTCACATAATGTTACAGGATTTTTGTGTGATCCTCTACCAACCCAGTTTGCTGATGCCATGGAAAAAATTGTGAGAGATCCTCTCTTAAAGGACACAATGGGAGCAGCTGGGAGAGTGAGAGTTATGGAAAAATTTTCTTCAGAAGCTTTCTCAGAACAGCTGTACCAATACATACGCAGATTAACAGAATAAAATTATATTCCTATGTTATATTTTACAATATTGTGTCTCTCATTTGTGTAGGGGACTAGTATTCATTGTGACTAATGAAGAACTAGGGATATCTGAATGTCCTTGTTTTGCTTCTTGTGCTGCCTTATGTCACTTGACACATAGAAGGAGCAAAACACATCCCACTGTGTTATTAGAAGGTTAAAATTTTCATGTGGTAGACTGCTCTGCCATTGCAGGAGTTATTTTTTGTACTGTGCCTTGGAAAAATGCAAAGTTTAATGGCAGTAACTTACTGCAGGAAAATTACTGTATGTTTTATTTAATAGTGTATGGAGTGGCTGATTCAATTTACAAAATTTGGATTTGTCCAGGTAAGACACACAGAGCCTTATTTTTATGTATTTAAAATGGTCATCAGTAATTTGTAGGTAAAAGGGCTATCTCAGCTTAAATACAGAGAGAATTGCACAGTCCAACCAACTGCATGTTCCAAAAACCCAGCAGTGTTAGGAATATGAATGGTATTGCTTTTAAATGATTGAGCATTACTGTGCTTGTCTAATTGCATTATGTAGTCACACTGGGTGTCAGAAAAGCATACAGGTGTGTGAGCAGGAGGAAGTGACACTAGAATAACACCAAGGATATCAGACTGCCTCAGGCAAAAAGGTTAGTGCTGAAATCTATGTTTGTTCATAACCTGCAGTGCTTGAAGACGTAATTTTACTTTGGGAGTTTCTGGTTTGTAGATACTTAAATGATTTTCCCTGTATTTAACATTTCATTCTAAATGACAGCACGCTTTTAAAAAAGGTCTTAATCTGGACCAGGCAATAAAGACATTTTATTTTGCCTAATTTAGTGGCAACTTTATGTTTTCCTAATGCAGTGTGTGCATACGTGACAGTACTGTGATATTTTTTTTCCCAGGCTGGTCTGGGGAAAGGAATAGATTTTTTGTTCATCTACCTCTCTTTTAGCACATCCTTATTAGTTGATGGTTCTGCTTGTTATAATGCACATAATCCATACAATTGAGTTTTAAGTGTGAAAATAGATCCAGTGAAATCCACTGTTACCTATAGAATACAATTTGCAGTGTGATATGAAATATAATTTGTGGTCTGAATTCTGCAATTTCTATGTAAGGTAGTTTCAGGCATTTCCACATTAGTACTTACCAACAGAGACCATTCTTTTTGTTGCTTAGGACCAAAACCCACGTCTCACCCACAGTATGCTTATAAGGCTTTTATTTGAAGTAAAACAAACAAAAATCAAAGTCTGTCATTGTCTTTAATCAAGAAGTTGGAGTACTCTAATTTTTATTTGTTATGGAGTTAGAGCAGATGATCTCACAGGCCCTGTTTCCTACATTGCTATTCAATCAGAAAAACTGGCAAGCCTAAATCTATATTCTTTCTAGCCTGTTCCTGCATTTCTATTCTATTCCCACCCTTAAAAGTTTTCCTAAATCTTTGTGCAACTTTTTCATCATGGGTGTGGCCATGGATGACTGAAGGACCAGAAGAGAGTGAAAGCTGTGGTCAGATAAACACCCTCGAGACATGTTTGGCCTCGGTTTTAAATTCCATTTAGAAGGTGCAAGGTGGTTGGGGCCAATTCCTGTGCTTGCTTAGTCCGTGTTACATTCTCCTCTCTCAGTTGTGCTGTAGTTAACCTGGAGCTTTTAAGAAACACACTGGTGCAAGTTTGCCAGCATAGCTGCAGGAGTAGCTCCGTTTCTGCTCCAGCCTTGGCCTCCAGCCCTTTCCTGAGCTGTGTTGCTGGCAGGCATGTGCCTAGTCCTGTATCCTACAGCTTCTGTTCACTGAATTTCATGGATTCCACTTGGACCTGACCTGCCATCTGGCATTTACCTGGTGATTACTGTGACTGTCAACAGCTGCTACTGTCACCAGGCTGCCCCGCTTGGGTACTGTGCCCTGGTTGGTGAGGTCACTGTCCCATGATGTGATCTCCCCTGACTTTTCACTGTCATCTCTTGCAGAGCAGCCCCAGTCCTGCTGTTTCATGGCAGGTAGTTGGGCCACCTCAAGCCTGACACTGCCTGTATGGAGCCTGGCCTTCAGGCTCCCCATCAGCTGCAGATTAGGCTCAGATTGCTGCAGGAGGCTGTAGTCAATGTGTAGAAGTGTGACTTCACTGCACTGCAAGCAGTGAAGTAGAAGTGTGTAGAAGTGTGACTTGCAGCACTGCAAGCTGCTTCAGGATCTCCTGCTTTCCATGTTGAGAAACCTGATCTAGTAAGAGATATCCCTGCCCATTGAAGGAGAGTTGGATGACATGGTCTTTAAAAGTCCCTTCCAACCTAAACCTTTCCATGGTTTTATGGTCTTCCAGAACCATTCAGTGGGGACTGCACAATTATATTAGTATTTATTAGTTAGATGTGGCTAATCTTTACAGCCTATCCAGGTACCGTATATCCCAAGGGACATTAGGTGATCAGCAGTAGTAATATGCAGAGCAATGAGGATTGTGACTGTGTGGAAGACAGTGGCTATAGGGTCCAAAACGAGCTGATTTAGTTAATTCAAACGGTTTTTGGAAGGAGTCAGATTCAATGATCCTTGTGGATCCCTTCCAACTCAGACTATTCAGTGATCCTGTGAGGGTATTTTTCTGTTCTCTTGAGCATCCCTTCATCTAGTCTCATACTGTCATGGAATCATGGAGTGCTTAGGTTTTGAAGAGATATTAAAGATCATCTTGCTCCAACCACTCTGCCTTGGGCAGAGTCACCCACCACCAAACCAAAATTGATTGCTCAAAGCTCTGTCCAACCTGGTCTTTCCCTGCTGCTGTTTTAGAGACCCACACATGAAAACAAAGTTTTAGGTTTACAGAAGAAAGAGACATCATTTCTGAAGTGCAGGCACACTAGTTTATCACAGTGTAGCTTTGTTTCCTCTCTACTGCCTCTCCTCCTTTTTGGAAATCCAACAAGAATTTTGATTAGGGACATAGAATCCCGGATGCTTTTTGTCAGTGACAAGCTTCCTGTCAATTAAATGGAAGCAGCTCCATCATGAGAGGATGGTAAGTACCCCCATATTTTACAAGTCAGCATGTTCTAGGATATATCAAATACATATTGTTGTGCTGTCTGTAGACCAACACAATATGAGAAAACAAGGCTGACCAGTGCTAAGTTTCCAAAAAGAAACTGTTTTAAACAGTAATTTTTGTACCTGTTTTGAAGGTACAATACAGGTACTGTTTCTGTTTCAGAAATCCATACTTTTCCCTCTCTTCTCCTTCATTTAAATAAATAAATTATGACAGTTTTCTTTAAATCAAATTGCATATGCCTTTACAATCTGCTGTCAGAAGAAATATTAAATATTGGACTAGTATTATTAAATAAGTTATAATTAGTCTACAAGAAAATGAAAGTTTTAAATTCATATCCCACCAGTGTGGTGTGAAGGATGATGCAACAAAAAGAAAATGGCAGCAAGGAGGATCTCTTCTCTCTTCTCTTCTCTTCTCTTCTCTTCTCTTCTCTTCTCGCCTCTCCTCTCCTCTCCTCTCCTCTCCTCTCCTCCTCTTCCCAAATTTGCATATCCTGCTACCTTGTCTTACACCACAAATGAATAAAAAGAAGCCAAATAAAGAAGTTGTTTAAAGCATAATTAGAAAAATAAGGGTGGAGTATGTGCAGGGTATTAGGTGTAAGCAAAGAGAGGCAGGGTGAGAGGCGATTAGGCTTTAGAGCTTTTTCACTTACCAATACTGGGGGTTGGAATGTGCAAAGACAGAGTTGTCCTGCTTCAACTACCTTTAATCTAGTCAATCAGATAGGCCACAAAAAAAAAATTCAATATGCATATTTTTATGCACTCTTTTTCAGATTCTAAAAAGAAATCTGAAAATTTTGTGATTAAGCAAACCTGGCACTGCTGCTTTTTTTCCTTTCCCCTCCCCCCTCATTGCTATTTTTTTACAATTTTACTCAATATAAAAAATTTATAGATTTTAACATTTGCATAGAGTCTATAAAAACCTCATACTACATTATCATATTGGTAAACTTTATTATTTTTTATTATGGCTTTATTCTCTCTCATGGATGAAATGGCTGATATTTTATTTTGAATTGTAATTTATTATACAGTTGGTATCACAGGGGTATTTTTAATGAAACAATAACTGCAGAATACTGAAAAAATATAGTATTAAGGAAGGGGTATATTCAATAACATGAATGTTAACACAAACAGTAGAGAAGAAAGGCATTTTAATTATAGTTATCCTTATCTGCTTTTATGGTGGAAATAGGATGTGTGTCCCAAAAATAAATAAATTAGGGGTTGCTCTCTTGATTTATGGGTGTGCAGTCGATACAACACAGTACTTTAGTGCCCATTATTCTATGCCCAAGATTAATTGAGGTGGTTCCAGATTTTTGCACTGTTAGTCATATGAGAAGACCAACAAGTTTTACCTCATGAACTCTGAGACAGATGTATTAACACTATAGTATTTTTATGACTCCAATTTCTGTGCACTGAAAGAGAGAAAAAGTGTAATGACTGACAAAATGAAAATAGAAATCATTTGGAGTGGTTTGACATGGAGAAGGGGAGCAAAAGTTGCTAAGTCTAAAAACCCATATGTAAGATAATCCGTCTTGGGGAAATTGGTCTTCAAACAACCTGCTTTACAGGCACACACACATGTCTTGACTTAATGAACTTTTCCCCTCACAATTATGCAGAGAACTCCTGCGCTGTATAGGCAGCTTTGTGAAAGACAAAAATCTTGTCTGATTTACTCTTTTAAAACCTGGCCTAGGATCAGCCCTGAAAACAAACCTACAGCTGAACAAGGTGCTGTGTGTAGTACAAACCTCATAATGATTGACTGCAGGAAGAGATCCTGACCACCACCTCCTGTAGGAACACAGACAAGAGAACAGAGAACAGTGGAAGCATGAAACCTAGCTGGAACCTGTCTCCCACTGGCACCCCTCTTTTAGCATCTGGCAAGAGACAGAGAATTTATGTCCTTCACCCCCCTTTTAACCCCTGTTTTCTTAACAAACTGAAAGTCAAGAAGCCTAACATGACAAAGGACATCTTGATGGGACCTAGTGACAAGTCTGGCAGGGCATTTGATGCCCCACCAAGCTGAAAGAGGTCCAAGCAGAGTTCCTACAAGAGCAGTGCAGAGCATGAAGTGCCCCCACTGAAAGAAGTCAGGGCTCAGCAGTGGTCAGGGAGAATGAAACCATGTTGGTACTGATAAAGGAAACACCATTCAAATAGGTCAGGGAGAAATCCAGGGCAACCTCCATTCCCAGGTGTCTCAGTTTCTCTCCCATCAAACCTTTCTCTTACCTCTCCCATGTGTCTGGATTCAGTCAGCATAGAGCGCCCAGGGAGCAGGAAGGACCATTTGATCACTAAGGAACAGGGAGCCAGGAGCCATCTGCCATGAAGTGGGCATGCCACAGTGTCCAGGCAAGGTGAGCAGGGCAGACCTGGAGATGTGTGAGTTACAGATCATAGCGGTTGCCCAGCTGTGAACTTAGCAGAAACGAAACCAGAAAGTAGCCTTTGCTCCGGGAAAATGACTATCAGCTGGGTGAATGCACTGGCTGTGGAGCTGTGGGTTTTGTTGGTTTAATTAAAAAAATGCATATACAACAGCACAACTCAGTGTGGATTGTAACATGCAAATAACAAAAGTGATGGTCCAAATACAGTAACTGCTTAGAAAGTCCATCAATACTTGTGATTAGGAGCTGGAAACTATATTAGCACACAAATAATACTAGACATAAGCATTTGCTTTCAGACAGATCCTGCTGAAAACAGAACATAAATCTAATCTGATTCTTGATCCATATTTGGACCTCTTCTGTTTTTTGGCAAAATCCCAAACCATGGAAAAACTAATCAAGAAACCACCCATAGATCCCATAGAGTGCTTGAAGGACATTAAAATAGACAAATCTCTTCCTGAAACAGTTCCTGTCTGAGGAAAAATGTACACTCTGACATAAAAAGCAATATACAAAAAAAATTCTGCCAAGAAGGGATATTCCATTCATCCAGTACTGGTGTCTGATTTAACAATACTTAAAGGAGAGGATGCTTTGTCACCTATTCCAGCAGCATCTAGTTTTCTGCATAGAATTATTCCTCTAACACATTAGTGGGAATTCAAAACAAGAAATTGGTACTTTTAACTTAAGATACCAATTTGTGATTTACTGTGAATAAAATCTTCATCTATGAATTTTTAATCACTAAAGCTATATGTAAGTTCATGATAGGTGAGAGGGTAAAATTCTCCATATTGCATTCCTGCTACATTTCATAAATAATCTGGGATGCTCAAATCTCAAAGTACTTTGTGTATACATGAACCCACTGTGGAGAGCTGACCTTTTGAATGAGAGAGGTCCAGTCCAGGCTGTCCTCCATAGGGATAAAAATGCTCACAGTAAGGCTGTCTTCTGCCTATGTATTCTTAAAGGGAAGTCAGTTCCTAGAACTTGGAGGTTATGGGGTTGTTAGTGAGACATTTCTAGAGGCTGAAGTAGATATCAGAATTAAATTTTAAATATCCTCTGCAGTGAATAGGGGCACTTAAAATTTTGCAATTGCTTTGGGTTTGCAGAAAAGTTCAGAAGAGAGGAAAACTACTCTAAACCCAAGCTGTTACTGTGCTGAAAGCAGCCACAACTTAGGTCCACAAAGGCTATATTGGCATCGATACCTTGTGTTTGCTGTGTCTTCCACTCCCTGTCCCCTTGTGCAGTACTTTGGACAAGGGGACAGGGAGTGCAAGTTTGCTTTTACTGGGTTTCGTTTCCTCAATCCCTTTACCTCTGGATTGTTAATGGTGATACAAGAGACCCCTTCCTGTTACGAAATACTCAGGAATCTCATCTCTGTTTCTTCCTAGAATGACCTTTGTGGTCAGCATGTGCAAGAAGAAAGGAGCAGAAGCTGTTGCCTGTTGTGATTAATGCTTTATGTAATTGTACGTGGCATTGAGATGCTGTTCTCTTATGAGGGTGTGAAAGCCCTACAGAAGAATGAAAGAAAGATTAAATCTGCAATACACTGTGTTCTGTGAGACCTCTTCCAATGACCATGATGTAAATTTGGAAAAAAAGGTCCCTGGTGCTCACATGCCAGTATTCAGTCACTGCAAAATTACAGCTGCTTGGATGGAAACTTCTCTGGATAATAAGCAGATAATAAACAGGCAGAAAGATCAACTCCTTTTACAGCTTAATTCAAGTCTCCTCTCTCTTGCCTGCAGGATTCATCTAGTTTTCGCTTTTCTCCTTTAAGAACCCTTTTATATCAGATTCTCTCACTCAGGCAAAGATCAAGGTCATTTACAATGGCAATAGAAAGTTGATTAAAACAAATAACAAAGGTTGTAGTTTCAGTGAGTTTAAAAAGAACCCTTAAGAGCATTAAATGGACAAAGCTAAGGCAGGATTTAAGTCTGATCAATTCCAACAGTAGGTTTCATGTTTTTCCTTTCCATAGGACTCTACATCTTTGCTCCACCACAGTGATTCTGGTCTCAAAATTAATCTTAGAACTGTGCTGTTAAACACTGATGCATAAAAGGTCCAAGCAATTGATTCCCAATGTTCACGTAAAATGACAGGCTACGCCACACTTACTCCAGGCCTTTACAAGATGAGCAAAGTAACTAAGCTCACATTTGAAACTCTCACCTCCCCAGAATACTCAAATTGTCCATTTTACTGTGCTTGGTGCTGGTATTGGTGGACAGGGACAAGAATAAAACTGATTTTTCAACTTTGATTGTTGTTTGTCTTCCTTCCTTAATAGATTCCCTTTGCTAATTGCAAAGAATATTTCAACCCCTACAGAGGAAAAGAGCAGGAGAAATGGATGGGGGTGGGCCTACAGCCAGAAAGTTATCCATAGACTTTCAGACGACATCTCATTTAAGCTGATGAAACTCACTTTCACATGAGTTGTGACATAACCATGGCAGGAACTGACAAGTGTCAAAATCTTGCGGAACAAATAAGATTTCAAGTCCCATTCCTCTGTACCAAAGAAGAGCCAGCAAATGCTATACATTTATTCTGCTTTTTCCAATGGCAGTAACTCCTCTCAGCAGCTTCACTGGCACTCTGAAAGCACATCCAATTCTCCCATTTACTTAGAATGGCTGCTGATATTTAACCTGAACTTTCCTGGCTTTTCCATAGAGACACCTTCCTAAATATCACACTGAGGTGGGGAATAAAGAGTTACTCCGTGCTCTGTCATCAGCACTGGGGGTTCTGTGCAGATTCTGGAGCCCAAGAAGCAACCTCAGTGTTCTACTGGCACACCAGTGTCTTAACACAACAAACCAACAAGCGTGGACCTTGGCACAAAGGAAAGGTAAGGGTAAGAAAGAGACAGATGTAGGTATAACAAGATCATGGTGTCAAAGTGCAAACAGGGAAATTTCCAGCTTTTTCCCCCTCACAGTCACGTACTGCACTGGAGGATACTGTGACCTCTTTCAACAAATCCAGTCCTGTGGCTTGGTTTTTTTTTCAGAATAATGTCTACCTGAATGATAGAGATGAACCACAGTACAGGGTGTTATCCTTGGAGTCCCTCTCATCATCACACACAGTGCAGACAAGGAGGGGCAGTGAGTGCACCAGGGGGGTCCATATTGCATAAGGAGAAAAAATGAGGGAGAATTCCTCTTGAAATTCTGGCACACTTTCAGCTACTTTACAGTACAGACAAGGCCTGGGACCATAAAAGCCCTGAGATGTGGGCAGCACAGGCTCACACCAGTCTGCTCACTCATCCAAGTAACAAAAATACAGACAATCCACCTAGGACAGAATGATCCATCTAGGACTGTTCAACTTACCAGCAGTAAATAGTTTATCCAGTGTCTTATCTGCAGCCACCACAAGCAACAGAAATCTCTTCATTATTTATTGTTAGTAGCTCATGATTTGACATTTAATTTAAGTCTTTCAGTGTGTCTTGCCCAGAAGCTTTAGCATTATAAATAGGGAAGCACTTTCTTTCCCATTTAAGAACTAGCCACAAGGATTTAGATCTATTTGATGAACCTTTAAATAAGGCTTGCATCATGTTGTCATAAACGGGTGATGCTCAGAAGAATTCAGGCTTCTCTGTTATGAGGAAAGTTACATAATTGCTGAAGGCACTATTGCTTCAAGGCATTTATCCATGGACAGGCATGTTTCCCTAAATACTGTAGAGATTAGGATGTTTTTTCTTTTGTTTACAGTTGCAAGCTTCTTTACAAACAGCTGGATGGTTTTTGAGAGATTTCATTTTCTTTCTGTTACAAAAGCTTCCATGGCACTTCGGATACCAGGCATTTTGACACATGGAGCAGTCAGGTTGCCCACAGACAACATACCTTTGGCAAATCCATGTTGTTCTTCTACTTCACATACTTAGGTGTCCTGCCAAGAGGATGCACTCTGTGATCTTCCCTGAGATGACTTTCACTGTGTGCTTTTCCTACTGAACTTCATCCTTACTCATTCTGCTTTACCCTTTACAGTGTCTCAGATGCTGTATTACATTTATTTGTAGCCTTCATTCTCAAACCAGAAGATTAATGCCAAATCCAAACATCCTCCATGTGCAAAAACTTTCCAATAAACAGAAAAATAAGAGATTTCTCTTAATTGAAACAGGCTGCTAAGGCCTAGAAGACTCTAAGAGAAGCAGCCACTCATTGGTCTTCCAAGGAAGCTTCTCAGTCCTTTTAAGCATGGTCTGAAACCTGTCCATGCATCTTGCAGCTGGAATTGAGAAGTAAATCAGGCCATCTGGTCTTCAGAGCACTCACCTATGTAATAGATTGACCACTTTGTCATTAATTGCTTTTCAAAGCACCATAAAAGCATTTATAACACTTATGCTTACATAGGTACTCACTTGTATTAGTGTTTGAAACCTCTTTGTTTGTATTAAATGCTTATACTGTGCTTATTAACATAATGCCTGAGTAGCATACTTTATATGGCCTAAAAATCTCCTGGAAACAGGAAAATAATATTCCCTTCAACTTACAGGTAAGGAGAAGTCAATATATTTTAAACTCTCTGTGCTTTATCTCTGTCTTCTGACAAGACTTGCCCTTTAATTTCTGAAAACAGTACTTTGTTTCTGTTCCTTGGACCCTGCAATGCTGACCACAGACACACATTGTTGGAGTGCGCTCCTTAGAAGCAGAAGTTGAAGTCTGGGACATCAGGAAGAGATCTGGCAAGTCACATAAGCCAATGCCACCACAGAATTAATGTCTCTGGCTTGGACTAGAGATGGTGGGCACCACAGACTCTTCTTCCTCCTCCTTCTTCTGCCAGCAGCTTCTATGTGGACTGAACCCACCAGGCCTGCCCGAGGATCTGCTGGATCAGGTTCTCTGGCTTAGGAAGCAGCTGCCCCAAGGAACCTGAGCCATTCTGAACTGCTCAGCACTTTCCCTGGAGCACACACTGTTCTTATCCATAGAAAAGGTGCCCATACATACATAGGCTTACTTCATGTTTGCAGATTGTGTAGTTTGAAAAGGTTTTTTTAAGGCACCAATTGTTATTATATATGAATAGCAGTGAGAGCTCGGTGTTGTTAATAATAGGACTTTGACCATGAATTCTATTGCTTCACATTTTATTTCTGTTTTCAACAAATTTCTTCCAGAAAAACATATCATCTTCTATTCCTTCAAGAGTGGGGTATAACTTATTAGTAGCTTGTATACTTGATCTATTATCTTCATGAACCTGCTTCTTAGATTTTAAGTCTTCCTAGAAGACTTAAAATTTTTCCCTCAAATCTATATGTCTTGAAGACATATAGATTTAAAATTTTCCCTCAAATCTATATGTCTTGAAGACTGTATGAACTGATTGAGACTCTTTTCCTTCCCAGAGGCTAGAATAGTCTGTATTCCTGTACTCTGAGCTTTTGTTGTAGTAGCTGTGCATTGGAAGACTGCAACCTCAAGGTCAAATGGAACTCTAACTTGGCAGATAACATAGTTTTGTCACTTACGTATGCATTTTGTTTTGCAGAATAATGTATAAAGGAACAGTTCATCTTTACCTCCATTTTCAGGCTCAAAAAATCAAAGACCCTGCTGCTGACATTTATTTGTTAGCTGAAGTAACTTTCCATGTTTTGTAAAGTAAGCCATTTAAACACAAGGAAAGCATCTGCAGTGCAGGAATAATGGCTTACATGAAATGTTGTTGGAATAAAATTATTATTTCACTCAGAACATTAGCACTGGCTATTCCAGGACATCTTTCAAGTACCATTGTCCTTAGAGACTTGAGAATGATGCCTAAGCATCCATTTCAGTCTGTCAAAGGCATGTGGCAGGTCAGGATAGGAAATAAAAGAATCAGTGGGAAGCCCAGTGTAATAATGAAGGCTTCCTTGAAAGCAGAGAACAAATGGAACATAACTCCATGTTTGAGTGGTGCTTCTGCTCCTGGTTCCTGTGGTGCTGCTTTTGAAGGGCTGAGTCCTGATCTGGGTGAAGGCTCTCAGCTTGAGCATTCAAGGCAGGACTACTCCCTATTTTGCAGAGTCTGCTTTGAGTAGGGTCTCATTTTATATGTTTGGACTATGGAGTAGAGTCCTGGATAAAGTACAATGTCAAGAGTGACTGTGCTCTCCAACATAATATTAAGGTCAAAAACAGAGGTGCCACTGTGGGGTATGATCAAGTCAGAGGGAGCTCTGAGGAGCACAGGCTGGAATTTGGATGTGCAAAATGGACATTAATAATATTTTTGCCACCTAACTCCATTTAAGGCCTAAACTTAGTCTTCCCAGGCTACTCATTCAAAGGCTTTTTTCTGGATTCCCAGCTGGAAGTTCTGTAGAATTTTAGCTGATATGAATATGCAGTGCATATAGATGTTAAATGTGTTAAGTTGCTTTTTCATAGCACACAGAATTAAAACTCACAAGACTATAATTTTCTGCCCCCAAAAAGAAAGCCACCAGTACAACTTTGTGATTTGTTTCATCTGTAATGCAGGGATGATGGTATCTTGCTCTTGGCAGGTGCAAATAATAAAATCCAAATGAGACACATACAACCTAATCCTTAAAAAGGATGACATAAGAAAATGTTATATTAATTACCTGTTATCTTCTTTTTGACGTGGGTTATAAAACTTCTGGGTCAATCACTTCCCAGTCTTTTCCTGGCTACAGTAAATTTTGCTAGTAGAAGACTGATAAGTTAAAGGAAGTGATTCCTCCCTATGTTACACGCTCATGAGTACAAGTACTCATCTCTACATTTGAAAGACAGATAAAGACCATGCAATTAGTAATATATATTCTAAAAAGAGCTCTAGAAGTTCTTGAGAAGCATTAGTATTTATTTCTGAGCAAAAGTGATTGGTTATACAATTAGAGATTGACTAGACACATAGCTAAATAAAGTTAGAAGGTAAAATTCCTTGGATATCAGAGAAGTGTTCCTACAATCCTCTGATTTTGTAAGTTAGCAACACCTTTTTAGCTACTTATAGCCTAATGGTAGGGTTTTAATAATGAGGGATGTGAAGAAGGTGAAGCATCTCCTTGGAGGTGCATAGATAAAGGACAACAACAGACATAATTTGCAGAATTCTGGCTAGATACACAGGGGAAAAAATATCACTGTATGGGTGGTCAAATAATGGACCAAGTTCCACAGAGAAGAAGTGGAATCACCATCCGTGGAGATACTTAGAACTCAACCAAGTGTGTTTCAGCAAATAACAGGATAATTCCCTGGCTGGACTGGATGATCTCCAGAGCTTCCTTCCAGCCTAAATTTCTGTATGATTCAATGATTACGACTACATGAAGACCTCTTTCACGTTCACATGAATCAAGTGATGTCAATGCATGAGCTCGTATCAGCCCCTTGATATCATAATATCAGTCTTTTGGGGTTCTTTTCTGTTATTATTTTACACTGTGTCAATCCTCACAGACACTGGGAATTTTTAAATCACATAATTGTGTTTGCTGACCTACCCTAAACATGGCGATGTTCATATGTTAAATGTGATTTCAGTAACTGGTTTTTTTGTGAGACCTTACCTAATAAGAATTGATAGCCAAGATTGTCAATTTTTTCATAGCAAATGTGCCTTTATAACTAATGAAACTAGTGCTACCTGTATTGTGAAGAGTTTTGCTATTTTTGGCCTATCTAGATGGCCTCTTATTCTGGTGGAGATACTTTGGAAGTGTCTTGGAATATCTGTATCAGTTATAGGCAGCTTGCATGTATTTCTTCTTGGGTGAAATGAAAAATTTAATTATACGAAAAAAATGCAAATTGCTGCCAACTGTGTTAACTGTGAGAGAGTTGCATTATCTTCTAACATAAATTGTCAGTGAATTGAAGAAAAGACGTTTTGGAAGCCGATCTGATTACTGTCAGGGAAAGTGCTCAAACTCAATTGTTGGCAAATGTCCAGTACCCATCACTGAACGATCATCACCTCATCATTCAGTCTTCTCAACTGACATGCAAAACAACATCCAAATATTCATTGCACATCTGTGCTGGACAGATTATGCATTAGCAATTCAAATCAATTCAATGTACAGGCAGTTTCTGTAAAGGCGTCTGTTTGGGTGAGATGCCTTGTTGTCTGGGATGGATAATAAGGCAACTCTGTCTAATCTTGGAGAACAATCAGCCCATCTTGAGAAGGTGACTGACTACGTATGCTCTTGCCCTGACAGCGCTAGAACAATGCCCCCATAATGCACTTGACTCAGCTGGTAATAAAATCTACTTTTGATTAGCAGCCATGGCTTGTGTCAATCACTGCATGATGTACCATTGTCCTCTGGTCCTGAACACAGTTTATTTACAGGGAAACAAAAGCTTTTTGGATATGGCTGCTGCCCAGAGATTGCAAAATAGATTGAGCTGTCAGCCTCACACACTAGATGAAGATTAATGAGTTGTGCAGACAATAAATATGAAGCAATGACCATAAATATGCTAATAGGTATTATCCATATACACTATAATTGCTACAAAAATTAAAAAGTAGTGTAAAGGAAATAGGTCAGAGGGTGACAGATAGATAATCTTGGATGCTGAAGATCTTTGGTTCAGTCAGATTCTCTACAGGTTTATTTCCTTCAATTAGACCCTTCAAAAGATTAATTGTTTAAAAGCTGTTTGAATAATCTCTTTTGAAACAGAGGTTTATGGGAAAATGTTTATGAAAAAGTGACTTCAATGAACATGTTATTGAAATAAAAAAGGTGACTACCAAACGCAGAGATTAATGCCTCCGATCAGCTGCCCAGCTTCACTGTGAGGTAAATATTTCCAAGTGTCACCCTAGTGGGGACTGCAAGGAAAACATACCAAAGAGACATGTCAGTTTATATCCACAAACACAGGAGATTAAGGTGCTTCCAAGCAAAATGTAGAAGAGTTGCCTGCACATTTGATTGCATTGGTTTGTTTGATGTTTTAAGCTTAGCCTATTTTTCCTTTTTTTTTTACCTTTTTTCCCCCTTTTTAATTTAAGAAGAGAAGAATGCCCACCACTCAAATTTTCAGAGTACTTCCAATTCAGCCTCTGGCTTT
Source organism: Pyrgilauda ruficollis (assembly GCF_017590135.1). NCBI lineage: Eukaryota > Metazoa > Chordata > Aves > Passeriformes > Passeridae > Pyrgilauda > Pyrgilauda ruficollis. The sequence goes on along the minus strand of NW_024525378.1, from coordinate 227,734 downwards.
CCAATTCCTTTCAAAGAGCACATAGTCTAGATTTTTGGCACCTATGGTTTTTATTTGTACTTGAAACTCGGAGTTAAACTGTTAGCTCTGTATTCAAGTTCTCCAGCACCTATGGCTACTGAAATTGTAGTGACACAGAAAATAAGGGGCAGTCATACTCTTGGTATTCATGGCTTTGACTCTCTGGTCTCTCAGGCTTAGAAGTGCCACTGGATGCTTTTCAGGTCAGCTCACACTGCCCACCTCCTCGACAATTTTTTAGTTTCTGGAATGGGGAAGCTAACTTACCCAGATATTCTCCCAGGTAAAATTTACTGTTATAATGCCAAGCTCTGTGACAAAAATAAATTGGTTTGGTTTGGTTTTTTTTTTCTTTCCATACTTTACCTAGAAGTTGCATCCATTTAGCTCTTAAAGTATCACTGCTTGGGTTTTGACAAATAGTCCACAAAGACTTACAACTGCCTGACTGCTTCCGTGCCAGTCTCCTTGAAAACACAGCTGAACATTAACTACACTTGCCTAATATCTTGTTATTTACCCTTTCTAACTATAAATGCTAGTAAAACAAAGCACAATAAATAATTAAAATAAAGGTAGGGAGCCATTTAGGAAAATGTTCACACAAAGCTGCTCAGTCAAAGGAGAAGCACACCTTTCTGGAAGAATCAATGGAGAGAGAGAACCTCTGGAAGCTGCAGGCTCAAAAACTGTGTTCCTGTTCCCAATCCTACCTCAGCAGCGACACTGTGTCTTTCTGAATTGGAGGCTGTGATGTCAATGTCACATGTTGCCAGGGCACAGCAAAGTGCTGTCCCACCAAGGGAGGTGAGCACAGCAGAGCCAGAGATGATAAGGCAGATTGAACCAAGAGTCCAAATCATCGGGCAAGTTTGTAGGGGCAAGACCAAGGCTTCCCTTGAATCCCTCCACTGGCTTTCCTTTCCTTATTACACTGAGTTTCTTCATCTTATTTTCATGAGGCTTCTAGTATTTTCTTCTTTCCTTGCTTATTTGCTGATGTCTCTGCCAGTCTGAATTGCCTTGAGACACTTTTTTTGCAATAAAATTTTCATTATATCTAGTTTTAATTATTTTTAGTTAAACAACTTTTTGTGTGTCCATCATGATTTGTGGTTTAGGACTGGGTAAACTGACACCTCATGCAGAGTCTCTGCAGCTTGTAAAGCCTTCATTTTCCTTGGCTTTGCCAGACTTTACCATCATTTCCTAGTGGGGTGTTTGCAACATTAAATAAATTATATTAACAAAACACTGAAAGTTTTTACTATTTTTGAAGGAGGGATCTGCAGCAATATGTACAAAGAAACTGATATTTTTGGGTTTTTTGTGACTTTGAAGAAGGCCTGTAGCATTCACTGTCCTCTTCTTATGTGGAATTTTTACCTGCATTTAAGCTTTAACTTTAGATATTTTATAATAATTTTATATTGTTGTATTATTTTAGTATTTTATCATAATTACAGAAGACCTAATGCAAGCAGAGTAGAAAACAATAACTGACATTATAAGTAAGGAAACTAACATACATGAATTAAAGAAAAGTTGAATGAAAGAGTAGAGTTAAAAGATCACTGCGGCTTAGGGGTACATGAGCCAGATATCCCACTGCCCGGATAAATAGCATATAAGAGGAAAGGAACAGACTTCATAGCCTTGTTTTATAACCCACCATGTACAAGATATAGATATCACACTATTGTGAAAACACTATAGTTTTATTCTGTATATTCCCTCTTTGAGAACCATTCCTGTGGTAGTGTGACTTAATCAGATATTCTTCTTTACCTAAGGGAGGTCCATGGACTTTTAATGAGCCTTATTTAAACTCCTGGCTAAGAAAGGCTGTGGAAAAAGGTGTGCGTGCCATTTGCAAAGGCCTGTTCATTAAAGGCAGAGGCTCTGCTTTAGAGGGACTAGCATGCAGAAGAACAAAGCATCTGTGTCAATCTGCTCATATGACACAAGGTCCCCTCATGTTTCCTTCCATGTAGAAATTAATTCCAACCATCCATTGTTAGCTGGGTTCTGATTTCCAGCTCTGTGTGAACCAGTGTTTTCAGGGGTAGCTGTACCACAGCTGAACTCTGGGTGTGGTAACCAACCCTCCTGAAGTCTCTGCATGCCACCACTTTACTGCCTTTTTGTCTCTTGTCTTTACTCAGAGTTGTAGGAATTCTTAAAACAGTGCAGTACCTTCTACAGATGCAATTCAGTGCAATAGGGTGCAATGCAAAAGAGTTAAGCTTTCAGCTGCATCAGTTGCCAAGCAATGACTCCTGCACCAGTAATTTGTTTTAGCATCAGAAGAGAAAATTACTTGTTTTGCCTAAATTCCATCCTGGCAACAGCAACAAAAAGACCTATTGATAAAGTCCAGTCTCGTTTCCTGGCTGAGAATAAGTTTCAGTTTCTATTCTTCCTTATCATGGCAGCAGTTTCGTTTCCTCACTGTCAGCTGGAGAGTGTATAAAAAGATGGGCTGAGCAGCCTCTGAGTGCTTCCCTGGAATTCTCACCAGCAGAAAGCAGCATGTCTGACCAGAACGTCCGCAACGCTGGCTTCACTCCCTCTGGGATCACAGGAGGATCCCTTGCCTCATCAATGATGTCCAAAGAAGCCAGAGCCTCTGGGGGAGGTGTGCCTTCTGGAGGCCCCACTTCTACTCTCCAGGAAATGGGTATGAGCAATTCTGTGTGTGACTCTGTGTGTGGTTTTGTGGTTCAGTGCATAGGATCAAACAGCTGTTTCTCCTTGAAAATAAGCTTGACAAATAATCTCTTCCTTCCTACATTTCTGTATGGCACTGAAGAAAGAAGATTCCTCTATTTAACTGTGTGCTATGAGCAGGATATTATTGAGGGTGTTTTCTGTGGGTGCACATACCATGCATGAAAGAACACACACATATTATTCATGAGGTTTTGGACAGTGTTTATTTGAAGTTTGTGCTATCTCTCCATTCTGCCAGGAATCATCAAAAATATGAAGAGTCGTGGTAGCAACAAGCAATGATGCACTTATGCAAGAACATGATCTGTGTAGCTATATTTCATATAAATTACCAGATTTCCCTTGCTCTTTACTCACACACATCCATACAGGGAGAACTCCTAAAACCTTATGCAAACTCTGTAGAGGAGAGAAATTAGTTGCAGTCCAAGAGACGAATTCACTAAGGGAATGTATACACATCCTTGACATCCCCTATCTAAGTGCTAAATAAGGCAAAGCTGCCCTTCACATGAGCTAACCCTGCAGGTGTTTGCTGTTCTGCTGCTGGCTGGGAGCAGTCCCTGACCAGGCGATTCTTACCAACCTGGCACTTGTTTAACCCCAGATCCCATGGGATTTGTGCACAAGGCATTCTCCTTGTCAGACCTGCCTGTGTGACCTGATTCAGCAGGCATCCTCTGAACAGGCGTGCTTCCACAGAACTGTGCCCCATGCAATCCTGCTTTACCCAGCAGCTCAGTATTAGCTTTCTGACCTTGGATAGAGGCTTCAAAACTCCTTCTGCCCTCGGGGTCTCAGACACACATGTCCATGTGTCAGAGGTATGCCAGCAAGCAGGCTGATTGTAGGTAGGCATCTCTGCCATATGGGTCTACCACTGGTCTACTACTTCCATAATCAGTAGGTAGAAATCCGAAAGATGGAGCTGAATGTGATTTCTCCAGCCATAAAATGGGTGGTTGACCAGGTAAGCTGGCCAGGGTTCAGATTCAGGGCAACTTTTAATAGCCAAAAGTATGTTAAGCTTGATTGAAAGCAAATAATTTGGATTTTTTTTTTTTTAAGATTGCCAGTATTATTCATAGAGTGAGGCCCTCTAGGCATTGAGTGAATAGGTGACATAAGGGTCATTCAGAGACATACTGCGTGTGACTCCTTGTGGCATTTTTAAATTTTCACATTGTATGATTTGAATTTAGGTTGCTGAATACAGTGTTTCTTGAATATTCGGTAGGAAAGAGCTTAAGGAATAGTTGCAGCCAAGGGCAGAATATGAGAGAAAGTCAGGAGAGGAGTGGGACAGAGATAGTGAAAAGCAGAGAGGAGAGCTGCTCTCAGGCACCACACTGCCTTAGCAGCAGAAATCCTGATATGCAGGAGATGCCAGTTGCTCACTGTAGTGATAAGTTAGTCAGCTGCACAAGCTGCCCTCTGTTACAGACCAGGGTGGTACAGCACACTCATAACCAGTGGCAAACTCTTCAGTGGAGATGCCCTATAGAGAGCATGAAGCTGCCAGTTCTAAACTAAAACACTGAAGATTTCTATCTCTCTGTTGTGCTGAGAATTTTTATAAGAAACAGAAGAAAAATAAGCATTTAACTATGCCTAGTTTTGTTCTTGCAACCTCTGTGTTAACTGTGAACTTTTATGAAAACCACCATTTTGGTGAAGAGAAGTCTGCATGACTCAAGGAAACCTTAGCCATGCCGACAGGAGATACTCCAAAAGAGCTTTTATCCATGTGGAAAATGCTAGCTCTGTAACATTGCCAAGACAGGTGTGAGCTTTGGCTCCCTGCAGCAGGAGAGCTTGCCACATATTCTTTGCCTGATTGAGAGCTAAAAGGGCCTGATTTCATTTCCGCAGGTGCTCACTGAAATCTCTCCAAACACATCTTCTTAACCTTTTCATTCAGACTGTAACCCTTCCTCCCCCCAGAACAAACATGCTCGAAGGAGCGGCTGATTCTGCAGTGGGGCATGAGTATTGTTCAGTGTCACTTTACAGAAGATGTTATAACAAGCTCATCACCAAAATATTTGAGCATCCTCCAGGAATGCTTTAAGCATTATCACTAGCATTTGTCGTCAGGAATGCTTTGCTTCTCTCCAGGAGAAGAGGAGTTTGCAAAGGAATGTTTTGCTTGGGGCTTATTTAGACTGAGACAAAGATATACATATTAATTGGCCACTGGCTACCACAACTTGTGGTACTTGAATTTTACAGGTATCTATTACAGGTTTATGTGAGGGAAAGTGAAGTGAAAGGAGCATGTTCAACACCTGGAACAGAAAGTGCAACAATTCCTAGTTTCTACAGAAGTTTGTTCCACAGTCCTCAGGCAGCTTCACAGAAAAGTGCAATTTTAGCAGAGGCAAATTGTGCTGAAAATATCTTGGAGATCCAGGTTTATAAAAAACAGTCTGTGCAAAAGCCATAGATTTTCTTTGTGTTCTGGGGGCTCCTCAACAGCACTGATAATATCCTTTCCCCAAGGTGGCAGCTAAAAAGCAGCAGACTGACAGAACACATCAAGTGATCAGCAGACACCTTGTCTTTTGATACATTTGCTAGCCTTGAATTGTTTTAAAACACAGTAGTTTGTAATTGTCCTGTAAGGTTCCTTCCTTTTTTGTCAGTAACATATCCTTTGTAACTGTTCTAGGTGCCAGAGGCACAACCCACTCATCAGGGTACACCAGCAGTGGGATCTCTGGTGGATCCAGAGCCTCCAACACAATGTCCAAGGAGGCCACAGCTCATGGAGGTGGAGTTCCCAGGGGTGGCACAACTTCCACTGTCCAGTCCGTCAGTAAGTGAGAGTCCTCTCGATAAAGATGAATTAACAAATGACTTCTGAGCAGTCAGCAATACTTCGGTTCATTTTCTGTACATTTACTAGATGAAGGGATGCAAGCAACAGGAGTGGCTGCTTTGTATTTGAAACAATATTTCTAGTACTTGTATCTTTAACCTTTGTGGGTAGATGAAACTGGGGAATTAGTGGAAATAATTATGCCACGAATTTGCAAAGGTATGAGAGGACAGCAGTCAGAAATCTGAATCACAGTGGCAGAAAAAAAAAGCCCAATGGACTTTTAGATTATGCTTTCATCAGCACCACAGTGGCAGTTCAATAGTTCTTTTTCAATTACACATTTAGGATGGGCTAAGGGCTCCACACTTGAACATGCAAAGCAGATATAGTGGGAAAAAAACAGTGAACCATGAGAATGGAGTTATCAGACTGACAGACAGGAATCATTAGTCTACTTCTTGGGGCCTTTCAGAACAGCTTAGCTTTCTTTCCTTTGAAGGAAATTCATTGGGCCAAAACCACAGGAATCTGCCTGCACTTACCAGCTCAAAGCAGAGAACAACAGAAATCTCCCTCATCACTCTGCCAGGTTAATGCAAACCAGACCAGATAGAACAAACCAAATAATGAGAGAGCCTAGTCTATACCTGAATGCATCGGTAAGGGTGATAATTGTGTTAGTAGGATCCTGTGGGGTTAGGAAGAGCCTTGGAGACAGGATTGAAGTTCTTAATTTCAAAATGTGTCTTCCAAATAGTAACAGAGACCTTTGATTTCTGACCTGGGAAGGTTAATGCTTTTATGGTCTGCATATTTTCCTGTGCTGCAACTTTGCTTTTTATTGTCCTCACAATTTCCCTGCATTTCTCCTTAGCCATGGGTGGAAAAGGAGGAAGACGCTGAATAGAAGAAAAACATCAGTCCAAACATCAGCCCAACTCTGCAAGCAGTTCATCCTTCATCATCAGCTTTGACAATTTCTCCCCTTCTATGATCTTCCTGTTATGAAAGGCAAAGCCTTCCACGTGCACAAATAAAGTTTCTGTTAAAATGATGGATTCTTGCATTAAATTAATGGGGACAGAGATGAGGGGCAGTTCTTTCCATGATTAAATATTTTCTGAAGCACAGACAAATACAAGCCAATAGAAGTTAAGGTACTTGGACCGTAAGGTTACCTTAGGAAAATCCTGGGTTTAGCAACACTAGGCTCTTCAGTTGCAAGTAGCTTGCTATGTTTATTTTACAAAAGGTAATTACAGTGCAAAAGTCACCTTCTTGTGAGAGAGAAACAGAAACACTCAGTACAGGGCAGTTCCTTCTAGAGGTACTTCTAATAGGCTATCAAATTAAATTCTACTTAATAAAATTCTACTTAAATAACATGAGCAAACAAAAACAGGTCCAGTATACAGCTCATTTGTATACCTCTAGAGCTTTTAAGGTCCCTTTCACAATAATTTCTAGTGCCAGTTTACTTGCAGCAAGGCGTTAGCTCTGTCCCAATCAGACTGAAACTTCCCCTGCAAACTTATGATAGGTGTGAACAGGTAAGGAAGAGAGCCCATTTTCTGATGCTGGTCTCACTGTTGGGACTTTTTGCTGTTCCTCACACCTGACTCCTTTCCTTCATATATGCTCATGCAATGATGTGTCACCAAATACACATAACATTGTGCATTCCGTATGCAAATTCCCACATGCAAACTACCCCACACTTTAATCTTCCTTTTGTCTTTCTGGCTCCTCATCCTCCCTGCTCTATCACCCCTCTCCCTCTGTATGTCAAACAAAACCACACAGCACAGCTTCTTCTTCCCTTTCTCCACTCCAAGATGGAGGGAGAGAATGTCACACCTTCAGGCCAGAAGTTAAGAGGTGCTGGATTTGGGGAGCTGCAGTCAGTGATCTTCTCCAATGACTCCTGTCACCCTGCTTGAGCATTCTCATCTCAGCTGCATTTCTCTACAGGTGGGAAATTTGTTTGCTCCCATGCACCTTAAGCTGTCAGATAGGGATTTCTCCCTGCTGCCTGGGCACCTTCCAGAATGCACACGAGAAGTCAGCATTTGCCTCCTCCAACACTGAAGCAAAGCTGAATTACATATTGAGTGGTGAAATGCTAGCATGGAGGAGAGACTAATGAAGAGGAGAAGAAATTTATTTTCACTTGCTGTGCTTCCCAAAGCATTAACAGGCAATTGAAAAACAAAGACTTCATTTCATAGGCTAGAGCTGCTGTCCTAACAAGGAGCTATCTTGGGCAAATGTTTAAATGTAACCAGGAACTGAATTAATAAAATTATAAAAATATTTAATTTCAAAGAGACCTTGGTGCCAGGAGAATGAGGGCAGTTCTCTAATCTAAACTTTTGTTGAGGAAGGGTTAACCTTAATGTCAGACTTCTTTGCTTAGGACTTTGTCCCATCAGATTTTGAAAATCTTCCAGAAGGATCCATCCTACACTTTCTTTCCTCGTCCAATGCAGCAGCCTGGAACTACTAAAATACATCTGTGATCTACCAACAGATCTTTTGGATCATAGATCCCTCTATGCCCTTAGCACTGGCATGATTCAAAGCCAGGAGGTCTACTCTGGGTTTTTCCCATCAGAAGTTTTTCTCCATGTGCAAATGACAAGTTATGGTCCCAGAGAACAGCAGGGTCCTTGATCCCCACAAGGTGACAGTCAAATAACTGCTTAGCACTGATGATGATGATAAATGAGTCATAAGGATGAAACAAGTGTAAGAATGACAAGAAATAATAGAAAAAGTCAAGTACATACATAACTCATCAGACAAACTGAAGCTGTATTATCTGAGAAACAATATGTGACCATTTCAGGGCAATTAAAGACCTTGTTTCTTATTCAAAGGGGGGAGATTTAAAAGTGGGTTTCAACTTTAATGTTGTCATTAGTTGACCTCAGGTATTTTTGTCTTATTAAAAAATGACTCACAATAATGAGAGCTGACAAAGAGTACTTATGCCTAGAAGAAGGAAACCAAAGCAAGGATGCTTAATCACTTATCATTTCACTTTTCAGCTTTTATGTAATTCTAGTGTAAAAGTTTGAATTATTTTGCCATCTTTAGATCTTGTGTTGAGAACTAGCTTAGACAGCTTTGCCAAAGCAGGGAGAATTCTCAGCTGCATTTAAAAATCCCTTCACTGAGTCAGCTCTAATAGGTCTGCAGGAGAACAAAGGTACAAGCATCCCCCTGGAAGCCTTCCTCGCACACTGCTTCAGCTAATTCCTCTGTACAGAACTACCAATGAACTATTTACATATTTAACAGAATATAATTGGAAAGGTCAAAAAACAACAAATATTGCAATTTGAATCCTTCATGTCTCTCAATCAATCTTTGCACAACAAATAGACGGAAAGAGAGAGAAAGCAAAAGAGGCAGCAGCGTGTGATTACCAGAGCAATAGCACTGGAGCAAGACACTGCAGAGAGCACATAGCTCTCTGCACAGAAATCGATTTCTCCCATGGGATGAGATCAATAGTTGTCTGACAGGACACTATGCAGGCAATTTAATAGCGTTTTATCTAAATGAATCTATTCCTCCCCCCAACTGGCCTCACAGTTCATAAGAAGTCTCTCTTAGTAAAATAGATTTATTTATTTTTTATAATACAACAGGCAAGGGTTTATCATTCTGAAGACACTTCCATTGTCTACTAAAAATCTATTAAAAATCATTTATCCTGGTTAGTTACTCATTACCAACAACTCTTTCCCAACATCTTTATTCTAATTAGCTAACTCATGGACACAGCCCATAAAAATTACTTTCAGTTACTCAGGAATAATTTTTCTTACCCCAAAACATTCTAAACTAAATATCAGCCTTTCAAGAAAAATATGTTCACATAGCAGGCAAACTCAGTTAACTCAAAGAAGTATTGGTATCTGAAACGACATTTTTATGCAACAAAAAAGTTTATTTATTGAGGAATTATTTACACACAGAAATTGATTGTCCAGTGGATCTATTTTAATAGTGCTTAATAAATAATAAATAATAAAGTCAATCTGATCTTATTAGTGGATATCTGTGTGAAGTAAATGATAATGAATGAGAAACTCTAATAAGCATAATTCCAAGGATGGATCTTTGTCACTCTGGGAGTTTGGTATTGTGCCCCAAAGGCTCTTGTAAATCCAGCTGCAGTTCTTGCTCATCATTTAGAAGATTAGGGGCTGATAAGCAACAGTCAAGCCTTATTAGAACAGGCTAAGGCAACAGGAAACATTAATTGGTAATTTAATGCACAAGGAGACATTAAATGCCTGCATTGTGGTTCAGATGCTGTTTCCTCTATTGATTTCTCCACGTCTTGTTCTATGAAATTCTCACAAATTCTTGGTGGAGAGGGTGTAAGACAAAGCCTAAGTTGAAAAATACCAAAATACTTTTGTTATTTCCTGGGGCTTCTCTTTATTCCTTGTGTTAATGAGGAGCCCATCAGTAGCCCTGCTTTTGCAAGCAGAAGAAAGAAGACTAGTCCCTTGTTAAAGGATTCTTTCTGCAAAGGAGGGGAGAGATCCAAGGTCTAGTAGCTCTCTGCAATGAAATGCTCTCTCACCACCTCACTTGTTCTGGTTTTCTTCACAGTGTGTGCATAGAGCAGGAGCCCTGCAAACCTGGGAGGGAGCTCAGACACTCTTCCTCTAGAAAGCTGGGAGCACTTAATAAAACCCTCTTCTCTTGCTCTGTTTGGGAGGAGATGTAGAAACAGTTGGTGGACTGATCTTCCTCTGGAAGTAAGGAAGGTGAGAGGAAGGTCTTGAAATAGCTGTTTCTTCTCTGACTAAAGCCAGAATGAATCCACTTATATGGATGGATTTGCTCTGTTCCCTCAGTGGTGGATATTGGTGGCTGGAACACCAAAATCTCTCCATTACATACTAGGTCCTGATTTGGGCCCCATTTTAAGACTTTCTTCCTAAGACATCTTTCCCACAGCTGAACAGAAATGAAAGGAGGTGATCGGACAGTGTAAAAAATTCAACATAAAAAGGGGACAGCCTATCCTTTACCTCACTGACCTAGGCACTCTTTGTTCCTCATTTTCTAGTACTGCAGCTTGGGTGATCAAGGGTGATAATTCATGGACACTTTTTTTTAAATAATTTACTTCTGCAGCAATTTAAATATTAAAATGCATTTTGAAGACATGCAGGCCTCATTAATTTCAAATAAACAGTGTACATTATGCTCTGTTTAACAGCATTCAATCCCACTCTTTGTAGCCATGGTCTCTCCCTTCCACCCAGCAGCCTGGCACTGTTCCTGCTGCCAGCAAGTTTCCCCATGTCCATGGCATGGGCTGGGAGGCCACTGTGGGCACAGCACCCCTGCTCTTCAAGATTCCTCAGGACTGTCACATTTGAAATTGGTGTCTTCTTCATACCTCCCCCTGTCTTAAGGGAGGAAACAGCCTCTCTGACTTCATTTAGCATCACTGCAGTCATGGAAGCCTTGGTAGAAGAGGCAGGGTCCACCTACAGCCCCACACATCCCCTCCAGCACTCCATTAATTGGTGCTCTAATTGCATCTCCTCAAGGATTGATCCAAACACAGTAATCCAAGACTGACCACTGGACCAGAAACCTGGAACAAGACCAACACATTCCTTTCAAACCAGTGACTGGGTGTCCAGTGGCTGGGTTTCACAGGGCAGTCCCTTTCCTCTTCAGGAGAGGAAGAGTCCCCAGTACTCCTTCTGTGGGCTCTCATTCCACTGAAATTCTAAGTGTTGTAACTGTTGTGAAAAGCAATAAAGTTGTGCTGACTGCCCAAAATGGTTTATATCCTGACAACCCCACACATTAAAGAGACACAGCTAATAATTCCCTTTTAATACTCAATAATTTTGAAAAAATCATCATTATTATGATAGTAATTAACAATAAATCATTCCCCATCCTTCTCTGTATCTCTTTGGGGTAATACTGAGCATTGAAACATAACCTGGTTTTGTGCTTATCTAATATAAGTAATATTTTATGCAAGCTATCTTCTTTTTACCCATTGTTCAGTGGGTGTAGTTTGTGGTGTTTTTTAAGGAATACCTGGATGTGAAAGTAAATAAACACACATAATTTCCTCAATGTAAAAAAATTTCATAGAAAATACTGTTGCTAAAGAAATTATGTATGCCACAATACCAGTTCTTGAAATTCAGATGTTGCTTTTTGCAGTCTTTTGCTATTGGAATTTCCACCCAGCCAAGATTTTTACTGGCCAGTTTTCAGCTACCTCTGCAATTTATGTTTATACATAAACAGCTCTGATTTTAATTGCTATCAACTTCTTGTACTTGATAGATGGTCTTAAACATTTTTTGCCTCCAGAGACTGCTTACTTTGCCAAGTATTGACACACTTTCAAGATTTATACTTCTCTGAGGAACAAAGTTTACAATAAAATGTAATGTATTCCGTGGCTGTGAATGGTAATGTTGCTAAACAGTCCAAAGATATTTCACAACTGATAGTTATTTTCCTCTCACATCCAGCACTGCCCTCCTTTAGTACTACTATAGATTAAGGCTTTTAAAGAAAAATCAGATCCCTAATTTGCCTAATTTAGTGTTTCAGAGATCCAATATGACTTAATTTATGTTTCCTTCCACTAAAACCATTACAGAACTAATGATTACACTTTCATTTTTCCCAATAATTATTTTAAGAGACTAACTCTTGTGGAAGGGATTAATTCCCTTCTGGGATTGGAATAACCCCTTTCAGAGCTCAAATATCATACTGCAGCCAGAAAAAGGAGTGGTTACAGAACTGTAGACTACAATGTCAAGCATAGGAGTAGTTACTAATTATTGGACAGACAAAACTCAGTAGATGATTGAAGTCACATCTAGATTTAAATATTTGGATTGGATCCAGTTTCCTGGTAGCAATCATGGGTCACAATGCCCGGAGAAACCCCAGAGGACAAGGAAGCGTTCTTAGAAATAATGCGTCAATTTGTACCATCTCCATGAAACTGCTGTGGCATTGCAGCAGAAGTAGCATCATCAGGCTCTAGCAGGAGCTCTTGTAAAATCAGCTGAAAAGTTCTTCAGCATTGAAACAATTCACAGATGTTACTTTAGCAACAAAGCACACCTCTCAACCTTCTAAGAGTACACTTTCAAGGGAGATTTAATTTTCTTGCTTTATTTCTTTCCCTGCCATTTAATCTCTTTAATGCAGTTTTTAATATTAATCCATTTTGCAAATAGGTTGCACAACTCCTTTGCATAGGCAAAAGAAGACATCTCTGAATTGCTCAAAGGTGAGCAAATATCCCAGCCACAAAAGGAAACAATCTCCAAGTGTTGCACCACCCATCTTCCTCACTGACCAGGGAATGGAAAGGATGCAGTCCAAGAGGATCTGTAATTTCCTTGGGATAAGTGATGATGCAGCCTGTATCAGATGAATCTGTTGTGAAGTTTTGAATTTAAACATCCCAGCCATTGGTGATACCACAATTCCACATTACTTGGCTTCTGTGCTCAAGATGAAGAAGACATTCCCTACATTTTTTATAAGAAATACTAAAAATTCTAGGAATAGTTTATTTTGCCAAAGTGACAATTTCTATAATTTCAATTTTCCTTGCCCTGGTTCTCCCCCTCCTACCCATCTTACAGAGCAAAGAATAGCTTAAACTGCAGACAGAATAAAAACTGAAGAAGGCATAAGAATAGAATTTTATAGAGAGAGAAACAAGCAGTTGCTTAAGTCTGCTAATAATCAAATATAGTAACAATGAATGATAATGATCAGAAAACAGAAGAGACAAAAAAGGAAAATATCTTTTAAGATTTCAACCCTGTAGAAGAAAGCAATAGAAACAGAGATCAAATTTAGTATATGATTCAAAAAGCATGTAAGTGCTAACTTATGCACTTACAATCTTACTTAAGCATTTATGCACAAATGCTTCAGAAGTTCTTCGTGTTCTGTCAGCAAGAAGTTAATTTTTTTTACTTTGGTACAGTAGTCTATGTTGCAAAGACTATTTTGCGAAAGCACCAGTGAATTTTCAGCAAAAATTTTATTAGGGAGTAAATTAACTCTAGAAACCTGTTTCAAGATATCTAACCAATAATTCTTCTGTAGTGCATTTTATTTACGCTTTTTAGTGCTAGGATATAAATCTGAGGGTAATTTTGCACCAGTCCAATAGAGGACTTATGAAAGACAGTGGATGAGATAATTCATTTCTGATTATTCATGATTATTTTATCTTTAGCATAAATAGATTATGAAAATAATCTTTTCCATGGCTGGTGCTTTTTTGACAAATTTTAAACTGTATGTGGAATATTCTTAAGCAGAAATATATTGAAAATATAAATTTATTGTTATTTTTACTCCTCTTGGCTCTGTGCTTAAAAATGTTATATACACAATGAGGTTAATTGCATTGTGATTTTCAGATAATCTGCTTTTAAACTACTGACTTGGAAACTGTGAGATTAATAGCACTGAGAACATCTAAAGGTAATAGGATTACAATTTAATATTAACTAAGTGTTTCTTGAGGGTCTGCTGTAGCGGTGCCTCATCTCTGGGATCCACTAGAGTAATTAGTCTGTAGTGGCATACAGTGGTGATGCTTGATAACTGCAGCTTTTCCTGACACAGTTAGGATTTTCCATTCACTGGCAAATAGTTTTTATTTGCAGTATCTCATAAACAGACACAGAGCAAGCTTGCCATGCTTTTGTCATAAATTGATGCTGATTAGGGAGAGACCAGTTCTCAAAAAATCACACCTGAAGCTCCAGTCACAGCTGATCAGGGCAGTCAAGTGAGGGGTTTGGAGGCTTTCCTCCTGTGTCTGGAGGATCAGGTTTTATCTGTAAACAGGGCAGTCAACGGTGGGCAAGCTCATTAACATTGGAGAAGGTGTTGTTTACATCAAGATCAGAAGTCTGATGCTGGAGTAAGGCTGAAGTACAGCTAGGTCAGCTGAGGACCCGCATGGAAGGATGGCAAAAAGACACTTTTTACCCGGCATCACTCTCCCTGCTCTCCCAACAGGAAGATACACTGTTATCATGGGGATGCCAAAATGAGGAAACAGAAACAATGCATAGTAAACTAATGTTTGATATTTACAGGGTCAGAGGGTTAAACAAGAAATACTCAGAAGCAAAATGCTATCTTATACTAAGTACTAATCCTTAGGAGCTCAGACAGACCCATTCAACAAAGCGCTGCGTGACAGCCAGGCCCTGCCAGCCCCTGAAGTGCAGTGACCTCATCCTCCAGGTCACACAGAGGGACCTCTGCCCACACTTGGAGGACATGTGCATCTCAATGCTGTGTGCAGACCTGAGTGAGCCACATCTAGGAGAGCTTTGTATACCGGGTAGCAAAATGAAAACATTTAAGCTGGAAAAGTAGGCTGGCAAAAAAACCCAAACCAAACCCATAATCATTTGAGGGGGGGATATTTTACTGATCTTAGTTTGCAGGATGTCCCCACAAAACATAAAACTCGAAAATTTGATGTACTTCAAGAGCAGCCTCCTGCAGAATGTTAGTAAGGTTTAAATGCTGCTACTTGTGCATTTTTGAATCTGTTTCAGATAATGAATAACTTCTGACTTTGATTACAAGGATCCATTCACCTAGAACATTCAGATCTACACAGGAGCTCATGTGCTGTTGCCTCCACATCAAAGTAGTGTTATGCTCAGTATCAATCCCTCCCACACTTTCCTTCAGTTCCACTGTTTAGATTAGATTTCCAGCTATTTCTACCAATAATTTTTAATCCTCTGCTTTCTAGGAAATGTCTTTATACCAGTAGGAAATCTGATAATTATGGAAAAAAGATAATGAAATACAAATAGTGAAAACCAATAACAAACCCATCAATGTAATACACAGAAGATAAACAATAAAAAAAGATCTAGTCACAATTTCTTTCCATTTCAAGACCACTGAATCTTGATGGATCTCATTAGATTAGGAAATAAGAGCCTCCCTTACACTCACAATGCTCCCATGCGGCAGAAAGTTTTATTTGGGAGCACCTGAGTGCATGAGAAACCTGAAGAAACTTCACAGCCATTCAGCAGAGGAGGGACCTGGGATTTATCTGGTGGCACTGACATAGAAATTTTTTCACAGAGGCTCAAAATTTAAAGTCATTTAAGTCACATCCAAGTCAATTAAAATTTCACCAAGATATTTTAAGTTGCTCACCTGATAAGAGCCACTGACTATCGCCACTGCTTGACCCTGTGCTCCCTCCCTGGTGTATCCCAGGGTCTGTAGGTGATCACTGGCAAAATCAGCTCTAACTGTGCTGCACTCATACACAGGC
Source organism: Pyrgilauda ruficollis (assembly GCF_017590135.1). Classification (NCBI taxonomy): domain Eukaryota; kingdom Metazoa; phylum Chordata; class Aves; order Passeriformes; family Passeridae; genus Pyrgilauda; species Pyrgilauda ruficollis. Next base: position 211,787 of record NW_024525378.1, on the reverse strand, counting down.
TTCCCTTGTTCAGAGTCCTTTGTAAGGATCTCAGTCCCATAGCATCAGAGACACCCAGAGGAAATAGAAACAAGTTGCCCATATTAGTGAAACATTCAGTAAAAATTTGTAAGCATCTGCCAAGAAACACCAGCAGAGGTGAGAGAGAAGGTAAGATGTGTATTTATGGGTGAAAAAGCAATGGCATTGGACCTTTGGACTGAAAAGAACTCCTCAGCAAGGGGCAGTCAATAAGCCTCTCCTTCTGAGAAAGTACAGCACCTGGGCACAGAGCTCTCCCTGTAACCATGTCTTAACTTGTAACTGGGCCATAGAAACGCTGGCCAGAGGGACTTCCAAAGGTCATGTCCCACACAAGGTGGAAGTAGAACATGTCAGCTTTGCCCAGCCAAGTCTTGAAAACTTCAAAGGATGGAGAGACCACAAAATATTTTCATGTCATGGCCACTTAGTTCAACAGAATTCAGAAATTTAGATGCATACAAAATCTGTGTTTGAAACAATAAGACTAAACAGTTCTTCCACTGTTGGTAAAATTAGTCACTGCTTTTTGAAGCTGTGCTAAGTCAATAGGGGCAATCTGTATTACAGGATTATCAGCATATCTTGTAGAGGCCAGCCAGCTCCTTCTGTCCTATGCCAGGCATAGAAGCTTCTGTAGGTGCATTTTGCATCTTTCTTACCCCTTGAAAGCAGCAGCAGAGCAGTGACAGGGAGCATCCATTACAGGACTAGAACATGTACCTGCAGTGCACAAAGAATTGTTTAATGGATCCCTTCTCATGATATTTGCAAAAGCAAGCAGGCAGGCATTCTTTTCATGCAGAGGGAGAGCAGCACAGCCCACCCAGGAGCTGTTTTTGACCATTGCTAGTGGTGGTTGCCTGCAGTGAGATAGCTAACGAAGGTATTAAACATTGATACATTTCAGTGTGCCAATTGACTGTGCATTTTAAACAGACTCTGGTATTCTCTCCTAGTGAAAAGATTTATTTTACTTTAAGAATATATAGGGCTGTGCATTCAGTACTTTTTCTTTGTTTAACAAGCAGTTGTCTTGCTGAAAACCCAGTAGACCACAAAACCAGTCAGGGGCTTTTATCCAGGATGTCTGACCCATCGCCTGACAATAATTAGTTCAGGTTAATTACAGCAAATCTGTAGATTTGCAGCCTGAAATCATCTCATCCCCTAAGCTGAACCCTCCAGAGGTTTCTTTTATGAGCTCTGCATCCTAAGGGTGGACTTAAAGTAATGAATTTGTCTCTAATAAGATTCATAGGTTTGTTCCCTAAGCAATGGTGTCAATTATAGAATCTAACTCTGATGGCTTATTTTGCTGAAAATAGAGATATTGAGAGTTTTTAATGAAGCATACAGGATTGTTAACGCTTTTGTTTAACTCTTTGCATTGTTGGAAAGCATAAAAATACAATTATGCAAAATATCATACCACTTTCTAAGTATTTCTGTGTGTGCCAATAGCTAATTTCCTTCTGCTCTATAATGGAAAAGGTTAATGTAATGACTCTGAGATTTCATTTGGAAATGTTCCAGAAGAGTGTCTGAGTATTTGCTGCACTTAATGGCAGGAAGTAATAAGTGAGGTTATGTATTGGTGGAAAATATTTCATGTACCGAGAAGATTAATACTGGAGAGAGGCACATGGGGCACAAGCCTGAGGCTTCCTCCTCAATTCTGGCACAATATAATATGTCCATACTTGATACGTGCCCTTCTGTAGTTAGCTCTTAATCATTAACAAAGCAGACAGTGAATCTCTGGGGGACGTGGTATCGGGAGAAGAGAGGGAACCAGATGTAGGATTCTCCGCTCTCCTGCAAATGAGTGGCAGACACCTCCACCTGGGAATGCCGGACCAGATGGTACTGGTACCAGCAAGGTGTCTGCATGGCAAGATAATGCTGTAAGAACCTTAAAGGTTTTGACTCTACCCTGACTATTCCAATATCCACACTAATTTTTGGGCATAGTCATTGTACTTAGGAATATGAACCACCATGTCACAGCTTCATTTCAGCAATTTATTTCATATGAAACTGCTTACTTATGAAAAATTTAACATCATTGCATATGAAAGATTTAGCCCTTTATTTCAAAATTTTAAAATTTACTTTTAATTGAGATCCTATTCCTGCTTTCAGAGTCAGTGCAAGTCACAAAATTAAGGTTTCAAGCTGGCAAGAAATAGCTCCAGTCATTGATTTTACTAATTCTAACAATTAAATTATTATTTTGCTTTTAATAGTGACTTTTTAAAAGGACATCTAGTGATAGGACATGGGGGAATGGCTTTAAACGAAAAGAGGGTGGGTTTAGATTAGATATAAGGGTGGTGAAATAGTGGAACAGGTTGCTCAGAGACGTTGTGGATGCCCCATCCCTGGAAGTGTTCAGGTCCAGGCTGGATGGGGCTTTGAGCAGCCTGGTCTAGTTGAATATGGCCCTGCCCATGATGGGAGATTGGAATGACATATCCCTAAGGTCCCTTCCAACCCAAGCCATTCTGTGATTCTATTCCATGATTCTATGAAAGAAGGGGCATTGTTCAAGGACCCTCTCCATCACTGGAATAACATTTTTGAGGATGGAACTGGAAGGGGTTAAACATGGCAGTAGTCATCACTGAGAGGGTGGATATGTCTAAGGCAGTAACTGTTTGCCTACAACAACTCCTAAAACTTAAAGCACAATTTATTTCAACAAGGTGAATTGCTGGAAAATTTGAGCTGACCCGCCACTGCTGGCAGACTGCCACAAGAGCTTGTTCTTCCTGGCCAGGGGTAACACCAGCAGGCCAATGCAGGCTACTTTTTCAGAAAGGCTTTTAGATCTGCTGTGGTTTCTCTGCACTTTCAGCTGAGTCGATGAACTGAGAGGCTGTTGGGTCAGACTGGACAGGCTGCCATGGTCTGGCTGACACAGGGAGTGGGGACTGAGGACTCTGTCCCTCCTCACCTTCCCCATGTCCACGAGTCTGCTGAATTCTCCCATTTTGCTGACTGCTATGCATAATCTTTCACTGATCTCCTCTCTGAAGGCTGCTTATCTAATGAAGTCTATTTCAGTGCACGTTTGAAGAAAAAGGAAAGGAGAAAAAAAGAAAAAAGAAAAGCACTGGAGATAGAAGATTAAAAAGAAAACTTTCTCTAGGTTAAGCACTGATCAGATGCTTCCAGGGACACACATTTTTTGGCTGGAAAAGGCTGGAGCACTGCATTGTATTTACATGTCAAGGCTCTGGATAGAATAATCTCTTCCTGTCCTTACCTTGACCTATAAGATTTTTGTCCTATTTTCCCCTCACTCCCCTTTCTCAGCAAGACCCTTGGTGAGGAGGGGGAGTGAAAGAATAGCTTGGTGGGCACCTGATATCCAGCCAAACTCAATCCAGTGCAAGCACCAAGATCTTAACTTTTAATGGAAAAATTATTTATCCCATCTTTTCCCAGTAAGGTCTGGGATTGTGTTTCTGGAGAAGGAAACTCTGAGAGCCCAAAAGGATTGATTGCTTGTCTCAAATGGCAATGCTTCAACATCAGCTTCTGTTCTCTGTTTCAGGGCAGGCATCTGAACCTAAAAATTCAGTGTTTTACATGGGTGTCCACTCTCCTGGAGGGAAGGGAGGGTCCACATCAGCCTATCTGTAAATGATGCTGCTCTCTTATTCAGGCAAATAAATAAAGACAAACTATTGAAGGCTGTACCTGCAGCCTGGTGATTCCAACATTTGTCTTAAACAAAACTTGATCCTGGAACACATTACTGGGGGGATGTCAGAGTAGGAGGATCATATCAGGAAATTTTCTTCTGATATTGAATGAAATAAAAGTTCTGCAAATGCTCACAACTGTCATAGAGCACAAAAGTTGTTTTTCAGGTGGCCCTGTGGATTGACAAGTGGTATTAATTACATAGAAGGCTGCTTTGGCCATCTCTGAAAACATTTCCATTACAAAGTTATCAAGTAGTGGTTTAGGTAGAGGAGACACACAGTGTGCTCTCTTCTGTTAAACCTGTTAACTCAACATTGCAACATATTTTGCCACACAACAACTCTTTCCCGTGGAAAGACCACAGGAAAGCTCAGGTGTGCAGACTAGCCATTGTTCAATCCTGTCTTGCAGTCGGAACTCTCCTCACTTGGAACCTGTAACCTGTTAATTGCCTTACCCTCATTTATATGATAAGTGGTTCATTTCCTTTATTGTGATTGAATCCCCTCCCTATATTACAAGAAAACTGGAGCTGCAGAGAGTGCTTGATTGGATTTCATTGCTGTAGGCCATTTCTTAAACAGGTTACAGGTTGACAAACATAGAAGGGGGATCAATATCCATCCTTTGCCTCATTGACAAGCTAATCTTTTCAGTAAACATTTCATCAGTACCTGCCATTTGTATACACACCTGCCTCGTGAGGATGGAGAAAGCTCTGCTTTATAAGGTTTAGGTAACTAATAAATGAAAAGACAAGAATATAAATTGGGCAAATCGTTAAGATAGCATTTTTAGGAAAATGGCCTTTCATTGCCTGCAGAGTATAACCAAACACATTTCCAACCACTCTTAATTTTAATTAGGTTGCATTACACTCAGACCTGGTGTCAGGTCCTGTTTCTTTAACTCTCTAACTGTACTGCTCTCTCCGAAAGGTCTGTCCCTCAGTCCAAAATCTCACACTTGCCAGAGCTGAAGATATTAAATGAGCTCAGGGGAACTAAACTGTCTCTTTTTCAGGCATGTGGCCTGCCTGCTTTTTTCCTGCTTTTTCATTCCAGTGCAGATAAGAAGGGCTGCCACACTCAGTAAAGTGACATCCTCCTCTCTTATCAGAGGTAACAGGGCTCTATTTTGAGTTGGGATTGAAGTTGGGGCTCTACTAATCATTTAAAACCCATGAGTCATACTCCAAAAGAAAGCAAGAGCGTTGTGTTAAATGTGTTGGGAGACATTTTTTTGTTTGCTTTTGTGTCACATGTTGAAGCCTCCTTCCCCCACAATGATGTGGGCTAGAAACTGGCATTGTCTCTGACATAAATAAGGGCCAAGAGAATCACTGTATTTAGGATCCTCTTACAGTCCTGCGTATTAGAATTGCATGTCTGGATGACAAATGCTGCCAAAATTGGTGATGCTGGGTTTCAGTCTAACCTAAGATGGAGCGTGAGCGCATTCCCTGGAAGGTCTGGGGTGAAAGAAAATGAACTGCAAATATGAAACTTTGCGTTGACAAGAAAATTAAGTAATTCTGATGTGGACACTTTTGTAATAAGTTTATTACTACCATACTATCTTTATTATTAACCAAAAAGTATATCTTATTGATGTGAACAGGCTCTGCAGCATGGCAAGTAATTTAATTCTTTTACTAGCCCTTCCTCTGCTGCCATGATCCAAAACTACTACTAGCTGTGCTAGAGGACTGCACTATTTCCTCTTGCACTTCTGAAATACCACCAGCAGAAGGATGTACGCATGAAAAATACTCATTTCCAGGTAGAAAAGCCTCCCTTTAGTTCTCACCAAGGCTAACAAAAGTCGGTCTGCTGGGGCAGCCTGGCCATTGGTGCATGTGCTGCTTTAGCTGAGCTGCTTCTGATCACAGCTACAGGACCTGATGTTACTCCAGCTTTAGGCAACGTTGAGGGCTCTAGACCATCTGCATAGAGAACTGCCAGTGGAGGCTAGGATGGGAGGTACTGGTCCTCTGCAGTCATAGCAATACAGGTAGGATACTGCACCAGCTCTGCTTATGGTGTGTTTGTTTCTTTGCACATCTTTAACCTGCCACGTCACAAAATCATGCAAACCAGGAAAAGTCCCCTGCAACCATTTCGGAGGCGAACTCTTTCTTCAATTTCTCACTAACTTTCCTGTTTCTTTTCTTCTGTGACATAAAGAAACTCTGCAAAGTCACACAGTAACACCTTCCAGTCAAATACATTTTGCAGAGTAGAATATATTAGAGGGGGAGAGTTCCCCAGGTGTAACTTCACTGGCACCACTGAAGTAATACTAGAAATATTTTGGTGCTGCATCTCTCTTGTGAAAAAGGAGGGGATGCCACTATTCAGTGGCATCATTGAGAGTAAAGGTCAGGGGAACACACACACAGCTCCTTTTCTCCCCAAGGGAGTATTCCAATCAGTATTATTTTAAAATCCAAAGTAAGTAAAAGCAACACATCTCAGATGTCAGTTCTATCATCTATATAATAATAGGGAGAACAAGTAGAAAGCAAGAGATCAGGTAATGTTCAGCAACCTGAGGAAGTATTTAATGTAACACTTTCCCAGCATATTGGATGCCCTCTTTTCTTTTATCAAGCTGGTCCATATGGGCCTGAGAACTTTTGTTTTCTAGACTCTTCAATTAGCAAAAGCAGTGTTAGGATACATCTTTTATTTGATGTGCAGACTAGAACAGAAATGTAATAGCAAAAAAAAAAAAATCCCATACTCATAGGTTAATTGCTAGCAAATGTTGCTCAAGTGGTCCTGGGTATGTTGATTAATGGCCTCACTGAGCAGCTGAAAAATAGCTGGGCTGCTGGAAAGATCATTAACAATTTTAACTCCTCAGCTATTGTGATGGCCATAGAGAAACAATTGCTAACATATATAATGTATTTTTCTGAGTACAGAGGCACACTGAAACCTGTTATAGCAAGAGAGAAACAATCACTGAGTTTTTCTTGAATTTAATTTTATAGAACTTTACAGGACAGCAAAAGAAAATAATTTTTTTTCTTGTTTTTCCAAAGCTTTTGGACACCTCCTTGATAAATGCATGGGAGGTTTTATACATAAACACAAATACTCAGCTCTGCTCATTAAATCCTATTATTTGAAGGAGGAGAGGGACAAAGATGCTGTGTGAAAGGTACTATGCCAGCAAGCAGACCCTGTTTTTACTTGTAAAGGCACAGCAATATTAAGCAGAGCCTTGTGACAGCACTAAGCTGGCAGTCCAGGGGCTGAGGAAAAAGAATGATGATCTTTCAAGCTGCCTCTGATCTTTGAAAGCTCTGAATACCACTGCCTCCAGGAGATCGTGATCCTTTTGGGAATTCATGACAATACCTCTCCTTACTCAGAGTGGCTGCAGACCCTGGGGGTGCCACAGTGCCAGCTGAAGTTTTGGGGAGGAAATTTCTCAGCAATCAGAAGAGGGGAATTCTAAGCTCTTACAGACCACTCCTGGCTATTTACACCACATAAAACCAGGGCAAGAATCCCAACATCCTCCTTTGGACAGATGCCCAGCTTCACAAATACAGTCATAAATTGCCTCTTTGTACCTAAGTCCCCAGAAAAGAAGGAAACACCACCTTCAGGCTGACTCTTCCTAGTGAGGCTTCTGCAGGCTAGAGCATGGCCCCACAAAGACCTGAAGCACTGCACACAGGAGGCTGGGAAAGCAGGCAGCTGAGAAGAAAGCTCCATAGAAACATGCCTGGATACATGGCAGTGAATGCTGCTTTGTTCAGGAACAAAGCAGCCTGCAGAAATTATGACCAGTTCCTTGAAATGGTGTACCTTTCAGCTGATTGTGTGGTAGGCAGGGTGTACTGGTACACAGGTCAGTCAAAACCAGCTCTGTGCTGCTGAATGGTGTTTCCAGTCCTAGGAGTCCTCAACTCACTTCAGGCACAGCTGGGGCATCTCCTCCGTCTGCTCCACTGCATGAACCTGACGTGCACAGAGCAATCCTTGGAAGTCCTGCTGACATTTCTGCCAATCCTCCCATATTCTTTGAGCCACCTGCTCTTCCTTCAGCCCTTCACAACGACCTCTGCCCACCAGATCATGTCCATACTGGAGAGTAGCATAAGGGTGATAGACTCTCATGAGCAGTCATCGCTGTCTCCTGGACTGTCCTTTGGTAAGCCCTGGTCTAAGATATAGGCACTGTATAAACCCTTTATGAAGCATCCCTACTGCTCAGAGCCCTCTCTTCCTGACATTTTTCTGTGCTAACCCAGACAAACTTGTGACACCTACTGTCAGAGACTCCATGATCCATATTAACACTCAAATCCCAGGAGAGGCAAATAAAACAATCCTGAAAGACAAGAGAAAAAGGGTGGCAAGAAGCTGAAGGCTATAACTGGCTGATAATTAGACAAGTTCAATTGTAGCAGGCTCCTGGAAAGCTCATCAGGAACAATCCCTCACATGGTTTCAGAAAATATGCAACAGGAAATTACAGCCTGAAGGCACTGTGTTCACTAGCAATTCCCAACCAAGGAAAAGAGAGACGACACAAACCAAAATAATTGCATAAGACTCTCTGAGCTTTCTATGCAAGCTCTGCACTTGTCAAGGGAAGTGGGCAAGCAGCCAAAAGGGACACAATATCTCACTAATTATCAAATATAGGAGAGAAAAAAAAGCAGGCTTGTTTGAGAAACAATTTATAGAAACAGATGAAAATAATATCTTTTATGATGGAAAAAACCTTTAAGACTATCAAATCCAGCCATGAGTCCAGCACTGCTAATTCCAGCACTAAACCATGCCCCTAAACTCTAAATCTTTAAAACATCTCTAGGGATGGTGATTCAACACATTTCCCACAATTTAGCTCTGTCTGGAGCAAGGCATTTGGTAAGGTATCCATGGTGGAAGACCAGGGGGAAATCCCTTCATGCTCCTTACACTTGGCATAACTTTTGTCTTGAGGCTTCTAAGAGGAGAGTCAGCCGGTGCATGGCACAGACACAAAGCATGCCAGGCACTCTAAGCAGCTTTGGGTAAGAAATGGACAGGATAGGTAATTTTGCACAGGAGTTTGTCACTGTCATAAGGCAAATGAACCATTCTTGGCAATCCCACAAAAAAGCCAGGTCTCTGTTGCAGGGGGTTTCTTCTCTATTTTGCAGAAAGCCTAACTAAATAGGGGGGAATGAAGAAAAGTGGAGGTAGGAGGAGTGAAGAAGCCTTCTACATCCCCTATTGCAGCCTGGAAGGACACTGCTTTCCCTCAGATGGGAGAAAGTACTACAGGTCCAGCCAAGCAGTGCTCCAGGTAGTGATTCCCTCCGTGTTCTGCCACTCCCAGTGCATCGACAGACACCCACCAGTACACGTACAGACATCCAGCACCACCTTCTCCCCGTGCCTAAGGCCAGACAGGGCGTTTAGCCATTGAATCAGGACTACAAAACAGCACTGAGAACTGTGTCAGCCGGGACACTTCAATAAACGCAAGCTTTTTGTGAATTTCTATATTATTGCTTTGTTTTCTGGCAGCTTAATGTGAATTTTGGATGCAGGTGTGGGTGGACCTGCAGCCCCCGAGCTATAGCTACAGGTGCAGACACTGGGCTCACCAAAACCAGCACAGAATATAAATCCACTCCCAGTTCCCAACACTTTATCTCACTGTATATCTGGGTGGGCTCAGTTAAACCCCTTCCAAATCGCATCTGCAGTCAAATTCGTGCAGCAGAGCCCCAGACCCCAGCCTGAGCTATTCCACCGGCTGCCGCGGGATTAGGAGTACACTGCCGAGGCCGGAGGCCGGCGGGAGCGCCGGCGGGAGCGGGGGCCGGGCGGGGCCGGGCGGGATGCGCGGGGCTCGGCTTCCCCCTGCGGGCCGCGCCGGGAACGGCGGCCACGGCCTGCCGGGAAAGGGCCGGGACACCGGGCACGGCTGGAGTTCCAGCGGGAAAGGTAAGCGGTTAAAAGCGGCAAACTATGCGCTGGACTACGGGGATATCTGATCATGGAATCACAGAACGGTTCGGGCTGGGAGGAAATCTTAGAGATATCTATCTATCTCCTCGCCTGCCCCATCCGGCCTGGCTTGGAACACTTCCAAGGATGGGGGTACCCACAGTTTCCCTGGACAGCCTGTTGCAGTGCCTCACCATCCCCAGAGTGAAGAATCTCTTCCTAATATCTAATAGAAACCCACCTTCTGTCAGTTTAAAGCCATCACTACGTGCCCTCGTAGAAAGCCCTTCTCCAGCTCTCTGCAGGTCCCTTTTGCACACTGGAAGAATGCTGCAAAGCCTTCCAGGAACCTTCTCTTTTTCAGGCTGATCAGCCCCATTTCTCTCAGCCTCTCTTCACAGGAGAGGTGCTCCAGCCCCCTGACCATCTTCATGGCCTCCTCTGAGCTCAGTCCAACAGGCCCACATCCTTTCTACACCAGATGCTCCAGGGATGGAGGCATCCGAACATCTGGGAGCAGGCAGAGGGTCTCCCCAGAGCAGAGCAGAATCCCCTCCCTCACCCTGCTGCCACACTGCTTTGGATGCAGCCCAGGACAGCGTTGGCTTGCTGGATTGAGAGTGCCCATTGTCATGTCGTGATGAACTCCTGGTCAACCAACAGCCTCGAGTCTCCTGAGGAAGAGATTTTGTCCATTTGGGAAGGTCAAGGAGGGAGGCTGGTAATTGAAAATGCTTGGTGCAGACTTCCTTTTTCAGCACCTTTTAAAGACCAATCCCAGTACTTCCCCAAATGCTCTATTATGATTTAACCCAGAAGACTAGAAATTAAGCCTCAGACCAACAAGTATTCCTCCTCTTCTTCCTCCTCTTTCTCCTCCTCCTTCTGCAAAAAAAACCTTAGAAATCATCTGCAGGCTTCTAAAAATAGGTATTTTTCTCAGCTTAGCCTATTCTTTGTTCCCAGGGCAAATGTTACTTCTACCTCTAAAACTGTCTGAGGAACATCTTGTTTTGCTCTAACCTGACAGGAGATAACCTTTCTTCGCCATCTCCCAACCTCCACAACTCTCCAAGATATGCCAGAGAGTGAGGCAATACACCAACACAGATTCCTTTTAATACTGATGGCTGGCAAGTCAAGGTTCAGTGTACAACTCCCAAAAATCATGTGGCTTCTGGATGTGTCACATCAGCAACATTACCTTTCCCTTTGCATTTGGACTCCTACATGCACCATTGGTTTGGTGCACAGCCAGAGTTCGTTTGCAGAAGGTATCAGCATCACAATCTTGGGTCAAGAAGAAATAAATTAACAGTTTGGGGTTTTTTAATTGTTACAGTCATACTTACATGGACTCTTTGTGGAATGCATGCAGCAAGCACTGAGGCAATCTGAGTGGCTTTGTGCTCCTTCCATGTCCAGCTTCTTCTGATGCCCCCTCAAAATGGTCTGTCTAAAAATCTCCACAAGTTCATGTGCCGTTATAATTTTAAATAAAGATAAGTAAAGTTTTGGGTTTGTTTTGTTTTCTCTCTTTACCTACTTTCCCAGTTCTCTCTGAACTTAAAATAAAACCTAGGTGGCAGCAGAGAAAGATTCTGACTTGACTCACTCAACTACAATATGTACAGTTTTGCATCAATCTTTCAAGGAATTATAGGGCCAATAGCATGAAAGTCATTGGGAAAAAAACAGAGTATTTAATACTGCCAATTTCTTTAACATCAGCTTTTAACTTTACGTCAGTTGCAGCAAGCCTGTTATTTTTTATAGAAAGTTCTGTTTTCATTCCCATCTTTCTTGTCAGCTGAGGGCTGAGGGGAGGAAGGCCCCAAGGCAGCAGTTCCTGAAACACACACACGCACACCTGAGTGGGAGTCAAGTGGGTTTTCTTTAATGACAACACGTCAGCTGAGAGAAACAAGGTGCAAAGCAGGAGCTCGGGAGAGAAAGAGGTGTGGCTCTTCAGCCTCAACCCTTCACTCAGCCTTTGTGTGAAGTGAGGACTTATGATCTGCTGCATGATTTAGCTTCTCTTAGAAGGTCTCTTCTTTCTTTCCTAGACTAGAATAGTTGGTGCTTTTATTCCCCCCGTGTGTTACAAAAGTAATAATATCATATGTTAATGTCCCGAAAATAAAATTGAATGATTATTTGACAAAGAATCAAGTAACAGCAAAGGCTTGAGTAGTTCATATTCAAAAATATTTATTTTTCAGTTGTTCGTGATATGTGTCAAATTCTTGGTTACAGCAAAAAAATTGTAACAAACAGCATCACAGTGACATATAATCAAGCCATAAGAGTGCAGTTTATTATAACTGTGTAAACAAAAACAAGTATTTCTGTAACGGCACTGTCCATGAACCAGATTATGGCATATAGAATCCCAGCAAAAGTCTAGAGAAACTTTTACAAAGAAAACAAACCCCCAAATTGAAGCAGAGTATATGAACCTGGCCAAAATGGCCCAACCCACAATTAATCAGAGAAAAAAGTGTCCCCAGAATTTTTGCTTGGCTTGTTCTTAAGGAAATTATATCTTTATTGTTTTCAAGGCATCAATCCAGCACATGAAATAGTACTATTATTGAATAATATGAATAAAGAGCGTACATCCTTAATTATGACCTTTGTGAATACCCCTACTCTTACATTATTAAAGATGAGATGATTTGAGAATGTTATTGCCTGTATAGCATGACACCTTTAAAAGATATTCCTTAAAAATAAGTTACTGAGAAATAAAATTCAAAGTACACCATCAAAGAAACTTTTTTGTGCATAAATATCAAAAAAGTAGAATCTTATTTTTATGCAATGGAAGTAAACAATTTGATTATAATACAAGGTACATACTGTAAACTGTAGGATGCACTTTGAACTTTATATATACTAATCTCAAACATATTTTACATATCAGCATCTAAAATGGGATTAAAAAATTATAGGGTTTTTTAGATCATGCATTAGTTACAGCTTGCTTGATGGCCATAATTTTGCCAGCAGCTTTTTAGTGTTCTGAGAGATCCATCCTCTTAATAAAAACACACAGGTCTGAATTCCACTACATTTTACACATGTACCTTTCATACGGGAAGTTTTGCGTGTGTTCCATCTGCAGAGAGTAGGTCCCACAACAGCAGGAGGTAAAGACAGAGCAACTAAGGTACAGTTATTAAAAAGGATTGGACAGCTGGGAGCATATAATATAATTACAAGCTGGTATATTCAGTTTACAGAAAGCTATAAATTTGTTTGCTCAAAAAAAAATAGACATCCAACATGTGCTTACTCACATGCTGACACAGAGTTCATGCAAACAATTTAAAAAAATCTTACCCATTTTATCCTTCAGAAATGCTGCTTATAGTTCATCCTCAAATAAACTGAGGTCCCCCCAGAAACAGCAGGGGCCTGATGTGCAGATTGACTCAAGCAAAATGTAATTGGTTTCTCCACACTGAGATGTGAACAGAAGTATCAAACAGATTTCATTGAACTGGGCTTCATTTCAACACTGTTAGGTCCAAATCCAGGTTCACTTGTCATTAAGCAATAAGACTACCTTAAAAAAAATAAAGTTATTTTCTTGGAGGAAGAACATTTTCTTCATAATAGCCTGGATTTACTACATTTCCAGCTGGATCATATCTAGCCACCACAAATGTTGAGCCATCACTAGCAGATGCCTTTCCAACTCCCATCTTTTTTGTGTTCTTCCAAACCATTGCTGTAAAGTGACCTGAAGAAAGAGAGAGAAACATTCCCTTTAGATACTAAATCTGTAACATTTCCTTTAACGTGTGAGGTGCTGGGGGAAAGAAGAACAATACACAGCTGCTCTTTTGTCTAACATGAGAACAAGCTAAGGACGTGAAAAGGAACCCTACCACTAGCATTTTGTCTTGAAAATCCCTAACCTGATATGTTTTCATACTACTATTCCCATTTCCATGTTCTGTATCCAAATAAGAACATGTAGCAGGAGAATTGTGAAAGAAGTAGTTGGATAAGTATCTGATGCAAAATTTGTCAAAGACATCACAGTCTGTACTCCCTGCAGTGTGAACAGCAGTTCTGGGAGTGACTATTATTCACTTGCTTTAACTGCCTCATACTCCCCCATGTGTTTGCATGTGCAACTCTTCAAAAATCCCACTATTTTTGTTGCTTCTTCTGCCTAGTTTAATAGCCACCCCCACATTGTTGTTCCCACTATCCATAGGCAAATCCCAAAATCAGGGAGAAAAGCGTGATTTTCTTGATTTGAAACAAGGTCAGGTACCTCTCTTGCTTGGGCACTATTTGAGCAACAACATTCTGAAATCCATTTTGATTGTTAATGTGCAGCCAACAACCTGTTCCCAGTCTCCAAATTTTAGCTGAAATTATCTCTGAGTGGAGTGATACAATTCAGCAGAAACCATGTGTCAATGTAAACAACACAAGACATTTAGTAAGACTCCTATATGATTCCAAGTTAACATTTCTTACAAATTAATTTGCCATAAAAATAAGTCGCCTGTTCAAAACTTTGAAGTCAGAGGAAAAATGCAGTACTAAAAAAACCCTAAAAATTTTGCTTATTTTCTAATTTCTCAGGGGTTTTTATATTTTGTCAGTTTTTAGAATAACAGTAGAAGTTTCTTTTTTGAAGAGACAGTTCCCAGTCTGAACTTACCTGTCCTAGAAGAAAACCCTGGGTTTTGAAAGCTGTAATTTTTTATTTCACTGTACCATCTGTCAGCCACATCTTTTCCTGAAAGACAAAAGAAATGTGCTGTAGAATCATGACATAAACACAAAAGTGTAGCTCACTTACAGCCTGGCCAGTAAGATCTTCTGTAACTTTCAGCTTGGAAGGTAATGAAGATGCATCTCCCTCATCTTGGATAAGTGCTCCTGTCATCAGGCTTACACATACAGCTTGCACCAGCTTCTTCCTCTTGAAATGTGTTTGAAAATGCCTAAGTGTGCCAGATTTTCTAAGCAAAAGGCCACACCTGTGAATGTTTACCCCTTCCAGCTCCAGGTAACAAACAGAAAAATTAAACTTCTGATGTATTTTTAGTTTCCCATGTTCTCACCAGCATTAAATATTTCTGATTTTTGAATGCATTTCTTTTTAGTGGTTTCTACCTAGCACTAAAGCCATTGTGAAGGCCCATTTTGAGGCCCTATAGTCTGCGGTACTACAGAAACCCCAAATATTCATACTTAGGAGCTGTTTCTGTATGGAAGTCTGTGTGTCCAGCATTGTCTCATCCCACCCAAGGCTCTCCCTGACAACAGCTGTATATGGACTATGACTATGGCCAGGGATGTAGCTCAGACCAGAATCTCCAGATGCAATGCAGACAAATGTCAAATGTTTCTTGTTTTCCATTACTGGTTGTTAGGAAATTCTTGTGCCAAACACTGGGGGGATGAGAGGGGTCAGGTTTTTCCCTGAGTAAACTTGATAATTCAATTTCTGCTTAGCATTCCAGGATGTATCATCCACACAAGGCCAGGAGATTTCAAAGCAAGCTGCCAAAGCTGTTAAGCCTGCCATCATGAAGAATGCTGATCCCTGGTGGACTGTTGGCTGCAGAAGAGCAATGACTCATGCTTTGCTATTTTACAGCAAAAAGTCTTAAACTTGTGCACTTCTAGAAGTCAGACACTACATCAACTCCTTTAAACTTCAGTTTATTATGACTGAAGTCAGCTAAAAGGATGATGCTGTTAGCCTGGCAAGCTGGTTGTCAGAGCCATGGCTGATAAGCAAATACTCAATGAAATTCTATCTCTAGAGAGGCTTATGAACTTGAAGTACTATGAACTTATATGCCACACTGGTCATTAGGAATAGTGCTGATAGAGTAAATAATTTTTTCTACATAAAAAGGTAACAAAACATCTCTTGCCTCCCAAAGTAAAAGTTTCAGGAATAACAATTGTTTTCTTCTTTTCCTTCTCTCTTTGCATGGGAAAAGCAAACCCAGTAGACCTGTATTATGGTTGAAGTATGTAACACATACTTATTTGTTAATTTCTTATTCACACTGAAGTTAAAATGAAGACAAAAAAAAGAGAAAGTACAAATAGTGACCTTTATGCAATACAAGGGGAAAAGAAAAAGCACACAGTAAAAACACCACACAAGAAACCAATCAGATCATGCTGTCCCACTCTAGATTTCATAGCTATGAAGGATTTAAATGGGTTTATGGTAAGCTGGGTGTAACAGAACTACAGAAGGTGACTGCTGACAGATCAGGCCTTATGAAGCCCATGTATTCTATGTGTACTAGTGCTGAAGTGACTATACTACATAAGCAAGATTTTAGAAGATGTAGGACTGCATTCTCACTGCTGCCAGCTTTTTGTTCCCTCTGTTAATGTATCAGTGTGGTATAGTATAAACAGTATTTAAAGAGAAAGTCACCCCCACTCTGCTTACTGTAGCTCTGAGAAGTGTGCCTAGGCTGCATGTGACAGAACTTAAAATCTCCATAATGCAAGCATTGCAGGGCACATGGAAGTTTTGGAAAACACAATATCTCTTCATAATTAATTTGTTTTTAATTTAAAGAATACTATCATTTGAAAAATTGCTTGCTTTTTAATTCAAGGGAGATAGCAATGGCATCAGGTAAGACTGCCTCAATCCTGTACCTGAAAGACAATGAACATAGTTGGGCAGCACAGTCTATCATGTGTTATTTCCCAGATTTCAAGGATGAAAGCTTTCAACTGACTGAGGCCAGGCAGTTAAAGCAGAGAAGCTGATCACTATTCTCCATTTTTCACATGCAAAAGCAAGTTTTCATTATATGGCATTGCTGTCATCATCCTTGAATTAAAAGAGTTGTGGCCTCATAAACTGTGGGAAAATAAAGACTGACTTTTTTCCAGCAAAAGAGAAGGTCACCAAAGGACTAGGCAACTTTTGACAAACTCTGTCTTGAAAACATTTTAGAGAAGTGTCCTGTAAGTGAAGGGAATGAGTGGTATCTGTCACATGGCACAGGAAGTGAAGGGGAATCCAATGTGGAAGCTATTACCAACTGAGAAGACACATAGGTACCTAGTGATTAAACAGTCTCTCTCTCCTCTGAAATACTTTTCTTCTGATTCTTTGCCCTTTGTGGAGCAGTAAACAGTGCCCTGGTGGGACACAAGCCAAACCAGTGTTGAAAATGACAGCTGGCACACAGGGGACTAAGGAAAATCCCTGTTTTGAACCCAGTGACCTCCAGGCTTCCAGAGAGAAAACAGCACAAGGGTCAGGAGTGCACTGAGCCTACCTGCTTTAGCAGCAACTTACATCCTCAGACTTACTGGTCCAGAAATGTGACCACAATATTTCCATTTAAATGTGTTATGGAATAAATTATGCAGTCATATTTAGAGTCTGTTTTGATTGCTTTTCAATGTTTTGTTGAAAACTGCTCCCCCTGCTCCCAAAGTTCCCCCTAAACAAAGGAAGTTGGCTGCTGTTCAAAATGCTTTTTAGTCAGAAGGAAAAAAAAAGAGAAAAGAAATTGCTCCCATTCCTCATTCTTGATCAGAGCAAAAATGATAACGTTTATTCCTCTCAAGAAGCACATGGATCTGCCCTGCAGTGAGAGCTGCAGCTTCTCTTCTGTTGCTCTGCTTGTGGGCTGATTAATAAATATTCTGCTGGGCTTTTTTATCACCCTTCCTCTTTGCACTGCTGTAAGCTACACTCAGAGTTTCAACACTTTCACTGTGGAAACACAGTTTGACTCCACCCTTCTCCCAGTGAGGGAGAGCTCACTGATGACCTGCTCAGCTAGGCTTACTAGATGTTCATTTCAGAACAGGCTGAATCTCATTCTAATGAATTTCAGTCATGATGGACAATCTTCCTCAGGTGAAAACTTGCTGCAACAATCCTTGAACTGATGTCCAAGTATAGTTTTGCCCAAGACTAGGACCAGAACAAGAACAGTGATTTGATTTTACTTACACAAGCAGCATGCTTGCAACGTGGCCACACTGACTGTGCCTCAAGCTTCCTCAGAGGGTCAGAGGAGTGACCATGAGGGCTCAGTCCATATGTAGGACTAACAGTCTAAGTAATGTCCCCCTTATTATCAAGGGGCCACTGCATGTAGGCAGTGGCCTGGCCATGCCCTGCATCTCATCAGCTGTGTGGTTGTTTCATTAAGTGTCATTGTCCTGGGAGAGGAGCTCCATTCTGTGTGGATGTCAAGGGTGTGAGTGCCAACAACTTGTACCAGACCAAGGGTTGCAGGGACCTCTGTGTGGTGCCAGCTACTGGAGCACCAGCAAAGCACAGGAGGGACCAGCTGGTGAGCAGGTGAAGGGCTCTGGGGGGAGCTGCAGAAGTACATGGCCATTGCAGGGTGGTTCTGGTCAGCAGCCAGGGGCCTCTGTGTGTGTGAGATGCACTGTGTGTGCTGGTGACTGGAGGGGAACTGCAGCCTTAGGAATTGGTATGTCCACGTGCAAGCTAGTGGTGAGATTGGGATCCAGGGACAGCTACTGGGCAGACTGAGTGTCTGAGCTCAGCTACTGCTGGGATCCACACTGGAATTCTATCTCTATTATATACATATATATATATATAAACATATGTAATTTAATACCATACAACATACATTATATCCATTTTGAAATCATTTACTGAGAAATAGATACTTGTATTTTTACATACTATATTAATTTGCTTATATACACTCCAGTAACATATATTGGAATCAGCTGGAAAAGGAAAGAGGAAGAGGCCACTGGTACTGCTCATTTTAGCAAATAGACTGCATCTGTTTTTGCTATTTGTGCTGTTTGTGCTGCTCTGCACACAGACATAGCATGTCTATGCTACATGTGTGTTTGTGTGTGTAAGGCTGGAAACACATTCCCAGCCTGCGCAAGACTGGACACACATTCCCAGCCTCACCATTGGGAACACAATGCTGTGGCAGCCCTGTTCCTGTATTCAGCTCACCTCAACTGGGCCCAGTTAATTTCTCTGGGCCCAGCCTTACTGTTTCTGCTCATACCAAAGAATGCTTAAATCCTCAAGTAATCCCACTAAGTTGCTAAAATCATCCTAACAGAATCACATAGACCATATTTCTCTGCAAATGGGCAGCACCTTGGTGATCTACTTAAAAACTATGTTTTCACAACATCTCTTCCACCAGTCTGAGGGGAAAGAGGGTAGATTTAACATTGCCTTTGAAATAAAATATCTACCTAGACTAAAGTCATACCAATGGTTTTTGGAAGTAATTCTCTGCTTTCAAAATCCTTCATGCAGGTCCTTACTTTTACTTTATTTAACACTATTGTATGAGCCTGGTGTTAGACAGCAAGAGATACATCAAGGCAGGCCTTCAGTCAGAGCACACTCCTGCAGGGCTTGGACAGACAGTGCTTGTGCTGTTCTGCACACTAGTCCCAACCTTAGGAGACCCAGATTCCTCCTGTGACAGATCTGGGTGATAGCTGACTGGATTTCTCTTACGAACTCTCTAGAGTTCATAAACCACAGTGCTTCCACCAGCAACAGGGCAGGTTCTTCTCAGCCACACCATCCATCCTAAACAGAATTCAGACATTCAATGCTTGCCTTCAGCCCCCCAACACAGGAGAAACGAGATGAGGCATCCTGAGAAGCCTGACATAGCACAGCTGCCAAGGCAGGCTGCGGTCTCTTGCATTAGTGGCAAATGACAGCTCACTTATTTGAGCACAGACAAAGAAAAGTCTGCCACAGAGCAGTTCCTGCAGGACTGGAGGGAGGAAACAGCTGTCAACTCTTTCTTGGATTACAGGGATAAACATATTTCTAGCAACAGCTTTAGGCTATGTAACTCTAAAATCCTGAATAGAATTCAAGGTATTCTTGTACCAGGAGAGGAGTCATATTAGAAGGCTTTATAGTTGAAAGCTTAAGCCTTCCCTGAAACAAGAAATGCATCTTCTGGCATTATTACAGAACTCAGCAAGAGCCAAAATAAACAACAGCATCACTTTTTGAGAGAGAATACAAAGTATTCTAGAAGTTTATTGAGTCTTGCTTTATCTGGGAAAGAAACCAGAAGACACTGCCTGCCTTTGTTAAGCCTCTGAATGGATGTCTTAATCCAAATTTCTGCCTCATTGAGCAGGGTACAAATTAACTATCCAGAGGGAACTATATGAGAAAAAGAGGAAGAATGAACCAACTCCACAGAGGTGAAGACTAAGCCTAGATGAGAAAATAACTTCCTTTGAAAAACTAGCTTTCTCATTCTGGTATTTTGAGTGATCCTGTTGCATTGGAAATGTAGAAATGTTTCACAGAACAAAAGAGGATGTAGCTTAATTTGCTCAACATGGTATTTAATCCAGTGGATAAAAACCAGCACAACTTCTCAAAACTGTAAAGTTATGTATGGAAACTGTGCATTGAAGAAAACAGACCAGATCCGGTGAAAAGACAGACATTCTGTAGAAGGATTTATGTGCTATGTTTCCAGCTCTCTAAAAGGGAATTCTGTGGCTTTAACCTCAAGGGAAGGAGCACAGGCCAGTAACACAAACAAGAAAGAGCTAAGCTCAGTCAGTGAGTCATAGCCACTCTGCAAACTCTGCTGTACATCTGTGTTTTCCCATGCTGCTCCGAATCCTTTCCTCACACCCTTGCAAAGGACAGAATGCCAAATATGAGCAGATCAAATTGTATTTTTCCACCATGGGATTCTTTTTCAACAGGAAAATTGGGACTAGAGTTTGCACTTGAAGCGGAACCAAACAGCATCCCTGGGACTAAAACTCACTAAAATTTCCAGGTCCTTCAAACAGAGCCTCCAGCCTACAGAAACGAGCTTCTGTTTCTTTGGGGCTGTGCTGGAAATTCCAGGGGTAGATTGGAATAAAGAAAGCAAGTGGTCACTTTTAATACATCCCACCTGCTGTCCCAGCAGGCTGAGGCATGAGCCCTAGGCACTGAAAGGAGGTAGGAGGGAAGAGCCTACTGAATCTCTCTCCAGCTGAGGGCTTAAAACAGGCTGTCAGCCTGACCAAAATTCAGCTCCTGGGGCAACCAAACCAAAGGCTCCCAGTTACAAATTACATTTACCATCAGAAAATACATGGAGTAAAATAGTCTTCAAAAATGTAATAATGATAAAGGGCTTAAAGCTGTTTGCTGACAGAGTGGAAGATATTAGTGAAAGGATATTAGCCACTGTCACTTTGGTGTCCAGTCCCCTGCTTTTTCCCCCACAAACAGGAACTGCTGTACAGTGTGTAAGAGACATTTTTCCACGCCCCTCACCACAGCTGGGCTGTGGGCAGACCTCTCCTTGGCTGGGACAAACTAAGGATAAAGGTGAAATAGGGGGCATTGTTGACTTCCTTCTCTCCTACATGGACACACAAGTACCTCTAAAGACAGCTCCAGAGCAGGGACACAGGGAGCAGTGTAGCTGCCAACTCCTGCTTCCAAAGGGACATAACACACCACCAGTAAGGAGTCCCTTACTCCCTCTGTGCCCACATATGCTTCTTGCTCTCAGGACACATAGGTGACTGCAACCACCAGCCTCTCCCCAGGGAGCCTGGGCTGGGCTATGCTGGATACATTTTTGAAGTAGAGGAAACTCCAGCAATCTTGCTACCAGATGCAACCCAAAGTACTTGAGATAAGGCATTTATCAGGTGTCCGTGAGACAACAAGAGAAGAAAGCTCACCTGATTGGTCATAGGATGCCCATGCCAGGTTTTCTCCACAATTCCCATTAGCAGACTCAGAGCTGTGCTTGAGGACCCTCGTGGCAGCCAGTTCTTCTGCATACCTAGCAAAGGAATCCACACATTGGGTCAGGGACCACAGCTGCAATGAGCAGAAAGGAGGAAGAACAGGAGGAAGAGAAGGATATGCAAGCAAGAAATTGTGCTGGAAGATGACGGGTTTAAGTCAAGTTGCAAAGCCCTGAAGCCAGAGATGCTTCAAGCTTACATAGATCAATGAGTTAGGCAAAGGAAAAGCACATTTTTCCTGTCTTTCATGAGCATCTGCATAAATTCTGAGAAGGACCTAGAAGAAATCAAAGGGAAGATCCCTTTGCACCACATTTTAACCAGCACCTGGAAATCCAACAGCCATCCTTAGCCACAGCTGGTGGTGGAAAGGGAAGTACCTACAGCAATTGCTACAGCTGCCACCTCCTGGCATTTCTAGGTCCCGCACAGGAGTAAATTAAATGTTCTCAATGAGACTTGAAAAAAAAAACACAAGTGGGAATTCAGTCAAAGCAAGTGTAAACTCCCTACATTTACAAATGAAAAAAAAGTCAAATGTAAAAAAAGGGCAATGTACCAGGCAATAAGATGGAAGAGAAGGGGATCACATGGAGACTCTGAGGCAACAACTGTGCAAACCAACACAAGGATAAGCAGCACTGTTTCTATAGAATTTGACATGTGTGCAAATGTAGGATGTATTTTATTTTCCTAGAACAATAGGGTTAAGAAGAACATCATGGGTAAAGCAATTACTCTCTTTATTCAACATTGGAAAGGCTTCAGTACAGAGACAGGGAAATTGGAAAGACCATTTGTTATTTCTTATAGTGGCAACACAGAGAGTCATCAGGTCACAGATTTAAAATTCAAGTGAGACAAAGCTCTTCTTCCACACTGTGCAGCAGAAGTCATTTCCACAGGACAATGGAGGCATCAAATCACATATGAGTTTGAAAAAGAGAGAGGCAAATTCACAGTGTATGGATGTGGGGAGGAATCTTCACAGCATATTAAACAACAGCAACAAATAAATGAGGATACAACTTACTGCTTAGGAAAATGGTAATTTCCAGGATAAATCTGTAATTTCCAGAAGAAAATAATGGAGGAAGGATCACATTTGTTTTGTCCTCCTACTCCTTCCCTAATCACGAATTACTGGCATCTGCCAGAGACGTGAATTTTGTCCAGCTGAACACTTTGACCCAAGCTAGTACTTCAGTCATCAGGTTCTAATTTCCTTCTGCCCTAATCGTCCCACCAAAACAAAAAGAAGAGTAATTAGCTACATCCATTAATTTAGAAATAATGAAAACTTGTCAGTTGTCAGTTTGCTAGATCCTGGACCAGAGGATCTTTAGATGCTGTCTCTACAGTCCTGTAATTTTTCTCAGGATCCTCATATCCCAAGTAAGAGGCAGGACTGAGACTAAGTACACATTGCAGATGGATGAAGCTGCCAGGGATTTGAGACAAAAGGTGATTAATCCACTCCAGCTCAGGCAGTTGAAAGCATGAGATTTTCATCTGAGATCATCACCCTGTGCTTCACTACAGTCAGAGATAAACAGACACCTGCTGAGGCTGACTCATCTCATGTTAAAGCAGGGATTCAATAGTCAGTTCACCTGTCACAATAACTGGACCTGAAAATAGTAGGAAACGTACAATTTTCAACACAGGTAGAGGAGCACAGAAAAGCACCCAGAGAGAAAAGCACCCAAATACATACCAACAAAGGTGTATATATATAGGATATACCCAAAGAAAAGGTGAAATTCTTATTTTAATTTAAGAATATAAAAAATCTGTCTTGAAAAATATGAGATTTCTTAAATTTCATATCTTTTATTCAGACCAAAACATTTCTTGTTCTTGCTATCAACCAGTTTTATCAGTCTCTGAACAGGTCTTTTAATTCTTACAAGTTACAGACCTCAACCAAAGAGAGGTTTCCTATTGTTGTTCATTGCAGCAGGGCCTCAGCTGAGACCAAAGACGGCTGTGAAAATTTTCTGAAGGATCTAAAAATACCCAGCAAGGGCAGCAGCACACTCAGAGATAAATGTGGAGCAATGCATATTTGATAGAATAATCTGAACTATTCATACAAGCCGACTTGTTCAAACTGAGTGTTGCACTTCTGAGACCCAACAAGTGCTATTGACAAGTCAATGAAATCTCTTCCTCACTGTGAGCATGAAAAACAGAAACAAAAAAAAAGCCCTTAGAAGAACAGAAGGAAAGTCCCAGCAGATTACAAGGTTGATGAATGAGTCACTAGCATTCTACATTTTAGGAATACTGTATCCAGTTATAATGGTGAAAAAAAAAAAAAAAAAAAATTGAAAAAAAAAAAAAAAAAAAAAAAAAAGAAAAAAGAAAAAAAAGTGAAAACACCCAAGATTTTTCTTGCTGACAGAGGTCATGTCCACATGCCATTTACATGGTGTGTTATACAGCACAACACCTGGGAGAAATCTAGGAGTCAGGAGCCAGTTCATCTGTGTCCCATCATGCTGGGACAAATAAATCAGGTTCTGGAAAGACTACAGCATCTCTCTCTCCCGATCACCCAGCACAGAGGAATCTGTATGGTTATGGTAGAAAGCTAATGGGAGGAGATCTTATGGCTAGAGTAGGGATCAAACTGCCCACCACTTAGTATAATTTATCTTCTGAATAGTTTAATCAGCATTTACTCCTTCAGTTATCTCCTTTGTACTGTGAGAATCAGCATGAAAAATAATTGAAGATTTTTAAATCTACTTTTTGAAAAAGATTGCTGTAAAGAGAAGGGAATTAATCTGGTTATTGTAACTACAGTAAAGAGGACAAGCAGTACTGGACTCCAATTTCTGTAAGGAAGACTCAAGTCAGAGAGCAGGAAAATGGATTCACTGCATGTTGGACTGAGAAGAAGTTGTGCAGTCTTCAACACTGGAGTAGAGGCAAGATGTTTCCTTCCTGACAGAACAGAACACGCATAATACTTTTGTGGCTGGGAGATAGATAAAATAATCAGAAATTACTTCATCCTTATTCCACTGATCTTAGACCAGTCACCGCTTCTTACCACGAAGAAGTCGTTTTCCCACTGTTTCAGCAGGAGTAGGTCTTCTCCTGCAGATGACAATCCCTCATTAGACAGAAGTGGTGGTGAAGCATGTTTTAGACAACTGCCCTCTGCAGAGGACACCTACCAGTGCAGACAGATGTAGTCCACATCTGAAAAAGGCTCCATTTGTACAGTTGTGATGGTCACATGTGTCCATGTGATCAACTACTTTTATATGATGGAAAAAGAGGGGGTGAAAGAGTAGAGTCCCTCACTTTCTACTCAGCAAGTCTTCACTGGTTATCAGCATGTCAAAAGGCAAATATCTTTGCAGTAAACACAGTCAAACCTAACCGATAAAAGTATCACAAATTTCATTAGAGAAAAGAAAGGACTGAACTCACTGCTGGGCTCCTCTGTTTAACTTCTTGCAGAGTTTTAATGGGGGGACTCCATGTTTCTTCCTGTAGTCATTGTGTACTTTCAAGACTTCTTCAGCAAATTGTTTGGAAGCTGAAATCACATTAAAAAAATTGAAAGGTCTGTCAAATACAGATATTAGTGAAAACAGAAAAAGTATACACTGAAGCCAAGCCCTGGTGCAGGCTGGACAGTAGAACTTAAGGGTACCACCCTCATTACCTGGCAGCAGGATGAAATGAAACACTGACTTCCATCCAGAAACAAATTCTAACAGACAGTCCCATTGGGAAGCTACAGACTCACCAAAGGTTGAAGAAAACTGTGATCCTTACTGCTTTCCTCAATAGCAAGGTGATTTAAGGTTAGTCAATCAGTTTGTCAATTTAAAACCAAAATCAGTTAGACTGACTTTTATTTTAAGCTATCAGTGCAGTGCATCATCATTCCAATCTCAGAGTAAGCAACAAATATGTCTTTTGAGGAGATGCATTAAAAATGCAAATGATTGCCCCTCTATGCAAGAATTGTCTGTATTAGTCAGGGCACCACCTAAACATGTTTAGAGCTCTGCAAGTACTTGGAAACATGCACCATTCTTCTAACTAATTTTATAGTACAAATTCATAGAAATCTCAAAATGCACCTTTATTTGGGTCAAGACAAATATTCACAAACAGCAAGTGGTAAGGAAAGAAACAACTACTGTGGCATGGGTTTTTATATTTATTAATGATTCATCAGCTTCATTTCTGAATATCTCAGCATGACTACCATAATTCTCCTCGTAAGACACTTGGGAAACCCAAACAGCTCCTATGACTAGAAAGCATTTCCTGTTATTAACCTTAGATTTCTCAACTTCCTCTCACTACTTGATCCTGACAACTAAAATCAATCATTCTCTGCTGTATTAGCATTATTCTCTTCTGCTGTTTGTAATGATGCACTTTCCCCAAAATAGAGCTGTCAGTTTGCGCACGCTGCTCTCAGAATTTTTTCCTAAGCTCACCCTCATGCTTTAGGCTGCTCTTGGAGTTCTCTCCAGTTTCTTCAATAGCACTGGGATAATACAGCAGCCTAAAAGAATCTCAGTATCCAATGCACACAAGAAAGCCGTTACGGTTTCATGCAGTACCTGAAGTCTTTTGAACACAGTCTGAAGTTGGGTTGACTCTTGCCTGATCAAAGTGTCATTGTGGACATATATCTAACATATTCTCCATAACATGCTTTCAGGCTCACTCTTTTGGTATTGGTTTGTTGGTATAACACAGCAGCCCTGTTAAACAAAATTACATTTGCCCACCACCTTCCTCCTCTTCAGTTCTCCCTCAGTTTTATGTTGCACATCACAAGTTGCACATCATCAGGAAAACAAGCACCTCCACTCTGATATTCAAGCACACAAACTCCTCTTTGCTAATGAGCCTGTCCCATCACTCTTGTTGCCATTGCTCACAGCTCACTGATTCTATCAGGCCAGAGTCCTAAACCTCTCATCTGCTCTGTTGCAGAGGTAGCCAATTTCTACAGCATCTATCAGAAGTCACTGAGGAAAGCAAGCCTACATCCAGTTCATGCCCTTCCCTGATGCAGGGGGTCCAAGCTTCCAGCAAGGAAATGTTAAGACAACCTACAAATAAAGACATTGAAAAACACAGCTTTGAAAGTCGCATCACATACTCCAGACTACTTTTTTTCTCTTGAGACCATGCTAAACTTGTGCCAGTTATCACCTAGACTTAATATCTCACCCACTCAGCACTGAAATTGTAGATAAACAATCTGACCTGCAAATATGGAAGTTTCTATCCAAATAATTTGCTCTCAATGACAACATCAAATTGAAATTCTAATTAAAAAAAAAAAAAGGTAAACGGAAATACAGATTTCATCAGTGCCCAGTCCATACATTAACAGAAATACTGCATAATGTAGCTCTGTACTAACTTCTTGGCTTACAAATAGTAACAAGTCATGGACAAAACTGAGTTGCTTCTAGCTGCAACTGCTATGCAACAGACACTGCTATGCTGTCCCTGGAGAACCTCCATCATCCCTTTCCCTCAAAGGTGGCTGCTATAGAAATGCTTATCTTCTGTGACTCAAGCTCATGTGCTAACCACCTCCCTCTGCACAGCTTTTCCCGTGCCTGATGATGTGTGGAGAGGGACGCCCAAGTGCCAGATATATTTCAGATTTGTTTCAGAATGCATGTTAAGTTTTTCCATTTTACCGGTGTTCCATACACTGAGAAGCCAGGCATTAAAAGTGCAAGTTAGTG
This sequence comes from Pyrgilauda ruficollis, assembly GCF_017590135.1. Taxonomy (NCBI): domain Eukaryota; kingdom Metazoa; phylum Chordata; class Aves; order Passeriformes; family Passeridae; genus Pyrgilauda; species Pyrgilauda ruficollis. The sequence goes on along the minus strand of NW_024525378.1, from coordinate 184,543 downwards.
GGCGTTTTCAGGCTCCCACCCAAATGGGAACAGTTTCCCAAACAGCTGTGGAGACGTACTTCTTTCCCTTCATGTAAGCTGCTTAAGCTGCTAGAAAAAAAAATATTTTCTACTGCCAGAGAGTTAAGCTTGGTCATGAACCATTACACACCTTAATAAGTAAAACAACTGAAGGTATTAGATACAGTTGCTTGCTCCTCAATATTCAATTATTTGCCTCCATTTCTTATTCTTCTGCAACATTGGCTAAGATAATGGCAGCATGTGACAATGAATTTCTAGGCTATGATGTGGTACAGAGCATACCTTACAGCTGTTATGCTCTTGGACTCCACGTTCATTGATCAGCTTTCTGTGATAGGCAAAAATAGGCAGAGGAATATAGACTGCCTTTTTCCATCACATTTGTTTTTCAGAGAATTCTATTTCTCTATTCTACTGTCTCTAAACAGAGCCAATCTACTCAGTCTTTCTTGCATGAAGAGCTCTCCATGTCTGAATCCATATAGCCTCTTGTTAGAGCTGTCTTCTCCTGCCATTTCTACTTTTCTACCAAAACAGAGGTGAGTTACCGGAACATCTGTTCCACAACATGAGCTGCCCTGCATCACCTTTGCAGCTGTCAACTGCACCTCCTCCACTGCTCCCGTGGAGCCGCAAGGTGATAACAGTGAATTGTTCCACAAAGCACCAAATCCCTACACAGCAGAAATGCTGTGGGTAGCCTTTACCTCAGCACTCAGGACACACAACATTATAGCAGGCACACACATGACTAGCAAAACAAGCATATGTTTTTATGCCTAAGTATCCACCCTGGTGACTCCAAAATGAGCCTTGTATCAACCTCTAGAGGTATTGTTTCTTAGTGCTTTTTGTCCTATTGTTTCTGGATTAACTTTCACTGGTCATGTTTTACTTTCCATAAATACTAAATTTTTCTATTTAGCCTTCAAATAGTTAATATATAATGCTATCAACAAGAGAGAGTTTGGACTGTTCAGTCTAGAGAAGACAAAGTTTTGGGGAGACCTTATTGTGGCCTCTGCTTAAAGGGGACTTATACGAAAGACAAAAGGCAGACAATTTATTAGGGCCTGTAGTGATAGGACAAGTCATAATAGGTTTACAATAAAAGAAAGCCAATTCAGGCTAGATGTATGGAACAATTATTTTATTATAAAGGTGGTGAAACACTGGCACAGGCTGCCCAGAGAGGTGGTGAATAACCCATCCCTGGAAACATTCAAGGTCAGGTTGGATGGGACTGAGCAACCTAATGTAGTTCAAGATCTGCCTGCTCTGGGCGGTGTATTAGAGGACCTTCAACATTCTCTTCCAACCCAGATTGCCCTATGTTACTATGAGAAAAACCTCATTCAGAATCCTACAGAGAAAGGTACCATTACGTCTGTCTCAATCTCTCTTTGAACCATGACAGAGGCCTCAAATTCTTCACCCAATGTGTGCATTAGAGGTAAATTGAGATAATGACCCCACCTTTCAATCTTCCCCCAAAAATAAATACCTAGAAATTTGCTCTTATATTAACAGGATGTTACTTCCATGTTACTCTTTCGGGCCCAGAACCAGGCAGAAAGAAACAGTCCTGCTTCCAACCAGACCAGGGCTAACTTTTGCAATAGCCAGGAGGGACCACAGCTAGGACCTGGAGATTATTCTATACCACCTCTCATCATTTTCCAGGAATGGGGGAAGGGGTCTCTTCCATGTCAAGGTAGTGTGGCATGATCAACTATTTTAGTCTCCGAGTGGTAGTGAGTATTTGCATATGAATCACTCACCTGTCCTGTACATTTTTCTATAAATATTGTTGCTGTTACTCTTTGTTTTTCTTCCTGTTTCCAGTTAATTGTTTCTCATTGCTGTTTCCAGTAAATTGTTCTTGTCTCAACAATTTTTTACTTTTTGTTTCTCCAATTCTCCTCTCCAGGCACCCATGGGAAGGGAGAGAGGAGAATGAGTGAGCAGTGCATCATTTAGGGAGGTTTCAGTAGGAACACTAAATTGGAGAAAACCATTCCTAAACTAGAACAGAAGCCAAGTGCCAGAACACATGGAGAGGACAGATGCAAAGTAGATAGAAAACACATAAAAGGTAATTAAGTAATTGCTTAAACACTGAGTTTAAAACCAAAATCCCTTCAGTTTCCCTGGATTCTGCAGAATTGCTCTACTCTATCCTGGAAGCAGAAGTGGTTATGGAATAAGAATGCAGCAAATACAGCTTTTAGCATGCCCAATGGGTTTGTGGAAAAAAATAATTAGAATGTTTAGGGAACTGTAAAGTAATTACATCAAAAAGTCCTTTGTTACTGTCCCAGGTAACTGATACTTTTATTGTGACAAACTTCTCAAAGTATATTCAGTGACTGGAAACAAGCAAAATTCTCAAGTAAAGGAGATCCCAGCTTCTAAAGACCACATTTGCATCTAGACTTTTCTAAGAGAGCTGACATTTATTATTAATCTTTATCCACCCTTGAAATGTAACTCTCTGGAAACCATCCCTAGCTGAATCTTTCCCACTGTGAGAATAGCATTCCTTCAATGGAGAAGTGATGGATGTCTAACTGATATGAGAAATGTTAAGAAGACAGTCATGTTCCACTGCACTTTGACTCAGCACTTTGGTTTGAAGCCACAAAAGCTTCAGGGTGGTCTCATGCTGGCTGGTGTCTGCAGCAACACAAGGAGTGAATGTTCCATGCTTCTTTCTCCACGTATTTAACTGCACTCTCTTGCCCCCCGTTTGGGGTTTCCAAGACTGGCCCTTAATGCTCCATGTCATTTGGGAAAATGGATCTGACACTCCAATTCATGAATCATTTCCAGCCATAAAAACTGATCTCCCTGAGTGTTAAATTCCCCTTTTCTCTAACATAACTGGCTGATTGCTTGGAAGTTTACAGAAGAAATGAAACCATGTATAAATCCTGGAGGAAAGAAAAGATTAAATCATACTATGTTTAGAAAGTATTGTATCCTGGGTGGGGTTTCCTTGTCTCCTTTTACACAATCAAGAATTCAGTAAAGGAGCAAGGTCTCCATCCTATACAATAGGCATTTATGAGAGATATCATAATTGTTGGTAATGATTTCCCTTCCAACCTGAATTATCCTGTAACCTTACTAAAAGTTAGAAGAGAAAGTACTGCTGATGGAAGTGAAAGAAATTGGGAGTTATAATTAGATACTAGTTTAAATGGGAGTAGTTTCCTGGAACGTTCCTATGTTTGCTGCTCAAAATAGTTTTCTCTTCAGCTCAGGAGATCCTTCTTCAGGAAGGAGTTTCTGTGATGTTTCTCAGTACCCCGTTTTGCCTGAATTTGCTCACACACTTGCTTATCACTGGGATGAACTTCAGGACAACAGTGAGATGTCTGAGTTAACTGCATCTGATGGACAAGAACCCCACTCATTTTAATATCTGGGCTTGCTCTACAGCAAACTGCAAATTAATAACCTTGCATTATCTGTGCCACACAATGTAACACACTCTTTTCCTCCATACCCAATCTGGGGCATGTGGCCTGAGAATATGAAGCTGCCAATGCAATAATGTTTCAATGACATTAGTCATGTCACTACTTGATTGCAAATCCTATTCTTGCTGTAATAGACAGTGCTGATTACTTCCTCACTTAAGGCCTTTTATAAACAGTAAGGCAATTGACTGCCCTGATTAAAAAGGAACACCTGGTAAACTGGAGGCTGCACAGCTCTGAGAGGCAGCAGAGCCTTCCGTGATACAGGCATTTACAAAACAAGCAGCACTAATCAGCAGTCTTGGGGTCTTGAGGACTGACAGAACCAAGTTTTCACTTTACTGGAGGCAAGGGTGTGAGCAGAAATCCTTGGATTGTAGCCTGTCTCCTCCAAACTGACCAACAATCAGAACAACAAGCAGTCACTTCCATGGAGCATTCATCTTACATAAGGTTGGAACTGATTGCTCATCATCTCCAGAGCAGCCAGTCCTGGCTTTGCATGAAAGTCAATCAAAAGTGTTCTTTTTACTACTATTCTGCCAGGAAGGACACCTGAATATTGCAATCATGTGACACAGACAACATTTGTAGGCAGCTAATGTGCATGCTGCTATCCCTTTTAAAAAGACTAAGGAGACTCCCATCAGAAAGACCTCCTATTCTTAAACCCAACTGCCACAGAATTCCTAGGGCACATGCACTTCCAAACACAAATCCATAAGTGACCTGCATGTATTAAAATCACACTCTGCAGGAGAAGTAATTAATGTAATCTTCTCCATCTTCTTTCCCCAATGCTGTATATGCTTTGAGTTTATAATTACAGAAATTTATTGAAGAATATAAGGCACAACTATATTTATTAATGAGTAACAACAGAAATCAGTTGTTTTGAGTAATTGAAAAGAAGTAATTGAATTCAAATGGAATCTTTTTTTCTATTCATATTTTGGATGCTGCTTGTTCTTATGCTCTGTACGTGGACAGCAACGGACATAACTTTGTTTTCACCCAGTGCCAAGCTCATTTTACATAGCACTGCTGGCTGTGTGGTGCCAACAAAAGTCTTTGGAAAGTGAAGAATTTTGCAAGCAAGAATCAAACAGAGATAGAACTATCCCATGTCTCCTGGCATATACTCCTGCATTTTACACTTCTACCATTCATGTTCTATCATGGTTTGGGGTGAGCATACCTGAACTAGTTTTAATCTCATCAGCTCCAATACCCTCCCACCTTGTTTTTCTGCCAAGGACATCCAAGATAGCTGGGCAATGTTTAAAGTATGTTTATTTATGCACCTCCCTGAGGCATGGAAATATGGCCACGCACATTTCTTCTGATCACTGATGTGTGTGAACTCTCCTATCCAGTAACCAAAGTCAGGAAGGGAGGCACAGAAATGTTTCTTTACTCACATTTACAATCAATTACACCACCTGTTTTTCATCCCTCTGCTCAACAGGTTAAACTCCAGTTCTCAAAATTCAAAATCTTTTTTAAAAGGTATTTATTTCATAGAATCACAGAATAATAGAACCGTTTGGATTGAGAGGGACCTTTGAAGATCATTTAGTCCAATCCTCCTGCAATGAGCAGGGACACCTTCAATTACACCCTGTTGCTCAGAGCTTCATCTGACCTGACCTTGAACATTTCCAGGGATACATTGAATGTCTACAGTGACCTAAACAGGCCCATATTGTCTTCCTACACAACACCCCAGACTCCTACCACCTCCTCACATCTACTTGCACAGGAGCCAGTTCTGCACCAGGGAGATTGGGCACCCACACAGCCTCACCTCATCCCCCTGTGCAGGGCCACCCAGCCCAGTTCTGGCTGCTGTTCAGACCTTCACAGACTGGGCAGAACTTGCCTACATCTGCCTGTAAAAACAGAACAGAGATAGGCTCCAACTTATCTTTCAGAGAACAGCACAGCCTCTACAGAAAGAGAGATCTGACATACCTTTCTGGTCTGCTGAGATAAATAATAAACAACAAAACAGTTAAAATCAAAATACTTGTTTTCTCATACTTTTTTGTTCCTGCACATAGAGCAGCAACAGAAGCAAATTCAAACCCAGGCAAGACAGACACTACCAACGGTACAGATAGAAAATGCAGAGTTTGCATGGGATTTCTTTGGTTTGTGGTTTGGTTTTTTTTGTGGGTTTGTTTTGGTTTTTTTTTTTGTTTTTTAATTTTGATACAGGACAATAGCACAGGAAACCTTGGTAGGTATCTCAGTTACTACAGACCATCATATTCTATCTTATTCTTCCTGAGCCCTTCCCACTTGTTTCAGTATTTATCTGCCCTGAACACAAGGAGCTAAGGGTATAATCTAACAGCTGACAGGAGCAACCACTGTTGCATGGGGTGGCTGCTGCATTCTTCTCCCCCACCAAAACCTTGATGGTCCAACAGACAGGTAAAAATTGGACCCAGAATACTGCCAAAGCCTGACATATTCCTGGAAGACTTTTTTTTCTCTGCTACTTATTGAACTTGAACCCAGCAATCAATGTCTTCTGCATACAACTGGAGATGCAGGACTAAGAATTAAATTAACTTTGAAAAGTCATTTTCCCACCACATCTCCAGTTCAGTTCTGGTGTAAAGAAAAAGACAGTAACTTGTGTTGGCAAGTCCTGCAAATGTCCTAATGTTACCAAATGCAAAAGCTCAGTTTCTAGCAGTTCAGACAATCCATCTTCCCTATCCCCACTAGTCCTGTAAAAGCAGCCAGCACAACTCTTTCTCATTTTGGCAGCTCGGGAGTATCTGATTTCTCAGAAAGGAAACAGGTCACTTGTCCAATATGCCTGTATTTCTGTCATGACCTGCTATGGCTGTCTCTTACCAGGATGCTGAACTAAAAGTCAGCATTTCAGCTGAAGACTTCGCTCGTTCTGCAGCAAACACAAGTCCTTTTTACTGTACTCTGAAGATGCTCTTAAGAGTTAAAAACCAGCACTTGCTTCTAAATGAGATTAAAATCAGCGTGGAAAACTGCATTGAGTCTTGTTCCTGTCTCTTTGCCGTTTCTTAAAATCCTTTCTCAGCCCTTCTTTGTTTTTTTGTACTGACTCAACACGCAGAGCAGTGGGTAACTCCCAGCCCTTTCTATGGAGTCCCGCCCACATTTGCAGAAGTGGCAGAAAAAAGGAAAAACAGCAGAAAAATAAAACCAAATTCTGTAAAATGATTGCAGTATTTACTGAGTCTGACCTTGACACCATCTGCATACACTTGCCAGAATAAAGAGAGCTATTCCCCTGTAGGGAGCAAGTGGGACAAGCTCCCTTCCCCCACGACGTTGAACCCGGGGGAAAGTGGGAGAAATAAGACTTTTAGCAGCCTTTCCTACCACCATCCCAGCCTATTCAGAGACTCCCACTGCTCAGCAGAGATCCATGTGCTCCAGAGCGGAGGAGCAGAGCTCGCAGCCAGCTGCTTTCCTGAGCATCGCCTGCAGCTGCTGGGATGGATGGATGGATGGATGGATGGATGGATGGATGGATGGATGGATGGACGGATGGATAATCCTCCGTGGGGCGAGGGCTGCCTGCAGGACCCCGCCTCCGGCCGCGATGGATGGATGGATGGATGGATGGATGGATGGATAATCCCCCGTGGGGCGAGGGCTGCCTGTAGGACCCCGCCTCCGGCCGTGCACAGCCGCAGCGGGGCCAGAGCCCTGCCAGCACAGCACTCTCAGCAACAGGGCAGCCAAGAGCTGCCAGCTCCCCATCCCCTCCTTTCCTGCAGAAATATTATCCCTGTCTTCTTGGTTAGAGCTATCTGGGATCTTTGGGGACGTCTGCCTGCACTCCCCACTAATCCAAATGGTGTCTGAAAAGGGAAGACCTAGGGGAGGGCAGAGGGCGTCTCCGTGTTTGGCTTAAGTGTCTGCAGGAGTTATGACCACGGGAGACATTTTCTAACCCTGACAAGGAAGTTTCAGTATGGATTTGGTTTCATCAGCCTGTAGCTTTCAGGGAAGAAAGCTGAGTCAGAGGCACCGAAGGTTTCAACACTCAGCTCTATCCAATGAAACACAGCAATGCCAAGTCTCTAGCTCTGACACTTGGAATGAACATTGCTTCAAATATAATCTAATATCTAGTAATACAACATTATTGGAGAGTTTTTACCAAAGAACTGAGATTTCCAATAGCAGGTTTTCTTTGCATGGGGATACTTAGACCTCAAGACAGATTTACCAAAACCAAGAGATTAAAGAAACTGCTCATTTCTATTAAAGTAATGGCCCCACTTGTCATGAATTAGAGCATCCTTAAATTAAACTTTCAGGAAATCTCTGCCTCAACCTTTCTGACCGAGGAGAGGAGCAAGGAATCTGTTCTGAGGTCAAACAGATCTGTCATGCAACCTGTTACATGTTCATGAACTCTAGCACACAGAAATTTGTCTGAATCATACCTTAAGAGTACTAGAGCAGGAACACATTTTGTATTTCACACAAAACACAGAGGAAGCAGTACTCTGTACAACAGCTGCTCTCTCCATTCAAAGGCAAACCACACTGAATGATCTCAGACAGGAATTTGAAGACTTCAGTGAACTAGAAAGGGCAGATGGGATTTAGTCAATACACCAATTGTCAGGACAGGATCTGTTTTATAATTCATCTAAAAATATTACACACAGCTCAAAGACAATAACCTAGACCTAGTTTAACATTGGTTTGAAAAGCATGCCACAAATAGTTAGAAAACATTCCTAACATGTACCTAGATCTCAAGCTCCATTTGTATAACCACTTAAGGATGCGAACATTACCCATGCCTTGGCAAAGGGAGTTTCTGGTCTGCCATTGTTCCTAAGTTTGTAAAAATTGACTAATGCAGCAATAAATGTGCATGGGAAAAAAAAATGAAGATGGTAATTGCCTTATGACTGTTCTAGCAATTTTCATGCATTAAAACAAAGGAGATTTTCATTCCTTTGGGGATTGTGAGATGCACAGTGGAGTATATCTACTGCTTTTGCCCAATGTGCTTTGCTAATGTAATGTACAGGCACTAACTACATAGATTTGGTATTTGTACTTAGCACGGGAAGTGCCGAGCTTGATACTTCACAGCAACTATGCTTATTTGAATTGCTATAGGGTTATTTATCCCAGTCTAGCTGTCAGGTTATGAGGACAAACCCACCCACTGGCAGCTGGACTTGACCACAAAAAAGCAGGTGGTTTGCCTGGACTGGGTGTCATACCAGTAAACCCTCTATAGTCACATTTGCAGACAGCTCTGATCTCATCTAGCAAGATGACCTTTAAAAATAAAGAAAAATGAAAAAAAAGAAAAAGAAAAAGAAAAAAAAAAACTAAAAAAAGCCCACACCAATACACCCATGCTGAGGCCCTTTAAAGTGTTACTCACACAAAGATTTTCCCTAAGTTTCTCTGAAGAGGTTTATTTGAGTTAATAAAGTACTAAGTTTTGCTGAGCATGTCCCTATATGTGCTGTTCACACACAGGACAGACAGACAACATGCCACCAGGCTCTGATTTGTCAAAGAAACAATGCCCTAAGAACAAGAACAAAAAGTCCCATCCAGTTTCACAGCTGTTTCAGAAATTCAGGACAGTTTTTTACTCATGTTTTTTAACAGAGCAACAGTGGAGAAACCCCCTTCTGAAGGTCCCTGGCTCCTTGGAAGCTTTGGAGAAGTCTCTCCAGCCCAAACTGAGCAGGGCACACAGCCAGCCAGCAGCAGTGGGAAAAGGACCAACAGCACAGGCAGCAGCAGCAGCAGGGAAAGGCTTAAAGAATATGTGCACAGCTGGGGAGAGACTTAAGAGCTGAGCAAGTAGTCTGTCCGCAGTTAAATAGTAACCAGATCTTACATCTAAATCCTTCCGACAGGAAAGGTGATAAAGCTTACCCCCCTCGAAGCATCCTGCTGCTTATCTGCAAGGCTAATAAGTTTGGTCAGACAGCAAGACACAAAATAACTTTAAAGCTACAGGATTCAAAGTCATTTTTTACAGCAAAGCAAAAATACTTTAGGTTACAAAATACAAACTTTACAAAGTTGTATATGAAATACAACTACCTCTACACCGTGCAGGCTGAGGAGGGGGGTCGCTTTTCTTTGCGTTTTTTAAAATCCAGCCCTTTGTCAGAGAGAAAGCTCCTCCCAGACTGTACCATGCACAAATGAAAGCAGCCTGCTCCGAGGAAAGCCCCTGAACGCTTTAGCGACGCTTTCCAAGCATAAAACCAGGCACGGACTTTGTGCGAACACACAGCCAACTGCACGAAGGCATTTGCTCACCTGATTTCCCCATGACCAAGTGGGTTTCTTTTTTTATTTTTTTTAATTTTTTTTTTAATTTCACCTGCTTCCTCCTCTCTTGACAGAGTTTTGCCGCTCAGTGCCGGGATGAAGTGTTCGCAGTTTCAGCTCAACTTCTTCATTCGCCTGCGACCGCTGCTGGAAAAAAAAAAAAACTTCGCTACCGCCCCTTCTTGAGCGCTGGAATAAGCCTGCCCATGCCTTTATAAGGCACAGGGACACCGCTCTTTTTTCATGAAAAGTTCCTGGTTAGGGTCAGGAGCTATTTATCCACCACAGTAACCAAGCAGCTCCAAAACACCATATGTTTTCACATACCATTTTAGCTTAGTAATCGCATCTGTCTTCTGATAAGAGTAGGCTGTGAGAAAAAATTCTGCTGACAAATAGATCTGCTACCACAGTGGGCATAGCCCGTGGGGCTCATTCATACAGCTAAATGCTGTTGAAGTTTTACCCAACTTGCTGTGCGTAAAGTTGAAACAGAAAAGTGATAAAGCACTTTGAAGTATAACTACATTTGTATGTCTAAAATGAATCACTTCCTGCACTGTTACAACATAATCTGTAGAAGGTATTAGTAAAATAAGATTTTGCAGGTTAAAGAGGAGCCGTGCTGATGGTGTGTTTCTATGAAAAGCATTGGATGTGAGTATGTCTCATTTCATCTGTGTAAGCACGCTGTGCCACTGTTATCTACACGCCACATCGAAATGCCTCAAGCTAATCTGGCAAATATTAACTACTTTAACTGCAGTGAACATGATACTTTGATTTAACTTCAGAAGTGCTGCATATCTACAAACAGTAATTCAGTTACGTGTTTCCAACTTTCATCTTCTCATCATCAAAAAAATCATCTGAGGTTAATGCTTCCCAATTTTTTACAATGCCTTTCAATATTTCAAGGTTTTTCTTGGTTTTGTGCCAAGTCTGCTGGCTCATCAGGATTTAGTAATCCTTTGTCCACCTCTGTAGGCTTGGCTCTATGGTAAGTAAAAGAAAAAAAAAAAAAAAGATGCAAGGGTTGGGTGTTTTCCTTTTTATGCAAGTAGCAGCAGCAGGTGGGGAAGGCAACATCCCTTCACCAGCACACTGCTCCTCCTGTGGTGGTTCCACTGGCAGGACTGAAACACAGGTTTCAGGGAGGGAGTGTCACTGACAGCTGATGGGTTCACAGAGAAAAGGCATGAGGACAACTGATCACCACCCAGAAGAGGAAACCGCAGGGTGTGAGACCACATTCATTTTCACAGCTGCATGATATTTTCCTTTGCTGGCAGCAAGGCAGGCAGCAGAACAGAGAAGGTGCAGAAGGAAATCTCTTCCCAGTCTCTCTGCTGCAAGTGGCAGTAGTTGGCTGAGGACAAGGGTGGAGAGCTGGAGTTGGTGCTATCAGAGCCCTATCAGGAAAAGCCGCTGTTTTACTTTACTGCAGGAGTGATCAAACCATGGACCAGTCTGAATGAACCAGATCCCTAACCTCTGAAAATGCTCTGCCAAACTTAAAATACTGGGCTGTACTACTCCTAGGACACACATCAATGCTGAGCAATAGCCAGTGCCACCCTATGGCCGTGACAAGGAATAAAAGGGATTTTATATTTGTATAGTTGGGAGTCTCTGGTATATGAAATGTTCGTTTATATTCTCATACTTGATTGCTATATTTTATACTGTTTATGTTTTAGATCTTTATAATATTCAGCTGAATTATAAAGCAACATCACTTCAGGACCTGGACTACTAGTAGGAAACAGCACCAAGCATTTTCAAAAGTGACCAGATACACCAGCATACCATATCCTGTGAAATCATAGAAAAGAGGGTTTCTCTGATCTGATAAAAATCCACTGATACCTGCAGGGGAAAAAAATTGTGCTATTTATGATCAGAAAACAAGGAAACCAAAATCAGTGCTCCAGTCTGAAATGTAAAATATCAGTACAAAGTAAATGCAATGACTCATCAAAGACAGGAAAGCAGGGTAAGCTGAGACATACAAAAGCAAAGAGGAAGGAGGGAGCTGGGCTCTTTTATTACTTTAACATCATCTGAAAGTTCCACACTAAAGAATATTACTGAAGAATATTATCAGATGGAAATTTAGAGGAGGTATGTACACTAATAATTAAGAATGCAAACAAGCCTTTGAAAATAATAGGAGTGATTAAATAAAAGCCACTGCTAGTGACAATTTTCAAGCTGTAAGCCATTAATATCCTTTTACCAGTTTCAGGCAGTATCAAACAAATGTGAATATGAACAAACAGGATTTTCCATTTACTTTATGATGTGCCAAAGAACCTTCAAATCATGATTCCTTTACACAGAGAAAATATTAGGATGACATGGGTATTATCTAATAGTGGACATAGGAAACTACATTACAGCTACAGAAATGCCCTGTGCAGTCAGAGGAGTTCATATGACCACATCTACTAAATGTTTCTGGAAAAGGAGCAAGAAAAGGTACAGTGTGGACTGACTAATTTTTAATTGTTTCATCTTCCTGTTAAAAGGAAAGCAGAACAGAAACAACTGGCTAAGAAAAGTAACACTTACCTAGTAAAGACTGGTGTAAAAAATATTCTTTCTGGAAATAGGCTACAGAGCACATGAGAAGGAAAAATGAATTTGAAATGTGCATGAATCATTACAATCAGGAAGTTAGTGATAACTCATCTGCAGTAGAGCAATTTCATCTGCATCCTGAAAATCTGTGGCTAAAATTTTAGACTGACTGGGCCATTCACATGACAAAACATTCCTCATTCTATTCTATCTTCCCTTTTCTCCTAACAAAGCAAATCCATTTCACCTGCCCACATCAGCCACTTCTCTTTACCTTGATGTGACTGACCCTAATGCACACAGTCTCATAACCTCCTCTGGTGCCTCCAGATACTTCCCTTCTTTGCTTTCCTGTCTCTTCTGGAAGCTTCCTGCACCTCTTTTTCTTTCTGCTGCGCCCCATGTGACCTGCTGCTTGCATTGTGACTAGCCCTGGGTAGCCACAGGCACTCCTATGGTGCCCCACAGGCTGCCCCAGGACTGTGGACCTGGCAAGGCCAGTGTTGGAAGTGGCAGTGTGGATTTCTGGGCTCAGCTGGGATTGTGTTGCTGCTGCTGCTGCCTGCTGTCTCATCCAGCTTGGTATTCACAGCCGTGTGCTGACAGCCTTCAATATTCCTCCAGGACACTCCACCAGCCAACCATATATGGCTAAATCTGTAGAAATTCAGGATTAAACAGATGTCTTTTTGATAGAGCAAGGAGCCCCAGGCAGATCCCGTGTTACCTGTTGTGTTCCCAGAGGTCTGCCTGCACACAGCTGAATATCCCATTCCATCTGGCAAGGGCACCCCCTAAGCAGGGCTCCACAGCAGCTGTGTGCCTGTTGCGAGTGCCCCAGTAGCATCATGGATTTCAGCCTGCACATTTCTGCTCCAGCAGCAGCACAAGTGAGGAAGTAGCAGCCAGCCAGCTGCTGCCTGTGCAGATCCCCAACTGCTGGCAGGCAGGTTCAGACACATATAAGGAGGCCTGAGATGAACCATCCCACATGTGCATGCTCTGATGGGTCCAGTTGATATAAATGTCTGTCATCATCAATGTTTTGAGTCATCATCCATTTATAGTTGGCATCTATCAGGTACAATTAGTTGTCCATGCACACAGACATTTGACAACACTGTCACGCACAGGCCCTGCCAGTAAGGTGTGGATGCATCCCATCTTGCTTTTAAATACAACACTGAGCAGTTTCTCCACAAGTCAAACCATGCAGACAAAAAGTTTGTGAGAAATTCTAAATGTAACAAATTTGTTTTTCCCAGATATCCTTAACAAGCAACACTAAGGTCCAACAGTATTTATATGACTATAAAAACATCACACAAGAATAACATCATGTATAGTTACAAGAACCACGAGTAAACTGAAAAATTATGCACAAAGCCATCAGGCAACAAGAAAACTGCTGATTTTTAGAAATGTAAATGGGAAATGGGGCAAAAAATGATGATAGAATATTTGATAATATTCTTCCTCTTGCACTTATGCCAGGCTTTGCTTCTGGGCTCTATATTGGTATTGCCATTTCACCTGTGAATTAAGCAATGTTGTGCAGCAGATCAAAAAAAAGGCAACTTGAACACAGCTGGAGATGTTAATTTTTCTTGCAAGACAAGATACTGCTTTTTAGTTTGACCATAATGCTCAGTTGCTGAAGAAAATGTTACTAACTGAGCTGGAAAGGCGAAGAGTGCAAAAGTAAGGCTATACCTCTTTTCTAAGCACTATGCTGTTATTAGATGGCCACATCCACAAAACTCTTACACAGAAAACAGCAGACTGTGATTGCAGAATAGTCACTCACTTCAACTTCTTCCTACACACTGTGAGATAAAAGTAGCGCGTGATTAATCATCATCATAGAATTACAAAATGGTTTGGGTTGGAAGGGACCTTAAAGATCACCTAGTTCCAATCCCCCTGCCACAGTAGGGGCTGGAATCAACAACAGTCTCAAGGGCTGGGTTCCAAGCAAAGGTTTGGGGAACTAAATGTGTGAGTATTGTTGCCCAAAGGAGTGTAGCACAAGCCCTGCCGCTCTCTCGAGAGGCCCAGCTGAGATTTTCCAGGATCATCCAAATGTCTGAGAGTAACAGTACACTGATCTCACCACAGCAGGGCACTGAAATGCCTGCTTCGGACTTGGGATGCTCCTCAACAAGGCTCGATCTACAATGGTTCTCACTTCACAAAAGAATCAGCATGGTTGCTCTCAACTAGCTCAAAGCAGGAGCCTCCATAGGAAATCCCACTTCCCACCTGTCCAGGTGCTCAGAGTGCTTCCCCTCCACCCTACCAGGGAGAAAAGGGGCTCCGTAAGAGGCAGTTCAGTCTCAGGATACAGAGGAGTTAAAGGAAAGAGGGGGAGAAGAAGGTACCCTGGACAGACTTGACGCAAAGAAGGATTTGGGAGCACTGAAAAGAAAGAGAGTTTCTGCCATTTCCTCGAAGTGTTACTTCTCTCCTTCAAGGCTTCAGTGGGCTGAATAGTATCTGGAGCATGCTTCATGGGCTCTCTGCTTCAGCACAGCACCTCAGGTTGAGTTTAAACACTATTTTACCAAGACTACTGCTCTGTAGCTGTGATAAGAAAAGGTAAATGACAGTCCAGGTGAGCACAAATACACAAAAGGGTCAGGCAACTAGGCCAGTTGCTGACCTCCAGTAGTGGTGCAGCCACAGAAACACACTGACCGATGCAGTACCTCTATTTTGCTTTCTTGTGCATTGCCCCACAATCTACTACTTTTTATATCTGATCCACATAACCTTTGTTTTAGCAAAACCTCATCCTACTGATTGGAAGTAGCTCCTGCTTAACAGCCACAGATTTAGCTATTACATTAAAATATCCTTGTACATGAACCACATTATGAGTCAGAAAGTAAATTTGAGCAGTTACTCATAAATGAGATCACACAATTCTGCTAGGTCCTGGAAACCATCAGTTTAAACATTCAGAACAAGATAAGAAAGCACATCTGACATAGGGACATAAGTAGAGAAGAAACAAGAAAAAGGCAGGTTGTGGTACTGTTTAAACCTCTGATTTGCTTCTGCCTAAATTACATGGGTAGTCCTACTTTTCTGATCTCAAATACGATATAGCATTAGTGGGAAAGGATCAGAAAAAAAACAGGAAGGACATAGAAGCTTCATACACAAAATAAGAGGGCTTTAGCAATCTGCTCCTGAGGAAAGCATCCCTGCCCATGGTGAGGAGTGGAACCAGATGATCTTTAAGGTCCCTTCAAATCCAGGCCATTCTGTGATTCCTCAGCCAACGGAAGAAATCATGGAAAAGGAAATAACACATTACTACAAGAGGATGAGCAAAACAGATGGCTCATGACTGTTGATTGTGTCCTCCAGTACAAGAATTAGAGGATATTAAAAGAAGCTTGTGGGAACAGGGTTCAAAAATATTAATGTGGGATGCAACAGAGAAGGTGCTTTGGCAAGGAGATTTTATTTTGGCGCACACTGCCTATTGTCCTACCAGTGGACAATGCTGAGAATTGCTTCTCTCCCTCTCCTCCACTCCCTACCTTCAGTTATTTATACAAATTAATGAGATTACCCCTGAGTCTTCTTCAGGATCAACCATCCCAGTTCTCTCAGACACTCCTCACAGGAGATGTTCCAGTCCCTTAATTGTCTTTGTGGACCTGAACTGAATCAACTCCAGCTAGAAGGTCTATGTCTACCTCTCCATCATCTCTGCTCCAGCAGCTTTCTTACCTGACATTTACATCAGGCTTTTCACAATCCCCACAATATCCATATTCAAGCACCATCACATCTGCATTCATCCCAGAGCTTTGGTTCAGTCTTTTTACCCCTGCAGAGTGGTGTTTTGCACCCTGGGGCTATGACTGAGCTAGCAAGTACTTCAGCACAGTAGTTCAGGTTGATTTGTAGCTTAATGTTTCATTGAGTTTCATCTTGGCCTAAAATGAGTGCAGGGCCAGCAGCATGGAATGAATACCCAACAGAAGTTGCAGCAAGTCAGCTAAATTCCTGAGCAAGTCTCTGGCTGTATTAGTCCTAAAAGAATCCATTTTACACCCAGAGGTAGTCCCATAGTGCAAACTAATCAGAGACAGAACGCTATTCAAGATGGGCACTGGTTCTCCTATAACCCTGCTTTTGCTGACCTCTTTCTGTTATTGAGTTTGTCCTCATAATTTCATCCAACTCACTTAGCAGAATCTTGACTTCTCTCAGATACATGTAATGAGTTTGCAATGGCACTGCTCATCTATCTTGTTAGCTAACAATATCATACTTGATTTTTCTTAGACAAGATTCCTCTGTCATTACTGCTTTGTGTTGTCCTTCAACTACAGAAACACAATTAAATTCAGGAGAAGTCAAGCTAATAAATCCAGAAATAAAATACAATTTTTGTTCAATTATATTGTTTAGTATTTTTCCTCCCAAATATTTTTTTGCTTAATAATACACTGGATTTTAGATGCAACAAGCACACTTCCACAAAAGTTCCCAGCAATCTCTGACACCAAAAATAAGGGCACTGTGTATCACTAGCAGATGAACCATCACATTTTAGTTGATAAAATATTGCTGGAAGCAGGCATCTGAGCAGGACACACAGACATCTCTGTAATGACAACAACGTTATTCCCAATACCTTATTTCTTTCCTGTTCTTCTTTCCCTCTGTGTTTCCATACAAATTGCAAAGCCTTCCGTGTAGAAAAAAGGGCTAATCAAAGACACATGAAGGAAACAGATGTTAATTCCACAGCAGGCATCTCCTGGCTCTACATGGGGACACACTGCCAGAGTAAGTGCTTTGCTTGCCTTCTCAGGGGGATGGCTGGGAGTAGAGGAGTGTCACCCCTCACCCTTGTGCCAGGACATCAGTGCTGGGGCTGGACTGTTTGGCTCGGCAGGACTGATTTTTAGCCAGAACAGTCCAATGACCTAGCTAGCTACCTGCAAGTCCTACTGCTTTTGAGAAAGAGGCAGTAATCAGAGGCAGTAACAGGAGCCTAGTCCAGACAAACACACTAGAGCTGGTCCACAGTTATAGCTCCTCCTAAAAATATGTACTTGGGAAAAGTGCACACTGGAGGGGGGAAAAAAAGCTCCTAAACTGTGAAAAAATAACATCACATATATACGTCATGTCTGTTGCGGATCTCCATTCTTACGCTCCCAGTTCGGAGATCTTGCCCTCATCTGTTGATGCTGCTCACAGCTCTGTCACCACAATTTCACACTTTGGCACATGCCCTGGCTTATCTCCTGGCTATGCTATTTTATGCCTCTTCCATTCCTGCATAAGGCTCTTACCATTCCTTTTTTCCTTTTCTGTAATTTTATTTTTATGAATCAATCAGAACCAGCTTTATTGCCAGTCTGCAGTTCTCAGGTGCTTCTGTCATATTTATCTGCCAGCCCTCAGTTTTAATGACCTAGGATTGTGGAAATTTCTGCTTTTGTTTTTTCTTAAAGGTTGCTTTGTTTGTAAAGAAACTCCTGACAGTGTCACCTATAAGGAACAGAGAGCAATTAATTTATTTTTAAATGATGTAGGCTATTCTCATGAAACCTACAGCTTCTGAAACAGTGGGAGGTGAGAAATTGAATTGGATATTTATCCTTCTTTTCTCAGTGAGTGCACTTCCCCCCATGAATTCTGTCCCTTTGTCTTTTCACTCTGAGCCCTCTGATGAAATCCTTGCTAACATTCAGTTCACTTTCTTAGGTCTGTCAGCACATTCATATATCTGTATTTCCAATATACTTTTAAAATATACTATTTAAGATCTCATACAGATAGCACATTGGAATGATTATTAATGCAATTTTAATGTATTTTTATCACTTTAATAATCCTCTAAAGAATCTACAGCCAATATTAAAGCTGGCAAAAATGAAATATCATTTTGAGTCTTCCATGTGAGTTTTAGACAGGATATTTTGGTTTCCCTACCATATCCTTCAGTCTGACATAATTCCAAAGACATTATTTCAATTTTTCCTTTTCACAGTCTGTCTATAGGTGATTGCATTCTGTCTGCCTGGCATTGTACTGTATGAGCAACATCTTCTGTCCCCCTTTTTTCTGTTTTGCTTGTTCCTTAGCACTTTTAAGACATTGTGTACCATTCACATATCCCTTACAGTTTTTCAAAATCATAAAAAATCACCAGCATTAAAAGTTTGTGAGTAGATAACATCAAGCAAGAAAGTCAAGAAAACTCCCAAAATCCCTGAGATCAGCTGGAGTCTGTACTACCATCTTTAGGTTGTACTACCACCCATCGGCATGAAGCAGAATCAACAGAAGCAGCTGAGTGGACAAAGCCTCTGCTCTGCCGCTGCAGCACAGCCTGCCACAGCAGCTCAGATCCTACAGAGATGGAAATCCCGGCAGCTGGAAACTCCTCATCCTGATGGATTTAGCTGCAGTGGCTAGAAAGACACCAATTCCTGTTATGGTCCTCTTTGACCATAGCTGTATCTGACAGGGATTTTGGCTTTTCAAGGATTTTCTTGGTAGCTGGTCCAAGACCAATTTCTTTTCTATGAAAAGTGAGGTAGTTTAAAAAGTAATCGCTTAAAAAACATTTTCCTTTTTTTTTTTTTTTTTTTTAAGGGAGCATTATTTACCAATTCCAAATATAAAGTTCTTTTCACAGACGAAGGTGCAAGCTATCATCCTCTCCCTTCTCATTCTGCTAGGTCTTTCACTTAGGATCACTCTTCACAGCTTTAGCTTGTTACTTAATGCTTAGTGTTGTAGGTAAAACTACTTAACCCTGAAGGTTATTGTCAGCAGAAGTAATGAAATGCCACAGGTCTTTATGTCAATGCAATCCAGTGCATCTTTAAGTAATTTATCTTATTTGATCAGATAAATAATCAAACCTGCTTGTTTTCATTTCAGTCATCTGCATTCTTCTGTAATTTCTTTGGGCTTTGCTGCAGTTGCAGCACTGCTTGATTGGAACAAAATCTGCTGGTCCAAAAATAATTAAATGCAAATATCAAACTTTATGTGCTGACTTCAGACACAGTTTATCATATAATTAAATATGTATGTAAGACAGATGATGCTGATTTTTGTCCAGGAGCTATGTAAAGTGTAGAGCTCTAACATTCAGTCCAACCCGACTATGATATAACCTCACTGCGAATATCTTTTGAATGCAGCTTCTGTGACATATTGACACACATTGTATAGCAAACAGATAATTTTTAGAAAGCTGCATTAGTTTCAATTAGCATTAGGCTAATGCTAATTAACATTGGCCTAAAAGGTACATAACTATAGGAATATAAAAACTTTCAGCATTACTTTTGCTGGGATTGCTTTAATATGTTTGCTTAATGACAGAGAGGAAAAGTAAGATGTGTATGTAGACTCCTTTGTTGATATTAAACATTAGCTCATTTCATGTGCCTGATACCCAACCTATAGCAGCACAACACAACCACATCTTGCTTAACACCAGTTCTATATGAAGAGTTCTCATGTTAAAAACGGGTGATGCAGCCCCTTAGTTACTGGCTTGTATCTTGGAACTCAGGCAAGAGGATAAACACGGTGTAGGGAAAGATGCAAGCAGAGCCTTCTGGGGCTGTGAATATTGGTATCAGTGGATTTTGAGATTCAGGTTTTGTTTACAGCTGGCAAACCCAATAAATACTGAACCTAATTCACAATGTAGTTATTACTGGTTTTACACTAATACAAGGTAACAGCAGACAGAATAAAGGAATGTTCTATTTCTTTACTGAGTGTGAACACTTGAGATGTTTTTTACACTATTTTTGTGAGGTGAGACTGACCATGAATAAGGAGTCAGCCCACAGCAGAATGCATTTTATCAGTATTATGAGAATGCCTTAATTTCATAATCATGACCTTAATTTCATAACAGATGAACAGTGGCCTTGGTATTTTGTACCATGTATTTTTAAAAGCCACAATTTATTTATTTATTGTCTTTTATAGCATTTCCTTAACAAATTTCCCATGTACGGCCCATTATTTTCAGTAATAAAAATATTTTGGAGAATTTCCAACATAGAAATATACTAATTATAGGAACTGTCTGATTTTTGTGGTGTGCCTTGAAGATACAGCTCTTTTTTTTTACATACAACAGTTCAACAAAAATACCCACTTCAGGATATATGAACTTTCAGTCTTATTAATATGACAGTATTGTGTGAAAATATTCAGCTGTATAAACTTGCTGAAAACTTTATTAATATTTCAAACATCGTCTGTTTAAAAGGAATTGCATTTTAGCTCCACACAGCAGGGGACAATGTTATTTGAGAAGGTGATTCATTTAATTACAAAGTTGCTCTAAAGATAACTTTTTTTTTTTAATATACCAGTGTTAGTATGTTTAAGAATACTTGACTGTAGCCTTCTGTTGCTACACTGTGTTATTTTATTAGATATTTATGCATACACTGAAAGGCACCACGCCTTTTAAAAATGCAACTGTTGCTCCAGTGGAACATCTGAATAATGAATTATTTATGAAAACAAGGAGGATGGGAGGGGAGCCCTGCTTCAAAGTCACGTCTGTTTCTTTCTGCATGTTTATGTGATTATTTTCTTATGTTAAAATTCAGGTAAGTTTTACATTAGAACTACTTTTGGAGCCAACTAACTTTGACTTGAAAATCTTTGTTTTAAATTTTAATAAATGTTGCTTCAGATACTGAAGATGTTTAGAACTCAATCCCGGCTGGTCTTTGGAGACAGGATCTATTAATACATAATCTCTGCTTCGCAACTTCATACCTGTTTTGTGCATGCAACATGAAATCTAGAGAAATATTGTTTCTCTAAAGCATTCCTCCCAGACTTGAATTTTGAGTATTCTAGTGAGTTACACTGGCAACAGAGCAGCAGAGGTAAAACTTGTTCAGAGGAATACATCAATTTATGATTAACATCTGCTAGGTTGGTAAATACTGGTCTGGTGAAATGCAAGACCACAACAGGTGTTAGCCAGCTATTAGTTTATTGATAATATAAATTGCAATCAGCATGGGAAGCCTCAGTATCCACAGAGAGTTGTGAAGGAAAAGCAATCTGGTCAGGTGCCTGACTGAGGTTCAGTCCAGGGTCATCCCTCTCCAGCTTAGATTCTTGTTCTTTTTGACAGCAGGTTTTATACATCTATATCTCTCCCTCTATATATACAAATTTATTTCATGCCCACCTGGTTACACATCAAACAACACAATGATGCAATAATTAAAAGATTGGGTCACTGTGATCTGAGGATCATCAGGGGCAGGATGTTTGCTTTGTGAACTGGGACTACATCACAGAGATTGAGCCATGTCCTTGATTTCTTGATGATCTTCTATGTCCTGCCCCTGCAACAAGTACACCCCAATGTGGTACATTTCTCTGTACAAACTGCAGGGACCAGGCTTAAAACCTTGGAATAGATGTGAAACCTTATGCATAGTTTTTCTTTCACCTCAATCAGCACATTATGAAAAAAGACAAATAAACCCTCATCCTTGTGGTATAGCTATTTTACACTTGCAGCAGCACAGATATTTATGTGTTAAAAAACTTATATACAATTGTATGTTTCCTATTATTTCCATTATTAAAAAAAAAAATGTAATGCAAAAATATTCTTAAATTCCTTCCCTAAAATAATCTGAAAATTTACATGGTGTTTTAGGAAGGCTTTTGAAATAATGTGCACAAAGAAACATTACCTGAAAATATTGCCTGAAGGAAGACAATGACAATCAGAATGGCAATATGCCATCAATAGTGCTTATAAAATGCAGCTGTTCTGAGGATGGCATTCCTTTTGTTCACTTGGCTCACTCTATTCTGGCTGATTCATATCAAACCCAAAGCAAAAATCATCAATAAGGTGCTTCATTAAGACATGGAAAATAGTCTTCAGTCTTGAAGAGGACTGGAGGTTCATAGAGTGTCTGCTGCTGTCGTGAGGAAGACGATTTCTGCAAATTAGAGAAGTTTATTTTTCGCCTTTTTCATAAAGCATTCTAAAACAAAGCCTGCAGAGCTAAAATACAGAAGAAACACCTTAAAACTTATCTCCTTAGTTGAATGAATTCTTAATCATAGCTCAGATGAGTCCGGCATGTTCCTAATGTTAGTGAAGAGACACAGCCATTGACCTTTGCCATTCCAGCACCTAAACAGGACCCAGTCCTGGAACACATACAATATGCCAGCACTGCATGAGCCAAACTATACCATCCAGCTGATGGGAGAGTCATTGTAACCTTCATCCTTTCCAAGCCGTACACCTTTACCTTTTTTGCTCCAGCCTTCAAATTCTCCTCAGCCGCTTTATTGAGTCAACTCTGGGCCTAGGTTCTCATTTAGTTACTCAAAAAGTCTTCCTACAGGAACACACCTAGCAAATTATCCTTTCAAGAAGGTTGCTGCTCCTGCTGAGCTTCTTCATAAGACACAATGTTAAAAATAATCTGGTAGTGGACCAGAAAAGAGCTGTTAAACTGTTTTTCAGGGAAGGTGTACATGTTTCTTTTAAATATTAAGTGTACAATGTTTTGCTGTATCGAATGGCTCATTGAAAGAGACAACATCAAGGACCACTAGTGACTACTGTGTCAGCCTTGCTACGTGTGCATAATGCTGCAACACAGCGCAGACACAGGGTGTTTTTAATGCCTGACATTAAATAGAATGCTTGAAATCAATATTTCACTCATTAAAAGTTCTTTTCAACTAATAAAAAGATTTTTATGAACTATTTGGTAGAGCCCTGTCAGTCTGGAATAAGGAAATTAACCTTCACCAATAATAAAAGTTAAAAGTACACCAAATATCATTGTTTGATAGTCTTGGAGTTTATAACGGTCTTACAACCTCAAAATGAAGATGTAAGTAACCATACCTACAAGACAAAGTGGAAATTTCTCAATATTCAGTTGAGCTGTATACTTGTACTCCATACGAAGTAAGTACATATTCTCCTGCTATATACAAAATTGCTGATATATTAAATTATGTCTTTAACATTACAATGCCATTGATTTCTGTAAGTTTGTTTTGCCATTCAAGTTCCAATGAAATTAAAAAATATAAACAAAGATCTGATCTATAAACACTGTATATTATCAGTGTTTCCATATCACAAAATTTGTCAAATGTAAAAGACCCCTTCAAAATCAAAGTTCTGATTTTTAAAATAATTTCCTGGCCTGTACTGTCCCATCAGATAACAACCTGCAAGCAAGGTTACAGGTTTTCTGTAACTCTTGATGTGGATTTAAGGTGCTGTATTTGCCTCTGTGCAAGAAGGGGGCAATTTCAATCCAGTGAGGAAATTTTATAGGCAGGCACAGCAGCCACAATTGCCTAAGTACACATTTATGATCAGTTATTTTTGCAGCTGCTTAGCAGATGTTTTTACCTTTTGAGAGTCTACATTCTTAGCGATATTAAAAGCCTTATATTACTGTTCTTTACACTGCCTGGTATTCACAAGGGAAGAACTTTGGGCAAAATCTGAAAGGGAGATTATAAATACACATCTTGAGAAAGAGAAAATACAGCCTTTGTGTAAAAAAACAGATACATTTAATTGGGAAGAGAATGAGGGTACCTGAGTAAATTAAAACTAGCAGTAAAATGTGAACTACAGCTACAGTGAAAATCATGACATCAGAATAACCTTCTTTTCCAAACACGTATTTTACCACTGATGTATTGAGCCAGTTAAATATCAAGCAAGTGGAGAAATCTCTATAGGCATTTTCATTCACACATGCTTGTGTTTACTGCTGGAAGTAGGTATTTTACTGTGCAATACCCAGAACCATCGAGGAACAGTAGCCTGCCTTTTAGTGAATCAAATAATGCCAGTAAGTTCTGAGTGTTATTTTATTGCTATCCATAATCAAACTAAAAAACCACCGGAGATGCCAGGTTCCCCCTCCTGACACTTTCAAAGATTTTCTACCTTTTAAATTGTGGAAAAAGTGCTAATTTGACAAAGTGTTCCCATACAACACTAAAAAGCTTTGAACTAGCAAAACTTTCTTTGAACTAGCAAACTTTTCAAGTGAAGACTGTAATTCCTTGGTTAATAACTGTTTATAGAAAAAAAATGGAAAATACTGTTGAATATTCTTCAAGGCAACTTGTGCAGGTTTTTTGTTTTGTAACTGGCCCATAAAGTGCAACTTTGTGTTGTTGTTTTTAGGGGTTTTTTAAAATAAAAACTGACAGAACTCTAAACTTAAACACCAAGGAAAATGAAGGAATGAGATGAGAAATTAACTAACTTAAAGACTGCACAGTAAACAGCAGTGAAGAACAAGTAACTTGAACTGAGCCTTAAAAAGACAACACATGTTCTTTTGATATATATATATATATTTTTCTCTGCTGCCGTATATGCTTGGACGATGTAGGAACAAAAATACCTCGAAAAGCCACAACCTTCTTCCTCTCCCCTACTATAAAGCTATTTTTTTCATCATTCTTACCAGAACACAGAAAACTGAGTAAATACAGAATGAATATACTAAAAGATAAAACAATCTTTGAGTTGACAAGATGCAAAAGAGTAGAACTTACAAATGGTGTACTACTAGGTGATGTCAAGAAGCATCAGGAATTCAAGTGATTTTTTTTTTTAACCAAAAGATTATTTTGAATCCCAGGTACAATGCCAGTTTGGTGTTAGGTAAGGCATCTCTGAAATATACCAGAGAGAGTGCTTCAAGCCTTTTGTAAAGGAACAGTCCACAAGGAAAGATGGAGAAAACTGCATCCTTAGAAAGCTTACCAAGGTGGTAACACGATTATCCAACTGTGTGGACTGAATACAAATATAACCTTCATTTTAAAAATACTGTGCAGATTAGCTTTAATTTTCTTTTTTGGTAACATTTGTGTGGTGATGCTATCAATGCAGAAGGATCCTTTAGCACTGTTACCTGTACTGGCTCTTCCTACTTGCTTTGCATACCACCAGAGATACAGGGGTACTTCAGTATAAAGGCTTGTTCATTATGTGCTTGTTTGTGTCCTTCACATTCATTTCTTTGTGTGTTCAGCCCTATTTTGCAATGTTACACAAATCCTTATAAGAAATTAAATTTTTAAGTTTGTTTTTTTTTTCCTTTTTTTTTTTAAAGAAGCCTGAGAACTCTGTAAAAAACCTAATAAAGTATATTAAAAATGTACAGCTACATTCATATACATGTGCAGCAAACTTATTATTATTTTAATCATCTGGTCTAGTAAGCAGAGCAACTAAGCTGGTCACATGGCAGCAAAAGTTTACTTACATTAAGGAAGGATGGCATGCTGATTGTGTGCAAGATTTTCTTGAACGTGCTTGGAAAAGCTCCAAGGTCTGTTTCTGCCTTTATGACCCGTTCTTCCAGTCCAGCTACACTATTCCCAATCATTTTCACAAAAGCCTGGTGTAAAAAAAAAAAACAAAACAACAAACCCAAAATAAATATGACACTTTCCCTAACAAAATAAAACAGGACTGTGTATTGCAAAACAGTGGTGAAAGATCCATGGCTTAAATGAGGAGTGAAAAACTTCATGCTCAATTTCCCTTCTGCCTACAAGTCCATTTTAATGCTAGAAATTACTTGAGATACTTAAAAGGCTGAAAACCAGATAAAATATAATAAAATAATCTTCCTTTTTCAACTTACCTTTCAAATAACTAACTCGGATTTTTCAGAATCTGCCTTTCTACTACCTACCTTTCTACTACCAAAAGAAACACCAAGGATCTGAACCACAGGCTTGAAGTTTTATTAGGGATCAAGAGATCTCTCATTTTATTCGTTTCTGAAACTTTGAAAGCTAACACAAAAAAACTGCCTTGCTTCAAACAGTCAATGAACAATTTCTTTTTTTTTTTTTTTTAAATATGTTACAAAAATATCTAAAACATATCTGGAATTCCCACAGTCCCCAGAAATTCTTCATAAATGTAGTCCTCTTTATTAACCCTGAAGTACTGAACCCAGCATGGACATGGAGAGCACAACTCACCTGAGTTCACTCCACATGTGTACACATACACACACAAATATGCAGACACTGATTTTTTTCCCTCTGTTAGGAAACAAAATGCATCTAGAAGACAGCAAATACATACCTCCAGTTTGTCAATCTTCCTATATATCTGCCTCATCTCTGTAGCTTTTGTGTAAATTTGAGGTATACTTTCATTGACAACTTGAGAGGAATCACTTCGAATCTAAAGACAATGCAAAGAAATAATACAAAAATCAATTAATGAAACAAAATGTTTAGCAGATTTTATTCTGGAAACTAGAACTGTCCTCCAATGAACAGCCTAAAATTTAGAGTTTAAAAATACCTGAATAAATTAGTATAAAAACACTAGATTAAAATCAATACACTATAGCTTTTTTGTATAGTTTCTAAGTAACTTTGAAGTAAATGTATTTTGCAGGGACTAATATTTACTTTTATACTTATATTAAAGGTAGGCTAATACAACCTCTTCTGAAGTGATATACAACATTTTCTAAGACACACTAAATAAATATATTAAGCTAAAAAATTTGTCTTAAGTTTTACTACCTGTACTTTTCCTCACGTTTGTTAAAAAAGTCAGGCCACAAAGATCTTAGTTTACTGGTACTAAAAAAAATCCCAAACCTACAACACAGTTGTGCAGGAGAACCATATGTGCTACACTTTAAAAGACAGCCTATCTACCAGTACAGCTTACAGGAACTTTCCATTCAGTTCCCTCATCTAACCCTATGAGAAAACTGAAAACAAAGCTGCCTTTCTGAAAAGAGGGTCCCCTAAAGACAAATCTAGCTTTGGTGGTTTGGCAACTCAGATTAGATAGTTTCATTATGAAACCAACAAAGGATGTCTTTATATATTTTCAAGAATAAGCAGAATATAAAACTGTTCTTTTAAACAAGAATACAAATACAACTACACAAATAGGCAGTTAGAAAATATTTCTTCACTGAAAGGGTTGTCAAGCATTTAAGCAGGCTGCCCAGGGAAGTGGTGAAGATATTTAGAAGATGTGGCACTTTGAGACATGGTTTAGGGATGATTATGGCAATGCTGGGTTAATGGTTGGATTTGATGATTTTAGAGGTCTTTTCCAACCTGAGTTCTATATGATTCTATGATTATATAGCTATATGGACAGATTTTGGTCTGACATGAAAGCTTGGTAGTTTTCATCCATGAGTTACCTGATTACCAAAAAAAGTCATCTAATTATCAAACGTGTTTTCATACTGGAACACGCCTAGACTAAAGGCTTCTTTCTCTCTGTGTCTTATTTACAAACCCCAATTAAACTGTGTTTAATCTGACTTCAAAAACAACCACATTCAAGTTATACGTACCATATCCAGCATCCCTACGAATTCATCCACCCTGGTCAGTAAGTCTTCTAGACTCTTGTCTAAGCTTTCTATCTGCAAAACAGAGGTCTCTTAAAGTGCTTGAAAACACACACACACATTCACAAAACCCCGGCCAGTCTCACAAACAAGACCACCGAGTACTCACAAACAAGACACCGCTCAGCCTACAGCCAGTCCCACAGAAATCCCACAGGCTTTTCCCTCTCTCGGCTTCGTTCGGCGCAAGGGACGCGACCCCCGGCAGGTCCTGTCCTGCACAGCCCCAGCGCAGGAGCGTGTCCAGCTCCAGAGGGCTGCGCTCCCATGGCAGCCCTTCCCTGTTCCCGGGAGCTGTGCGGGACCCCCGGCCCGGTCCCTCGCCCACCTGCTCGCTGAAGAGGCTGCGGTCGGCGAGCAGGTACGCGGAGTAGGCGGCGGCGGTGGCGCTGAGCGACGCCTCCGAGGCATCTTCGTCCTCCGCCTCCCCGAGGCCGGAGGCTCTGCTTTGGCTCTGGGACACGTTCCCGCTGTCCGCGCCGGGGCAGGCGTCCGACAGCTCGGCTCCAGCCCGGTCACCAGCGCCGGCAATCGCCGCCATCCCACCTCCCGCTCCCACCGGGATGCGCCGCCCCTCACATGACCGGGCGGGCCGGCGCAGCCGCGCTGCCGGCAGGCGGGGCGGGAGCGGCCCGGCCCCGGCACTGCGAGCGGGCGGAGCTCACGCATCGCCGGTGCCCGGGCAGGGAATCGCGCTTGGCTGGAGGAAACTCAGGCTCCGCCGCCTCCGAGCCGCCCCTGCCCTGGCGCCGGGACAGGAACGGGGCTCCGTCTGCGGGAGCGTTTGTGGAGAATGTAGCCTTTAGCGAGGGCTGGCGTGCCGCTGCTCCCTCAGCCACACACCCTCAGACCCCGCTCGGCAATTTAATCCCGCTCCCGAAGGGACCCCGGCCCGCGAAACGGGAGCGGCTCAGCCGCGTTTCCAGGCGGATTCCTCCCGTTACGGCGTGAGGGGGGAAGGGAGCTCACGGCGAGTGTACAACATAGCTCCACCTGCGGTTACGGGGCTCTCAAAATAGAAGCTGGGTTGTGTGTGTGTGTTTACTTTCCCCACCAAGATGCTGCACAAAATGTTTGCAGGCCTTAAAAGTTATTTCACAAAGTGTTGGATCCAAGGCCGACACATCAACAGCTGGCTGTTGTCAGTTTGTAATTTGTACATGTGTGTGAAACAACTTACGCTTCCTCCCTCCTGCGATGAATGGGGTGGAAAGTTTGGACAGATTGTACCAGAACGCTTTCTATGGGCAGTGACAGCCAGCAGGCTGCGGGCAGAGGGGCACAGAGTGGCCATCAGAGGTATCCTGGCCTCTTTCCATGGAGCCAGAATTACCCCTCAAAGCCCAGAGGTCTGCAGCAGGCCGTGCTGTGAGGAGGGTAGGAAGCTACTTGGTTCCCATGGAAATGAGAGTAACAGGAATCTTTAGTAAAAGCAGCACTGAGAAAAGATACCGCACTGAAATAGTTGCATGGTTGAAGAGGCACCCAAACTGGATAGCTTGTTTTCATAGGGAGGGGAGATAATTCCATATAAAATGCTTGAGGCACGGGGAGAAAATACCGAGTAGAAGTAAGACAGCGAACATTTTATTGCAGACAAGGTCACATTTTCATCAGTTAACTAAGGTAAAATGAGTAACTTCAGCCAGACAAATCCACTTATTCATAAAAGTAGTCTTATTTAAGGTGTAACAAGTTTTTCTGGATAAGATGGTCTGATTGACTGAAGCATATCCAGCTATTCATTTTACTGCACCAATAATCAGATTTATTTTTTTTTTAATGAAAACCTTTGGTCAAGTACAAACACAGTTTTAAGACGAACAGTATCAATGTTCTATTCTTACTGTGCTGGGAAAAATAAGTACAGCTCTATAGCTGCTTTGATACCTAGAAAAGTTTTAATTAGAGTAAGTGAAAGACTTTTAAAATAAACTCTTAAAGCAAATCTAAAAGAAATAAACTAAGTTCAATGTCCCAAAGATATTTAACCATGAGCAGAAGACTGGTTGTTCCACAGGTATTCTAAATTAGTGACAATTAATTAGTCCACACATCCTTTTTCCAGCCATTACAGATTCCAAAATGGAATGTAATTTTTCCAAACCAAGACTCCTGAATTTTCATA
The DNA here is from genome assembly GCF_017590135.1 of Pyrgilauda ruficollis. NCBI lineage: Eukaryota > Metazoa > Chordata > Aves > Passeriformes > Passeridae > Pyrgilauda > Pyrgilauda ruficollis. The sequence continues at coordinate 154,523 of NW_024525378.1, read as the reverse complement.
TTCATAAAATATTTAAGAAATGTCTATTCCACCATATAAAAAAAAAGCTTTAATGTACTACAAAGTTAAAAACAAAGAGCAAATGACACAAGCTAAAAGTAGAAAAATACATTTTAAAACATTTATATTTTGTTCCTTACACTGATCAAGATATAACAAAATATTTTAGATTAGACCACTTTCATAAACTCATGGTGTTTCCAGAAGCAGACAGGTACTGCCTCAACAGTCACTGGTCACGCACTAGATACCTGGCCACCCAGCAACGGTGTCTGACCTTCACAAATATCCAGAATATTTTAACTTTGTAAAAGTCCTGTGTAGACATTAAGCTTTATTACTGGAGGAGTCAAAAAATAACAGAACTAAGTTAGGCTTGAGAGTCAGTCAGCAGCCCTCCCCTCCGCAGGGCAATCTCTTGTCAAGGAAAGACCTTGTGGATTCGGGTTGCCCCAAAGGTACAGCAAGGACCTGTGTCAGCACTGAGGCTTGCACACCTAAAAACTCACATGAACCATGATTTTGAAAAAACAGAGATGATGCGGGAAGGGTGAAAAAAAAAACCCAAACAAACCAAAAAAAGGAGGTATCATCTAATAAATACGGTAGGAGAATACAGGAAGGCAGCGGCGCTGCCCCCGCTGCCGTGCCCCCGCCGGCCGGCAGGTGGCGCCCATGGCCAGGCAGCCGCGGCCACGGCCCGCGCCGCTCGCGGGAAACACGCGGGTTTGCATGGATATGGATTTCTATCGTTTCCTTTGGAAAATGTGTCTGCAGCGTCTCCCGAACGCTGTTACCACCGGAATAAGAAACGGCTGCTTTTACAGAGCTCGTCTGGGTTAGACATAACGCTGAAAAGACAGTGTAAACAAGTCGGCAGAAGGGCTGTATGTAACAGAAGAAGATGGGATAGCTATTAAGAAGCACTCTCTCCTTAGCTGGTATTAGAAGAAAACCAGATTCCACTTCAAATAGACATGTCTGTTACTATTAAAATCTAATTAATATATATGCATGTATAAATATGTCTACCCATGCTTCCAAACCCAAGTATATAACACTGCCATGGGTAGCCTGTAAGACTGCTTAGGTTTATACCAACTAAAACAAATTTGTGTTCTCACTTCAGGGCTGGGACATAAACCAGGTTTTGCACTCTGGCTTTCTCCTGACAAATTTTGCAGTGCATGATAGTTTTATGTCTAACTCCAGATGTCACATTTCCTAGAAAGCAACAATTTTCTGCACCCATGAGGTCTGTGAGAATGTCAGCTCCCTGTTTCGTGCACGTGTTGCACAAGTCGATTGTCCCAATTGGCACTTAAGACTGTAAGGAGAATTGCAGAAATTGCTACTAAAGTGTAATGACTGTTCCGTCCTCCTCGATACCTCCTCTGGGGATAACCAGACTGTGTCGGGGATCAGTTTTTAAGGAACTGAGTAATTTGTGGATGTTGCCATTGCTTTCTCGGCCAGAGCTGCTGTTGAGCATCAGGTCCCTTTGAAGTCTGTGGCTAAGGCTGCTGCCATTGATTCGAGAGAGGCTACTGGAAGTAAGGCTGTGCAGTTTAGGAATGTGTTGTGGCTCCAGACCACCCTCGATGACAATGTCAGCCTCTTCGTCACTCTCCATTTCATCAGGGTGGAAGTTCTGCAGCACGTGGGGTGTAGGCAAGCTATGGTGACTCGCAGTGCTGTCTGTAGACTGGCCAGAGCTACCAGACATCCTACTGCTCCGAATAATATTGTTCCTCTGGTTTGCGGGCTTGACCGTGATAATGAGATTATGGCTGTTGGCAATCATCATGTCTGTGACTTGGTCAAGAGTCTTTCCTGCTACTTCAATGCCATTGACTTCCAGGACTTCGTCATTCACAGCCAGCAAGCCTGTGCTCTCTGCCAAGCCACCAGGAACCATACGGGAGATGAAGATACCGGGAACTTTTTCCAGTCCGTGAGGAGTCACCCTTACACTGGTGCCATCGCGAATGTAAAACCCCAAGGGTTTCTCACAGCCGTGTCGATACAGCCTCACTCTCCTGTGTGTTTCGGGGAGAATGTCCACATCAATTATGGAAGACACTGGTCTAAAATCATGAGGCATACTAATGTTGATGTGGGGACGCCGGCGGAGGTTGTCATTGCGCAGTGTCACCAGAGCCTTCTTCTTCCTCGACAGCGTATTGGTCCCGAAATTGCTGTAGTCCACTTCATCTGAAAGAGAAACAGTACCAATGTATCAAACAGAATAATTCAATCTGCAGGCGATTTTCCTCCTCCAACTGGTTCAGTGAAGGCACTAATAGCAATATGGAAATAATAATAATATTTAAAAAATAATACTAATATGGGAAAAAATCAAATTGATTCTTTCATTTACTCCAATCTTTGTATCACTTTATGTCCATCAGCACAACACTCAGAATGAATTAATTGTTTAAAATGACTCCCCATACCTCTTCCATGTTTTGGAGAAAAGACTTCCAGCACAACACTCAGAATGAATTAATTGTTTAAATTGACCCCCCATACTTCTTCCACGTATTGGAGAAAAGAGACTTCTGATTATTAACTCTTGTCAGCTGTGCAGAAGGCAATTTCTTGCTGAAGCCTGATACACCATCTTAGACATGAGATCGTATTTTCAGAGCTGGATTGTAATCTTACACACACCTCCCAAGTGGGCAAGAAGCATATATGCATTCCTAACCTAAAAGTCTGAATTGGGGAGTGTTTTAATACCCGATAGACTGCCTTAACCTTAGGTACAAACAGGAAAGCACGAGTGCAAGAGGCATAGTTAGATATGTTTTCAGCCTAGGCTTTTCTGGTAAGGGAGTTTTGTTAGTGTGTAAGCATGCAGCCTGGCAGAAATAGAAGCAGGTAGAAGGAAACTCCTCTGCTTAGTCTGTATGCTAAGGATCACAGAATGGACACAGATTCACACCCATACTCCTGCCTTGAGAGCAAGATTCACAGGAAAATGCCTTTCTGGGGTCTCATTTTAAGGGATTGTTTAAATATTTCAGTCTCTGTGGCAGTTATCTCAAGGGCACGTGAAAAGTGAGCACCTTTAATTCACCCAAGTGAACTAAGTTATTCCACATAGGAAGTTCATGTTGTGCTTTGCACAAAAAATACTTAAGTCATGAAGTTGTTAGTGTACAAATTGCATCACTGCATCTCACAATAAAAATACTGTGCATATTTGAGACGTGAACAATGCACTAGCTGGAAAGTTATTTCACCAGGAGTTTAAGCATACTTTTCAGATAAACTAACGGACTTTCAGTTTATTCTCCTGTTGAAGATGAGCAGTACCATAAAAAGTACAATTACAGAACTGCCCCTAAGAAAATTGCTTCTGTGACAAATTAACCTTGCATAGCAATGTTTGAAAGAGTAAGACAAGACCTGATAAAGGCTGGAGGAGGGAAAAGGGTGTTAGTAAAAACAAGCTTATAATTGCATTTTTATGTCTTGCAAGGTTTCATTTTCAAGTCCTCTTTCAAGATGTATTATTGACAGACTCCAATTAAGTGACATTAAGTTACACTAATTAAAGGACACTTAAAAAAAAAGTAGTCAGTAGCAACCTGACCTAACTGAGCCTCCTCAGAGCAGGGTGTTAGATTAGCTGGGCTCCAGAGGTGGTCCCTTCCAGTCTGAGTTATACAGTGATCCTACATAGTCCTTTGGGATGGAAAAAAATAATTTAAAGACTTCAGAAATATTATTTCTGCATTCTCCTATGACTTATTTACACTGGCTGTAGTAAGCCTGAGGACATAAGGCATCTGGAAGAAGGTCATCCTGAAGAAAAAGTTTCTGTGAAATGAAGATGTTCCTTTGACAAATCTGTTAACTTCACATTCACCTCTTCTCTCTCTTCCCAGGATGTTCAGAGCTGTACCAGCCTCACAGGCCCTATTGTGTTATTTAGACCAGTGAGGCAGAGGATTGGAAGTCCTTAAAATCACCCAAACCCATCTGGTTTTTGGAAGGGTATTCACAGCCAAAACAGTGACTGTGGAGAGATGGCACCTTCTCAAGTCCACCTGGTGAACAGTCAGTGCAGTGACTACTCTTTTGAGTAAAGTAGCCAATTAGTGCAGCCAAAGCCCGGTCATTACTCCTCTTCTTCCATCAACTAGATCACCATATACTCATATATATTCAACTATTTCTGATGGATGATTCCAAAGGTTCACAACAAATATATTTCCTTGTAAAGTATGGGTGTACAAGAGTTATCTTTCATCACCACAGTCTCCAGCAGTGTACCCAGCTCACCCCCACAATTCACTGATAAATTTCTGTGACAGTCCTATGAACACAGCTTGAGGCTTCTAGAATCCAAATTCTTCCTTACTTGAAATACAGTGCTGTAGAACAGTACTGCTGTGCCTTAAGGTCCAAAAGAACCTTTATCACAAATTTTCAGTTCAAGATGACAATTAAAATTACACATGGGTTTGTGCATTTAAGACTGTCTCTAGGAGTACTGGCAAAATAAAACAAAAACAAAACAAAACCTGCATTCTTTAAAGACTCAGAAAATTAGAGAGGTCAGTACAGTTCACTGCACTGCAGGTAAAATGAAACACATGCCCTGGTTAGCCATCTATCCCCTGGAAGCAGGCAGGTAGCTGTTACCTCCCTCTCTCTCTGTAAGTATATTAATACTTAATTACTTTAAAGCAAACTTGCAAAATTTTTACCAAATAATTAGTCTGTGAATATTTGTTGACAACTGTTTGGTTGAAACTGCTTTCTTTCCCTTAAATTAACAACAACCTAGAGAGTTAATTCTCACAAGATGCAAGTTTGCGATGATAAAGTAGCAAAGTCACAGAAGTATGATGGCCCTCCTAACACATAAGTAATTACTGAAGCATCTCCCTTGAGATGAACCACCAGCAGGGCACTGGCACAAAAGAAGTGGTTGTTTTGTGCCTGTGACCTCCTCACCTGTGCTCAGCCCACTAACCAGTCTCCCCAGATGATTGCCAGCATTCCTAACCTCTGAACAGCTTCAAAACAACCACCCCCTTCAATAACAAAAAGCCCATCTCACCACAAAAATGCTAACTTTTTCCTCCAAACACAAAGTAGGCATGAGCAAGGATTACATTACAAGTGATGCAGGTTATCTTCACTGACTGTACTAGGATTTAGTATTACAGGGCTGGACCATGTTAAAAAATTAACTCCATATCCTGCTGATGACTGGAGTTTCTGTTTTTAAAACAGTGCCAAGCAGTAGTTTCCAACTCTGACTATAAATGGGGTTCTATATGAGGAAGATGAAATCTAATTATAACAAATAAAAACTCTTAAAAGCTATTACAGGTTGGAGAAATGAGGCTAATTTGAAGAGTTTTTAAGAAAAAATACTAACTTTATTTTATTGAAAAAAAATTTGAAGTTCAGAATACATGGTCTTTGACAATACAGGGATTATTACATTACTTGAATTCAAGATAACCTGCTCTCTAGTGGTTACATTCGCTTAAGACATAACTTTAAAATAAATAAAAAATAAAAAACAATAAAAGAAAACAAAACAAACCTGTAGAACAAAACAGCTACACCCTCAATATTATTTAGAACCGCTACTCTTGCTGCAGGAATAAAGCAAAGTATGTCAACTGAAATTTAACATCATTAGCTGTTGCTGTGGCAGCAGAAAGTCATCAATCCCTACCACAATGAAAATAAAACTTCCTTCTTCAGAGGGGAACTGAGAGCAGTTAGCCATCATTCAATTTTATCAACTATAGCGTGGTCACAAAAAGGTGACCAATACTAAACTGCTCAGGTCGCGCGTGTCAGGCTGAAATGGAAACTGTATCAGTGCATAATTTATGATGACACTCTTTTAATGAAGGTCAGCAACTTGTTGGGTTTTGAGTTTCTCACCATACAGGATTGCAAGCAGGAACGCCACTTCAGCTAAAGAAATGGCCTGTGCTTGATGCCAGGTTTCAGGCAAGACCAGAATGTACCATATGGAACCAGACAGAGCTCATTTTTTTCATTTGTTGCCATATCAAATTCCCCTTTTGCAGAACACAAGGGGTCTACAGAACGCTGCATGTATACCAGCATGAGAAGCGGCATCAAATGACATACCAGAACAATGCTTAAAGCACTGAATCTTACAGGGTCTCATATTTTCTTATGTCTCAAAGGAGGCCAGACTTAAATGTTACTTACATGCAGGTGACAGAGGGAGAATTAGTCTTTTAGGTCTTGAACATGTCCCTCATTTCTTCGAATACATCAGACTACATGGATCATTTTAATCTACAAGATGCAGTACTTTCAGATAAGATGTACTATGAACTGGATGGATAATCCTGGATAACCACTAAACTTTAACAGACTTGGACTGAATTTTATTTGTGCCCATAATTTGCTTGTGTCTGAAAATACTGTTCCTGTAAAAAGAGATGAGGAACATAATTTACCACAGTTGGAGAAGAATTCCTGACCTTTTCAATTCTTTCTTACTTGAATCTGCAGCCCAAAGCTACACATAAAATACCTCAAACTCCTCTGTAGGCACTGAACAGCCAAAACCTTTTCCCCAAAAGCTTCAGCTTTCAGTACATTTGAAGAAACATTTTCTTTATTAATGAGTTACACAAAGTCTGAAGTATTTTGGCGACCAAACACAGAAGTGTTTTCTGTTACTGTGTGTTTGGTCGGTGGGGTGTTTTCAGTTTTTGGTTTTTTTTTTTTAATAGCATTGTCACGACCTACTTGCCCATAGGGACCTTTCTGTTAGAGAAGATACATGTACAGATCTCTTCATGCAGAGATGGAGACCGTGCTCACTTTCTTGTCAAAAGTGATGGTGGTGGTTAAACACATACCTGTAAAACCTATAACTTTGAGGTGCTCTTCTAACAATTCTGTAGTCATCCTGTGGCTTTACAGAATACCTTACACCTTCCTAGTGGGCATCATGAATCCTATCATTAAGTCACACAGGACATACAGCAGAGCCTACTAAAGGGCTATTTATAAGGCTATGAAAACTGCTTAGAGCATTTGGTTGTAGCCAAGAGAGTATTGTATTTCTGTAATTTACATGAAACAAGAAATTATAGACCTTCTGAAAAAACCACCAGGAGCACCACTCCCACTGCTTGGACAGCTGCTTTTCATAGGAACTGCCTGCCAGATAAAATACCAAAGCTTAGCCAGATAAGATTGTATAAACAAGCTGAATTCCACAGAGAAGCAGACTGCCAGGCTCCTATAGGAACAGTTCGTTTCAGACTCTACATTTTCAGTGTACATGCACTCATGGCTTATTATTTCCTCTGGGAACTGTGGAACGTTAGTTGACAGCCCTGGAAAGTACTTCAAAGACAAAATTACTTCCACTAGGGAGAGCGGCACTTCAGGCAGCTTGGGAAGGAGGCCAATGAGTCATTAATAGTGAAGGGTAACCCCTCCATCCAACAGATCTCTATTACTGAGCATTCAAATTAGCAGCAGTCATAAAGCCACTTCAAGGGAATGTTGTCATGTTTAACCCTTCTACCTTTCTGTGTCCCGGCTACAAAACACTGTCCATGTTTGACAGAAACTGCAATCACTTTCTATTTTCTCAGAAAGATCAACACCAGAAGCATTTGTGAAAGCAATCAGACAGCAAATAAGCTGGCAGTCTCTCCTTTATGACCTGTAAGGCTGACTGCATGCAAAGAGATTTAAGAGGAAACAGATACAAAATGAACTATGACTTGGGGGAAGAACCAGTGCCAATACTGCTCATCAAGGAGTACTTAATGGCGGGAAAAAGAAGGTTATCTCAATGCTAACATTGCATTGTATGTGTTGCAGGAGTATTAAAGAAAACCCCCAGCCATACTGCTGCCAGCAACCTCTGGGTGAACCAAACAAAAAAAAATCCACACTGTAGGTAAAGAAGTTGTAGCTGCTATTCTGTCAAAAATCAATTAATGTATCCCACACATGCACAGACTCACACACAGATACTCACTCCCTCTCTCCCCTCATACAACTGTATCAGAAGAAACTGGACATGAATTCATCAACATTTAGAAGACCACCTAAATGTTATAGTTTATCATATTAACATTCAACAGGACTCTTGAAGCAGGAACTATGCCTAATAAACTGCAGTTTTGCAAAAGGCAACCTTCTTTCTCCAGTGATTCAGTCAGCACTAGAGAGATACATTTGCCTTCCTAGTTAGGAAGTGATCATTAGTAGGTTAGGATTAAAACCTGACACAGATGTATCATACAAATGTATCCCTACTTCCAACATGTTTATAAACTTGTAATATCCTATCTTCTTTCAAGAAGGTAAATGTTGTTTTGTTCTTTGGTTTAGCATGTTACAGCAGTCAAAACTAGAATTGCATTAATCTCAGTCTCTTTACAGTGTCAGACAGGTATAAAAAACGTTTTAAAGCTGGTTGCCTTGAGGATGGAGACAATCAATTCCTTGGGAATTTAGCCTGTGCTGCTGGCACGGCCTCCTGCACTTCTCACTGCTTGTCATCAGAGGTCACTGTTCCCTTGCTGAATCTCTTCCCAGCAGGAGGCCCTTGTTTTTGACTCCCAGCCCTGCTTCAATGCAGCAGAAGCACGACCTGCAAGTTTGCCCCATGAAAGAAGCGAGGCCTTTGGAAGAGATGGGTGCTACTACATCATCTAAGTAAGCATCCAGGCATGTACCTCCCAAAGTTATCCTTGTGCTCAGAAATATCAAAACCCAACTTTCCAAACCGTCCCATAAGCCAACTACAGGACTCCAAATTTTACAGTGGAAGTGCAGATAGTGATTACTAGGATTTTCAGGGTTTTCTTCCTCTAAGTTTGACATGGGACTTCTTTTCTATCCTAAAACATCCCAGAAACAACAGCTTTTCTCCCATTGTTGCTTTCCACAAACCACATTATGCCAAGATTATGTTACTGCAGCACTAGAAAATTGTGGGGTTTGAGCTTTGGCTTCATTGCCAGTTTTTTTAAAGTATTAGTTAATCTTCCCCACTTCCTGCAGGAGGTCAGTCGGAAGCTGGGAGGAGTCATGATTCTGCTGCACTTCTCAGATATCAATCATTATGTTCATGCCAGGTCACAGGTGCTGCCCCAGGGAGGTTTTCATGGTGAGCTGGCTTCCCAGGACAGCCAGCAGTGAGGACACCCAGCAGCAGTAGTGGATCGGTGCTGCATGCAGAGGGCAACAGCATCACCTGTAAACATCTCTCCTGCTGGCCTGCCAAAAGAAGCCTAGCACCGTGTATCCAACAACTCCCAGCAACCAGCAACAACTGTAGTCATTCAGCTGATGGCACCAAAATGGGACGGCTATCAATGCTATTTAAAGATGTTTGGGGGGACAAAAAAAATCACCCTCAAAACTGCCCTCCCCAACCGATAATTTCATACAATCTATTCAGCAAGTTATCATTATAAATGTTAAGATTTAAAGTTATTAAAAAGCAACCTTTAATTATTCCACTTCAACCACTCAATTTTTCACCTGCAAACACTGCAAACTACTATGTCCTATTCATTCAGATCAGGCAGTTGAGGGGAACACCATTTGCTCCCTCAAACAGGCACTAAAGGAATAATTTTTTCCAACAGAAAATGTGTATGTGTTATGCAAAACAAAATGAGAGATGAAACTACAATAACTCTTATTAGCCAGTGCAGATACAATAAAAATCTCATTAATGACACAAAAAGTGGTAAATTTTATCTAGTGAATATTGAACAATTTCCCAATTGGTACTAGAAAATATTACTTCTTGCACAAGTCTAAAGTGTAGAAGGCATGAAATGTTTACAGATTGAGCCAAAGAGCAAACTCAGGAGAATGTAATTCTATTTTTCACAGCTGCAATATTTGGAAAAAAACACAAGTAATAAAAATAAATTCACCTCAGGATCACATGAATTCAGAATACGAATTTTATACCTCTGAAAAGAAACAAAGTTTTTGTCTCATACTAGTCTCAGGAGAAGCTTCAAATGTAGCTTGAAAAGGCAGCACAATATCAGGCAGCACCACATGAAGGAGGTCTATGTACATGATGAGACTATTTACACAGGCATAGGTAAAAAGAAGTTATTTTTAAGGGCTGCAATACTGAACCTGATCAGAACCATCATCCTACGGACAAAAATATTAAAAGACAGCCTTTTTCTCTGTTCAGAGGTAACCTGATCAGCATCAAAGATCATTTCAACAGCCATCAGAGGTGAGGAAGGCAGGATCTCTGTTACCCAGCTAACACACTTGTGGCTCACCCGAGGGAACCCAAAGCCAGTGTGGTACTTCACACTCCCTTCTGCTACTGTCTGCCACTCATGCACGCCTTCTCTGCCAAGTGCTCTCCTCTCCAGTCTAGGATGATCCTCCCTCCATAGCTAAAAGCAAAACTGATAGCCATCAAGATTCTTTTATTGCCCCCGTGCTCAGCTACCTGCTAAGCATGTTTCTGTAGCATGCAAGCAGTTTTCCTTCTTGGAAAGAACAGATATCCCAGAACTGGGAGCACTTATTCAAAGGTGGCAATAGAGACACTCAAAGGCTACAAACATTAAATCTGTGACAAACAAGGATAGTACTAAAAAGACTGTTTTCTATTCTGAAGTAATTCTTTCTCACGCATTCTTTTGCTGAGTAACACCTTATTCATCCCAAGCTAGTTCAGACAGGCAAGCTAGGAAGTGCCTTTTCACTTATTCTTCAAAATTCCCAGTAAAAATAATTTTAAAAAAATCACCAAACTGTGGAGAAGTTCATATTTAATGGAAATATAAGTCTCAAAGAAATAAATATCAATCTCTTCCACACTCTTTATCCTGGAGTGTTCTGAAGTTGCTACCAGACTTTCTCAGAGAAAGATGTGGTTTTATGCAGTCAAAAATTTTTCTAAGGTTGTGTTTTCTCCCTTCATAAAAAAGGACACAATGTTTTTATAGCTTCACTGTCGTGGTGTGATAATGCCACATACATCCTGCAAAGCGGGGGGAGGGAGAGAAAAACATTCGCAGTGCTTCTCAAAGCACTTTTCTGGTTCCTGCCTCCAACCCAGCGGATTGTAAATGAAGTCCAGACTCTGCCTCTTATCATGGAATTAAAAAGGCTTCAAAACAAGCGTGGCATAAGAAATTAATTACAACACTTGTCTTTCAAGTCACGACCTCTGGGAGTCTCCCAAACTTTGCTGGCTGCAGTCAGGTTAGTCACAAGACAAACAGCGGTGGTGGCCAGCGCCGACAGCTGCGCCGCCTCACCAGCCCCGCACAGCCGCTGCCCCGGATGCCCCGGGCCCTACGGCACTGGCAGGCTCCTGCCTCCACCTGCGGCCTCCCGGATGCACCGGGATGCCCTCCTGGCTGGTGGGACTGTGGGAATCCCAGACAGCTTATCTCCTGTGTTCTGGTGGGGCAGCAGACATGTTTTCCCCTGCAGAGACACGTCTTCCAGCCCCCCGTTCCCCAGGCTGGAGCAGGCCGGGGCAGGCAGCAGCAGGCCCGCGGGCAGGAGGAGGAGGAGCAGCATGGAGCCCTGGCAGAAGCAGGTCTGAGCCAGTCATCATCCACGCCAAGGAGTCCAGCCAGCGCAACCCCGCGCGTCCCGCACGGAGATGACGGCACTGGAAGGGAGCATCAGCAAGTGAAGCAAAATCGTGGGCTCATCAGATGGTGGGGGACAAGGGAGGAGCAACCTCAAAGTGCTGCTGTGGGCAAAGCAGAAAAGCAGTTGCAGACACCTACTATATAAATATATTTAATGTTTGGTTTTCTAATGCAGAGAGAGGAGAAGCAAGGTCAAGGGCCCAGTCTATTATAATTCAAACTGCATCTGTAACACTTCCCCAAGTTGCCGGCACTCTTCCACCTCCAGAGGACATGACTGCTCACCTCACAAATAGAAATCATCTTCTTCCCGGTTATACACAAAGCAAAAGCCAGGAAGCCTTCTTTCCTGAGGACAGGTTGCAAAGCAGTAAAAGCTGCCTGCAGAGTGCAAAGTCAGAATTTTCCTGAATGATCATGAGAGCAGAAGCAAAGGAGGCTTTTCTAAAGCTCAGTCACTCTGGCAGTGGCCCAGCCTTGTGCCAGGCAGTGCAGAGCCAATCTGCTCTACAGAGAGAGAGGCTGGGAAGAGCTTCCCATTTGGGAAACAAAATGCCAACCCCATCCCCAGTGCACAACTGCCCGCAGCTGAACGCTGCTACTGGTGTGCCCTGAGCCCTGCCCACAAGCTAAGGGAAAAAAAGTCAGTCCAAGGAGGGCTGCCTGTCTCTGCCTCACAGCCTCCCTACAGAGCCGAGGACATGCTGGCCATCTTAGTGGAGGGAGAGGCTCCATAATACTTTTTTTTTTTTTTTCCCCAGTACAACAGTAGATATTTAAAGACAAAAAACTTGATCTCTCAGGCTCTCAGTGTGATATTTATCATAATCCCTGTGGTCTTCACACTCGTACACATACATGGCACATTTCTATGTGGCTCCCATAACCCCTGCTGCAATGGTGGCCCTTACCTGGGCTTCAGCAGCACATCATCTCATTTCCTTTGGTGCCTTAACACCATGAAGGAAGAGGGTTACAGCTATGTCCCCACCCCTTGTCCTCAAAACAGAAATGAAGCCTTGCCTAACATACAAGAATCATGGCTTACACTGCTTAAAACAAAATCAACTTGTTACTTTTAATGTTAGATTAGCACAAATCTTTTCCAGTCATCATCAGAAAGCAAGAGGCCCTTAACTCTCATCCCCAATTCTGTCAGTAAAGTGCAGGTTTTCCTTAGAAGCAGCTTAAAGGATCATGGTGATTCAGGCAGAAGGATCAGCTGTGTAGAGTTACTGGCTAAGTGATTTCTGTAACATTTTTATAATGCTGTATTCCTTTCTCCATCACTGGCTACAGGTCCATACCCAATTAGGTACACAAAGTAATTAAAGGCTGCAGCTTGGGCAAACTTTCCACCTGAGGAGACTCCCCAAGATCTGCTGACACTTACAGCACCTGCATACTTGAGGGGCTTATCCCACGATGACCACTGACTGGACTGTGAAGTTTCTCTTTTCCTAGAACATTAAGCACTGATCTGCAACACTGAAAAAAAAAATGGGAGAAAAAAAAAATCCCACGTACACCACCTATGTTTACACTGCTTAAAACCTGGCTTCTTCCCACTTTTGAGATGCTCCATCACTGTGTGAGTGTGGTAAGCTCGTGGCTGGTGCACTTTTTCCTTTAAAAAAGTGCTTCTTCCTATGAGCACATGATACAAACAAGGGAGTGGCAGACAGGAAGCGATTATTCAGAAATTAAAGAATTAGATCAGGTTCCACGATATCAGAACAAAACATGACACATGGCAAGTCAAGCTGACATTTACTGGCTCAAATGTAAAAAACTTTTCTTTATTTACTAAATATAATTCAGTCCTCATGCAACCATTTTGCCTCCTTAATGAGTATCAGTGTTGGCAGATGTGAGCATTCACATGTCTCATGGGAGCACCAGTTACTCCATGTATTTCACCAGCAAAGTTACACCAAACACAGAAATACAGGCATACAGCTTCTACCCAAACAAGTTTGGTTTTGTTTTTTTGTTTTTTTTTGAATGAAAGCATAACTCTGCCAGTAGCAGCAGCAAGTGATGGCACTTCTGCTCATGGTCTGACTGGCATGGCTGCCCCAGAAATGCTAAACACAGACACTACTCCAGTTCAGCCCTCATCTCTGTTGCTAACAATCTCCTGCCACAATGAACGGAGGTTCCCAATGCCACGGGTACACCCAGTATTCATGCCACTGGGAATTCCCTTAATGATCTCAGTTTTCCTGTTACACAAGAGATAACAACACTGAGTCATCACCACATTTGCCTGTTGATTGTTAGGGGGTAGGGGCAGACATCTACCTGACAGAACATACAGCCTTCATAGCCTGATCCCTGCTCTAAGTGCACAAACTATGTTAGGACATGAATTTTACTGTAGCTGTAAAATTAAATTGTGGCCAGACTACTGCTGTACAACTCTTTAGTGTGGAATTGCTCCTCCTGATTTACTACCATTTCAAGTTCCAGAAAAGACACCTTAAAGAAAAGCATCCCACATAAGAAAACTAATTACATAAAGTCCTTTTCATCTGTGAATCCTGAAATACTAAAAATAAAAGTTTACTGTTCACAGGAGGCTAAGCTCCCATTAAAATGGTTAAACTAAAAACCTGGAGAATACATCAGAGGTTATGCAAAGCCCAGCAGCTTTAAAGGAAAGAGGAGGGATTTACAGGGTTCAAAGGCAGGAAAGAACAGATGAGGTATGTTAGGACTTATTTTCATTACACTGCATAGTTTGTTTCCAAGAATGCTTTCAACAGAAGCATCCTCTCCATACAAAAGGCAAGTGCTTGCTGAGCTGACAAGCTTCGACACAAGCTGCGTCCCAGCCCACAGACAGTGAACTGCTACCAGTAACCTTGGCTCACCACTTCTTGTGTCTGCTTCTAAGACCCTTCTCCACTTTCAGTCCCTTGGGGTTTTACCCGTGAGCACCCAGATCACATCTTTGCCTCCCATATGAAACAAAAATGAATTAAAACCACCTTCTGCTTTCTTTGGACAAAAGCCTAATGTCCCTTTTCTATCTTTCCTCACCTCACTTAAATTGCTAGACAGCATCAGGAATTGGCAAGATCTTTAATAATAAGATCAGGCAGTATTACTAAAGGCATACTAAATTCCCACAACAGGAGCCAAATGGTGACCAAGACGAGAATATTTATTCAATGATGTGTTCCATCTTCAGAAGAAAAGCATTCCAAGGACATGAAAAGTGAAGACAAATAACTATATAAAACAAAACAATGGCTCAGACGTTGATGTGATTAAAATGCTTTCTTGCTAAGGTGCTCTTGGTGGGGGGATACAAACACTCAGCACTAAGTTGTGCCATATTTTAGTAACACACAAGCTAATGGAACATCTTATTTACAGTTTACCAGCTTGACAAAGTTTTGCAACTGCAGTGTAGAGATTAAGATGTAGAACATTAAGAACCAACAACTCACTCTCAGGGTTAAGGAAGTTTTCTTTGTGCTTATGTTAAGTGTTATGGACATGTTTTAAGGTGGCCAAAACCCAAAGCGCAGCGCCTTTTTGTTCTGTACAAGCATCAGTGCAGGGTACCTCCTGCAAACACCAGGAAGATCCCAGAGCTTCCTCCCATGCTGAAGGAAAGATAGAGAGCGTCAAAGAGACAGGTTAAACAAGTTCCAAAGTTAGACACCTGTCCTTAGCTTAGCAGCTAACACCACATTAATTCAGGGAGCTGCAGTGAGAAAAAATAAAATAAAACAAAACAGAGAAGTAGAATTTTTTTTTCTGGGCTCCTTTTCCTTACCCAGGCAGATTGTATTTATCTGCTCAGCTCCAGTTTTTCCTTCTGCGTGGATGCAATTTAACAACCACATCACCATGCTAAAACTGTACACAAGACAGCTCGTCTTGACGTTGTCTGTATCAACTAATTTCACACAAGTCAGGCCTTCGACCACGGCAAATCAAATGAAATGTTAGTTGAAAGGAATCCACTTGAACTCTTACTCTCCACTTTTAAGTACACAGATACAGTACTGAAAGTTTAAGAAATAAAAGGGCTGTGGCTATGAATTATCTGCTTGTCTGTAGGAAAAAAAAAAAAATCTGGACAATCCTGATACTAAGACTACCTGAAGTATAGTGAAAGAGTGGTGAGGCATTCAAGACCAGCTAGGCATCACAGAGATAAAAAAAGCCAGTCAATAGAAGGGAGAATCTCATTTGTAACACACATTTCTCCTGGGAAAGCACCACTGTCCTGTTTGGTTTTATGCCTCTCATGTCAGATCAGTCAAAGGCCAATGTAAAGTTAACATGCCAGATTTCACATCATCTGCTTGCCCAAACAGCTGGGAAAACTGTTTTAGCTGAGCTCTGCTCTTTTGCTCGCTTCAGATTGTTGTGTTAATTAAAAAGTCTTGCTCTTGTGTTACACAGCCCACAGGAAGTGAGGAGGAGATTCCTAACTTCATAATCACGTTAGCCAATAGCTCCCAGTGCTCTCCACACTGCTCCGCAGAGCATCAGCGCTGTGCTCTCGGGCTGGCAGGCTGTGGGAGGATGCTGCGTAGGAGACTCCTCACGTTGTGCAGTGTCAGCCCGAGCTCCTTCACAATGGGAGCTTTCTGCCAAAGAGCAACATAAAATCCTCCCTAAAACTACAAGCCTGACGGAGCGAATTTCCCAAACAGAAAGCCAGCCTCACAAAAATCCACTTGGTAAGCAAAGGTAGTCACTAGCTGAGGAGTTACTGGATATGAATGTATCCCCTTTGGGCTCACCCCTAGCCTAACAAGTAAAAAATATTACTTTTGTCACCTCCAAGCTTACTCTTTAGAATTTCCATCTTGGAAGCACTACAAGGAGTGAGTCACTCTATATACCTTGGCAGCAACTTGCAGGCCAACAGGGAATATCCAGAAGGAAATAATGTCACCAGTTGGTGAGGCAGCAGCTATGTTTACCAGCCTAAACAAGCTCGTGTCTCAGTACTTTCAGTTAAGTGTGGCCAACAGCAAATCTCCAATTCACAGGTCATAAAACTTCCAGCTCAGAAGTAATTTACTATTTAATACATCTGAAAATTAGAGATCTTGAAAAGTTACCCCAATCACTGAAGATGAATACTAGACATTAGAATCCCACCAAGTGATAAATTCTTTTGAATACCATATTGTCCTTGCCTGATCTCTGCAAGGCCTTTAGCAAAGTGGGAGTTTTGGACACTGGTAATGCAGCAGCTCAGAGTGGCTGCCACCTTGTCCAGTCTCTGTGAAGGAGGAGGAAGCCTTCACAGACAGGAGCCAGGCATGGTGGCACAGGGCACCCACAGGACAGAAACCACAGCGGGTCAGCACAGACAGGAGTGAGGCAGGGATATGTCAGCCTGATTGATTTTGACAGCCTGAGGAAGGTTTAGGCATTTCAGCAGCTACAGTTGACCACCATCAAGAATTTGTGAGGTGTGACCAAGCTAGTTA
The DNA here is from genome assembly GCF_017590135.1 of Pyrgilauda ruficollis. Lineage (NCBI taxonomy): Eukaryota > Metazoa > Chordata > Aves > Passeriformes > Passeridae > Pyrgilauda > Pyrgilauda ruficollis. Next base: position 137,410 of record NW_024525378.1, on the reverse strand, counting down.
GGGAAAAACAAACAAAGCCCTCACCCCAATCCATTCTGTACTGGTCAAACTGAGTTTTGAGGGAAATATCAATAAACAAGGCACTGAATAATTAAGAGGACTGCTTATGCGTCAAATGAGACGGTTAACACTGTACAAGGCGGCACTTATTTACTAGCTAAGGCTAAGAATAAACTGAGGAATTAAGGGCTCTCAACAGATCAGTTTACTCAATAAGATCTAGCAATTTTCCCCCCTGCTACCTGATGAGCAGCACTAAAGACACTCAGCAGTGCACTTAAGGAAGTCTTTCTTACTTCACAGCATATACACTCTGCACATGACTTACTCAAATCTTGAGCTAAAAGTTAACTTTTATAAAGGGCTAATGGAGATGCAGCGACTGCACCTTTGAAGCAGACAGTGAGGAAGCAGCACAGAGCCAAGTTTATGGCATGGCAGAGTTAGGATGAATGTCACACCAAAGGCTGGCTAGGAAGCTGTGAGAATACCACTAAGCAGCCACTTGAGAGAAAGTGTATTAATGAAGCAAGACCCTTAAGCTGGTTTTTGTCTACTTCCAACAGATCTATTACCCTCAGAGGATTTATTCTTTCACAAGCATGCCAACTGCCTTCACTACCAGAAATGCTTTATAAAAAGCTGGACACTTGTATGAGCAAGTATCACATGCAACAATTGCATGTTTTCAAAATGGTCTGCAAAAAATGAAGATGCAAACCCCTTCCACTGCATTGATTCAGAAATCAGGAGACATATCTTGTCACTTTTGCCCCTCCCTAAGAAGTTTTAAATCTTTGTGACAATAGGCTACATATACATCCTTTCAAGCCTTTTTATTTGCATGTATTATTTTAAGTCTCTAGGATGCTTTCCTTAAGGCCACAAATGGAAGAAAGGAGCCGTAAGTAAAAACTCTCCCCTATTCATCTCTTGAATTTATAGATGGCTTAAGTAAGACTTAAAGTAAGGCACAGCAGTTTGACCAAAATGCTTAAATCCCCAGGTGTTTTTTCTCCTTCACTGTGTATACTCTATGCCCTATCAGCAGCCAACAGATTAACAGGCAGAAACAAAGGTGTCATAGGTTTTTAACACTGTAACCCCAAACCCACAAAATAAAGCCTTGCAAGAGCCTCATTTCCTTCTAATAAAATACTAAGTTTCTGCTGCCCACTTGTGAGGGGACTTCAAATATCCTTATTTTCTAAGCCAACGGAAACTGTGTCTTGGCAAACTCAAGGAAGGCAGCCTTACAAGACCTATGTTCATTTCTTCTCATGAGGAAACAGTTTTCTGAATTTCACTTTCAGGTTTCCATTTTTGAGGTGTCAGCCCATGGGGCAGCAGCACACTCGAAGTGTCCCTAACCGGCATTTGCAGTTATTGCTGTTTGAATTATTTGCTCATGCAGATATTAATTGTCAGCACACACTTATCATCAACCATGATTATTTGCAGACTCTTCAAGAGACAGTCTGTCTTTCTATAATAGTGTTCTCACTACACCCATTCAAGAAATCATTCACATTACAACGGAGGTAAACAAATTAAAGTGACTAGATTGATAGAGCATTTACAATTGGAGTAACTTGTAAAGTTTGAGAATTTGGTTTAGGCAGAATGTTTGCACGGCAAGTTCTCTTTAGATGACTAAGCTGTCACTGAAACTGGCTGAAACTCTGAACCACAATTCCTCTTATGGGGGCTTTGCCAGCTCTGCTGCCTACTGCCAGTTTTCATCAGTTCAGCGGCAGCCGGCACCACCACCTGACAAAACTGCTTCCAAACTCAACTTCTGTATCAAGCCTTGCAGTCTAGGGGCAAGGTAAGGCAGCCAAGCATGGCAAGAACATTCAGACTTCTTACACTGTGGAGCTTGACTCAGAATGAGGGATAAGGTATTTTGTTTCTAGGAATTTACACAAGATCAATACTGAAAAATTTCTCTCCATTGCTCTAGCAAGGAAAGTCAGATGAAAAAAAAGACAGACTACTGTACTAGACTTCTTCCCTCCTGCAACATTTTCATTTTCCCCCCTTCACGTGTCTAATAAGGCATGAAAGCCGTAGCTCTGCCCCCTCTGCTGTCAAGAGATTCTAGCTCTAAAATTTACAGACTGTATTATAACCTATTGGCACCTATAATATTAAAAAAAAAAAGCCAGATCACATCCTTCAAACAATTTTCATCAGAAGAAATTATGCTGTCAGTGGGGTGCAGAAAGTGGAGGAATTCCTATTTACTGTTAGACTTGAAAATTTACTGGGAAAAGGACTTCAAATCACAAGCCAATACCTGAAACACCACACCAATTTGCGTGTCATTAGCACAGATGTTTATCTAGAAGACCAACCTAAAGTTTGTGATGAAGAATCATTGCAGAAGGGTGACCAGCAACTAACATGAGAGGAATAGGACACAGAAAAACATTGCTCAATGCCTGTTAGGGTAGGAAGTGATACCAGAGGAGAGATGTGGCCCTATCCTCAGGGGACAACCGTGCAAAAGGTGTACTCTCTGTCATGCTATTGCCCTCCCAAATGTCATTGTCAGGGCTCAGACTGCTATATGGATTCTGACACTGAGCTGCCAGGCTTCAGCTTCCAGAAGCTAAGATCTGTCATTTCACTTTAGGACAGGCTTGACTTTGTGATATTTTATGCTTTAGATGCTGTATTACTTTTACAGGTCCCTTAAAAGTTAAGCCATGAGCTGTTAGATGGAGGTGGCTCGCTAAAAGGTACCTTAGACTTGAAACTCAAACATGAGCACAAAATGCAGGCAAAGAATCACTAGTATGCAAGTGTGAGAGTCAAATAAAGCTGGCAAAGCTGAGACTGCCACTGCAAGGAGATACCTACCATCCTGCAGCATGCACAAGTGGATGCCACCTGCTCCAGCCAGGGCTAAGCACAGGTCTGTCCTACTCATACTCAATTAATCACTGCAAAATGGGGACGGGGGAAGTAGACACACTGCGGGTCTTCTCATGAAACCTCCCAATCCAAATAAAAGCCAGATTCCTGCCCAGTGTTGGGAAAGAACACACCTGCACAGGATATCACCACATCTCTCCTGAGTAAGGGCAGCAAGGCCCTCAGAACACAAGCTGGCTCATTACTGAGCTGTAACACACACACAGATCTCATTTCTGAGCTGTAACACACAGACTGATCTCATTTCTGCCTATTCATGGGTGGCTGACTCGTACCAATAGTGCAGCTCTGCCAAACTCACCCAACAGGCCCAGTCTGAAACCTCCAGTGCTGCCAGATTCCCATGGACAAACCTGATCTTTGCTAACTAAACTCCACCCTCAGCTCTTTCATCCTGACAAGAGACTAGGCTGTCCAGGATGCTCTTGGCTGATAAGCAAACTCCTTTTGATTACTGCTGGTTGTACTAATACAGGCAACACTCTAGCAGCTGGTTCTACACAACAGAAAGCTTGAGGAGACAAAAACCCAATCACCACACCAATAAAGAATAGGGCCATAGACAGATGAACCACTTAAAGAAGCAAATGATTTGTCAGCCATTGGCCTGCCACACTCTGCTTGCTCATGCAGCAACTCTGTCCAGTCTCTCCTGACAGATTTCTTTCAGGGCAGGGACTGGATCCATATTTTTGGTACACTGAGTCTTCAAATTCTAAACACAATACGAAGATCATTGAACCCTGTGGAAGAGAAAATACAAGCACAGAAAGCACTGATTTGTAAACAATCTTCAATATTTTCCTGTAAAAAGAATGCAATGTTTTTCATATATATATATATATATGAAAATTATGTTCATACATACATATGAACAAGCATTTCACAATTTTCAATCACACATTTTCATTTGCTTTGGCCCACTGCTGTTTGGAAGACAGCCACACTGTATTGAACATTCCACAGTTTCCAAGTTTAGACAGAACAGGCCTGAAGACAATCTGGATTCAACCCAAAAACCAACTTTGCCTCAATTGAACTTTATTGGCAATTCTGCTTGTGAAGAGGCAACCTAAGAGAAGGGATGGCTCATGTCAGTGTTACATTCCATTTCAGTCACAGACAGATTTTGAGTGTGAAAGTTTTTCTCTGTTTACACCACGAAAAGTAAAAAAGCAATATGGAAAACAATTTGAGAGGCAGTAGGAAAGAAGAATCAATACTGTTAAGTTGTGAAGAAGGGCTATGAACAGACATGTAAGCAATGAGGACCACATCCAGCCTATTGCTAGTTTTGCAGAAAGGACAGATTCAATTCATGAGCAATTCCAGCACGCCTTCATGGTTCAAGGCTACAAGTTTAGGTCTCAGATTGAGAATTTTAAATACCCATTGTACTCAAGCTTGAATTTGGGTTGGCTTCTTGCCTACACTTCCATCTAGCTTTTGTGGCTAATCCAATTGGTCCCTGCCTCTATGTTCTCAGGCTGCCATAAGCCATGCCATGGTATGACATAATTATTTAATGCAGTTTATGTGCAAGTTTGTAGTAGAAGACTACCAATTCAGGATGAGTAAGTTACATCACACGCTGAAAACATCAGTCCTTAGAGATAAATGTTTCCTATGTTGTCTTAGCTCAAAAGCCTAAGCCTTCCCTGCTCCAAGTTTGATTTGCAGACTGCTTTGGAAAGGATTCTTTTCAAGTCAAGAGAGGCCTGGTAAATAAAGTCAAATACATATGATAGCTCTGTATCAGCTATTTCTGGACATCTTTATAGCAGTAATCAGCAACCTTATGCCTGTTATCACCTGACTATACAGACACCACCTCTAAAGCAGCTACTGAGGAAAGCAGGCAGGAAGTAAAGTCATGACTTCTGCTTTGGAGATAAGGAAAACACTTGAAGGACTATTAACAAAAACCACAAAGATAGCAAGCTGTTCTGGAACAGTAACTGGCTGTTCATCTGTCCTGGCTTCAGAATAAATCCTTGAAATTTGTCTACCAATCCCTGAGCAGCCCCAGGATCAAAAGGACAGCGAAGAACCTCTGCCCTCATCAAGCTCCTTCTGGAACAAAGACGTACACGCACATATGTGCTGGAGCACAGATGACGATAAGCTCTGCAGAGCACTCCCTGAAGCTAGGCCATGTGGTCAACATCAGAGGGGTGATAAACTCTGTGTGAATATATCTGTATAGAAAAGGCCTTTAAAGTCAGATTGCTGACCGCAGGATGTGCTGCTGCTACAGTTACTAGCGAACAACTTGCTCCAAAAGGATGCCTGCTGTCTGTATGGGCCCTCATTGCCTTGCAGTGTGAAAGAGAAGCTGACCTGTGGATTTACCACTTATGAATGTAACCTCAAGTTCCTAAACATAAGGCTGTAAACCCAGATTCTGTTCTAAACATCAGACATCCTTCAGTCCAATCTTCAGAGGACTGACAGCAAGTTCCTTCAGTATGAGCAGAGGAACCTGGAGAAGGGACAGTGCCATGGCTCACTTTGACAATCTGGTTAAATTCTGAAGGAACATCTAAAGAAAAGAAAGGTTTGCATCTATGTTGAGTGAGATTTGGAGTAAGAGCAGATAAAAACCAGGGTTGTTTGTCCTAGCAGGTTCTGACAGGATCTTAAAGCAATACTTAGGGTCTGGTCAGCATCACTAACAAAGGCCAGCAGAGCTATGGTGATATGCCAGCAGATGGAAAGCAGTGTTAAGTGCTACTGTGGAGGGAGCAAAAAGCATCTGAACATCTGCTGAGCTCACTGAAACAGTGGCTACTTAAGTGAAAAAATGAACTTCCAGAAAAACAAAAGCAAGTACAGCCTGTTCTTCAGACAGTCAACTTTATATATATATCCACTCTAAGAATCTGGATTTTACAGCAGAGGCATACAAGGCAGTAGCCCAGTATACACACAGAGAGCCAAAGGCTGTCATGACACTCAGTTACAGAGGTAATTAGAGGAGCACAATGAAGAAAGAGAAATAATAAAAATTAACAGGAACAGAGGAGAGAGGAAGAAAAGGGGGGTGTGGAGGGGATTAGTGCTGAACTAGACTGCATTACAAGGAGCATGTATCATGGAAAATAAGCACCGAGAGCATTTACAAGAGTCAAAGTCTGTATAGTCTTAGAAGGCCGGCCACAGGGAAAGACGATAAGAAAACCAGAGGGTAAGGCATCAGCTCATGAAGTTGAAAGAGCACTGTGGCCAGCACTGAGAAAAAATGAGATTCATTATTTGGGAGAGGATGAAACCAAAACCAGTTCTAAAGACTGAAAGGACTTCTGTTAATAGACTTACATACATTTCCTCAAACACCTCACTTCAGTCTGAGATATGCTCTTCTTAATGCAGATTCCAGGAGGCATATAAAGAAAAAGTTTACAATTCACCCCATCTAGATACTAAGTGCTGATTTATTTGTATCCTCCTTTCTTTCCACTGAGGACAGTATACAGGTAGAAAACCCTATTCCAAACTCACACCAAAATCTTTCATCTTCATCTCTAGAAAAAAGAAAACTGTAGCTTATATTATCAAATGATACATTAAGGATGCTGCACTGTAAGGCCTCCTTACAATGTAAGTGTCATGTATCACTATCACTCCACTGAAGTCAGTGGAGCTGCAGCTGGATCTGCTTCATGAACTTCACTGCTTAAACATCAGCCTGATGGGCTGCCCAGTTGCAGAAAAAAAATTATCTATCTTTCAGAGATTTATATATTTTCTACCAAGACAGTGAATCCTGACTTCTGTTTTTGGTCAAGTCTTCAAGGTCTGGGCCTAGTCTTGTGGAGGCCATCAAAGCCAGCATCTGCCTCAACTGCTCAGAACTTGGCACCAGCATTTGCAGCCTAACAGTGTTGAGATGTCCTCTGAAGACTTACTCCTGGCAACATGCAGATAGGTGGATTGCATTGCCCAAAGTCTACACAGGTGTTCAATGAATAGTGCTTTATAAGCTCTTTGTCTACAGGGATAGATCTATCACACCATGTCTTGGTGACTTCTCTATGAAGGTTAAGGTTAACTTGCAAGTGGGCAGGAGCCACACCATTCCACTTTGGTGCTACTGAAAGACAGAAGCATTGCTTAAAACTAGGAAAAGACATGGCATTTCCAACTCAGCAACACATTGTGCAAAATAAATTCTGATCCTACCCTAAAGTAATTTCATGCCTATTCCCCATGCTTCTCCTCTCAGCTGCTGAAGCAATCAAGTTGTACAGCTCCACTCCTAGAGCACAAAAACAGAACTAAAGGCTGAGGAGACAGGAGGTTGAGCCAGCTGCTGCACTGCAGTCAGCAGAGAATTCTTGTTCCCTGAACTGAAACATCCAGTGCAAAAACAACAACTAAATAAACTATTTAGCGCAACCAATATGAGGCCACAGAGAAAAATCTTACTCCTGTGACTCTGTTCTCTCAAGTAACGAATACTAAGTGTTGGGAGGAGGGATAAGGGTGCTGGGGGTGGTGGTAAAAGATGATCTCACACAGCTATCAAAAAAAGCAGGAGAGAGGGATAGGAAAGAAAGCACACCTGACAGACATGTTAAGAGATGTCTGAACAAGAGCAGGGCTGGCCCAAAACCACACCAGTCTCTTGGGAGTTGTGGAAGTAAAAGCAGTGCTGCAACTAAAAGCTTATCAATCACTTGTGTGCGTATGCTCTACAGAACTCCTGAGGAATAAAAGATGGGAATTGAAGGAAGACTCTAACAGGCTCTCAACAGGAAGAGAAGAGCAGATTTGGGAAAAGGGGAGAGCATAAGAAGCAGCATAAACATTTTGTTTGGGAAAATCCAAGACATACAAAATTCCCATGTGCCATATGCCTGGACCAATTCTTATCTCCACTCCTTTGAATAACCAGTGTCACATTGCTGACTTCCTTCATATTCCCACTTACATCAGACTCTCCCAAAACATCATTTCTTTCTCAGGAGTGGTGACTGCTATGCTGCAACCAAACAGCTGCTGAAGGAAGGAAGCAGTGAGTTTTCAGTCAACTTACTAGTTATGCAACTCTGTCAAAAGAGAATAATAATTCACACAACCATTCTGTGGAACAGGATGATGAGAATTATATACTGAACTATCACCATCAGTTTATTAAGCATGCTTGTCCACAACTTTAGCAATCCAGAAGAGGTGGTCAGCTTGCTTCCTAGGGAAAGAAAAAGCAAGCCTGATAACACCAGGTTACAGACTTAATCCCACAAAACATGACACTGCCTTGCGAAAACGTATTCCAGCCTAAGCTTGTTTAGGTAATTAAGACAAAAGATCTTCCACCCTACCTTTGCTATAAGGTATTCCAGTACAACTGTACCCGACATTTAGCCTGAAAACATGCCCATTCAAGTTTGGATACTGGATTCAACCCACTTAAAAATTCTTCTGCATAACTTGAAAAACTGAGCATATACTTCCTCAACAGCTGGATGATTAATCAGCCATTTCACTCCTCTCTCACTGTCGCTGTAGCCAAAGGCTGAAAGGATTCACTATAAAAGCCACTCAATTTATAAAGCTTTGTCACATGATAAATATGGTCATGATTTAAAATTATCACCAAGCCTTTCCTGAGTCAGCACCACCAGACTTACCCATCTCCTGCAGTGAGTGTCTGTACAGTGCAGCCACATTACTCCAGGAGTACGCACTCCAACTCTTATTTCTGGCAAAATTGGTCTATCCTCACCAGAGCAGGTTTTAACAGGGATTTTAAGTCCAACATGATGCAGCTATAGCTGTATGTCAGTATTCAGTGCTGCTGGATCACTGCAATGATTTGACGTTTGTCATAGCTCATTCCTGTTTGAATATACAGGTCTCTTACAACTCTCCAGAGCAGCACAGCACACTCAGTAGCAGCACAAGCCTCCCTCATAATACAGCTCCTCCTCAACCCAGAAACAAGAGCCCTAGAAGGGCAGAGTAAGGTATCTGTAAGCTTTCAGGTTTGGAGGAATTTCACAGAGCACATGTGTCCAATCCCTCACATACACACTCAATTTCAAAGAGTGGTCTCCTGAAGCCAGTTAGATGCTTCTTATTTTGTGTCATGGGAAGACTCTCTGAAATCACATGCTCCATTGATTAGAGACCATTTGAGCTGCAGCACAGGTGTATTTCTGTCAGTTCACATGAATTTATTCTCATGCCAAAACAAGCCTTCAGCTTCTTCACCTCCTTTCCTTTCCCCAGTCTCATCAGTGCTTAATATATTGACATCCACATAACTCCTCTTTACATGACTTTCTGGCCAGGGGCAGTGACATTTGGATCAGTATCACCAGATCTTTGCCATCTAATGTGCTCCCAGTTTCTACCTTTCTAGCTCTGAAGACATCTGCCTGCAAGGGCCTGGACTGCAAGGAGAAGCATTTCAGAGCTTCTGCTCCATTATTTCACCTATGACAAAGTCAGGAGTTTACAAGAACAGAATAGGAATAGGCATGTTGGTTTTGACAAGCCAGGGCTTGAAAACAGGAGCATGAGGGCATGTCAAGTGAAAAAAAAAAAAGTATAATTTTCAGAGTTTTATGAGAAATCTACTGAGAAAACATTCATGGTTTTTGCCTATATTTAAACTTCACCCTTCACTTTCACCAGAGTTAACAGAAAATAATTAAGTAATTTGTTTATTGCATTGCTTATGTTGCCCTTTTTTGGGAGGGCGGGTGAGGGGGGTGGGATGTGTAATCCAGACTCTGGCATGTGTTTCTCTCCCCTTGGCTCCCCTGGCATTCTCTATCACACTAGACCTAGATCATGGAAGTCTCCAACAAACTGCTTGAGCATTTTCAAGTATGTCAAATCAGCACTACCACTCCTCACTCAATCTGCCCTCCCACACTCCATGTAAGGCTACTTATTGTATAAGCACCACCTGCTGAAAGAGCAGACATCAAACAACTGACATGTTTTCAGAAGGTACTGAGACATCTCCAGCCACCCATTTCCTGTGGATTCCCAGCAAGGATGGCTTGCTGGGACTCCAAGCATGAAGGAAAAAACCGAACAGAAACAAAATAACCAAGTCACAGTTTCACTTCAGCAAAACGCAATGCTGCTTCTGCAGCGAGTAGTGTGGAGAAGACATTTCCCAGTATCTGCGACTTGCCTCCTTCAGATTCCAACAATTCAAGTCTTTCTAGTCAGCAAAAGTCCATTTCTTCACAGCAGCAAGGGGAGAAGTCGTCAGCTGTGCCATACAGCCGTGGTGCTGTGAGACTGCTGTGACAGGCAGCTTGCATCTTGCCAGCACAGACATATTTGTGAAGAAATTAAAGCAGCTTTAGCAACACACTCCACAGCCACCTACGCATTCTTGTGAAGTCACAGCTTGGCCCCATGTGCTGAGGAGACCTATGGAATGCTGGCAAGCAGAAACAGTTGCCAAAACCAGCAAACCAAGTGGCATCAGTGTCGGAGGGAAACCAGTGGTTAACACCTGCTGCTCTAAGTCAGACCTGCCAGCAAGCAAGGTTCCAGAGAACAGTTTTTCAAAGCCATATACAAGATTTAACCGACTTCTGCAGCAAGGATAGAACACCATTCATCTTGGATGCTTCAAGCACAAAATCACATTAATTTCTTCTCCCCAATCAGACAGCAAAGGCATTTTGAATGAAGACAGAAATAAGATAAAACCAAAAAATGAATTCTCCCTTCATACATAGCAGGTCAGGACACAGCATTTCTCATTCAGCAGAGGCAGCTGCTGAAGGAAGGCAGAGGATGGAAGGAGCAGTATTGCCAATATCAGCAAGACAAACATGAGAACAGCTTCAGCATCTCATCCCCCGACTGCTGGCAAAGCAAATGCCCTTCTGCCAAGGCACAGGGGAAGGTCAGCCGTCGCAGAAGTAATTGAAACAGAGATGAGCACTGGGGACAGATTTCCTCGAAGAGTCTCACTAGCAGATCAACTAGAGCCTGATCTCCTCCCTCTTTACTATAAAAACATCAAAACATATTCTTTATTGAACTCCACTTGCAAGTGATTTCAGACAGACTTAAGAGAAGGGCACATTTAATAACAAAACATGACTGGAAGGGCTAGACCTGATTTAATAAGTCAATAAAGCGTGTGTTTTCATTTAAGAAACAAAACTTAACTGTGGTTTTAATAAAAATTCAACCCTTATTTGTTTTGGAGGAGGAGAAGGGAGACCCGTGTGCTGCTCCTCTTACCTCCTCAACTTTGAATCCATCTCACTGCTCATGGCAACAACAAACAAAATTTGGCTCATCCCTATGAGAGAGAGGTCTGCTTCTAAATCAAGAGGAAAACCCAGGCATGTGCTGGGTGGATAGAGGAAAACCACTTGGAGATTCTTGCATTGCTTCAAAGATTAATCTAACATTTTAATTTTAAACCAGAAGCAGCACAGCAAGATAGGGATTTTGTTTTTAAAGGGCAATTAGAGCCTTCCTCCTCCATTTGTTCTCTCTTTAGAAGAAATATCTCTATTGTCTTGACATTTTGGAAAGGAAAAGCCCCACTGTGATTGTTTCACAGCAGTTATGAAATGCAGCAGCCACACAATATGCAGCCCTAGGTTTGTGTTTTTGGTTCTCATTTAGGTGCCCAGTCGGGGTGGTGCAGGCATGAAATCATTTGCCTGACAGCTCAGCTGCTGGTCACTTATCTAAGGAGAAAATCACTGATGACTGCAAACCAAGATAAACACCCAATGTGCACAATGGAAGAACTCTGAAAAACAATATACTCTTTCAAAGAGAGCCCACACATTAATGACCCATTGCTTTTCCACCTTAGCCACTACCTCCACCAGACTCATATCTCCGTGATCAGCCTATTCAAACTCAAAGATGTAAAAATATTTGGTTTACAGAGCACACACAGACTTAAGGACAAGTTACCCTAGAAGGTATCCTGCCAAATTTATAGTCTGAAAACATCAGGACAACCATCTACTGAAATGGCATTTGAAGAGCCATCTTAAAAGTCCTTTAATCTCCTCTCTTGAGGAGACTGGCCAGTACCAAACGAATTGCAGTCATGTTGCCTGCTAGCTAAGGTCAAGAGTTCTGCAGCGTTGTGCTATATGATTTTATCAGGCATGAGAAATGCAGAACTCCTCACATATGCCAGCAGCCACCCCACAACACTTGCAGCGAGTGAATTTTCTCACTGTAAGCAGTTCCCTGGGGACATCTCAGATTCTTCAAGATTTTGCCATTTATGAGATGCTTGCTTTTCACCAAGCAAGACTGCAACTTTGTTTCAGAGTTTGAAGGAGGAAATTTTGGGAAGCTTTAGTTGAGACACAGCAGGACAGAAGCCCACCGCATAAAGACCAGGTCTTTATTTATGCCATAGAGCAGTCATCAAAAACAAAATCAAGAATTCCCAGGATTTTCTCCTCAGTTTAAGGTTGGAGGAGGTGGGGGAAGTGTCTGGTATTTGATTCCAGATTTCCCACAGTGATTAACGCATTTTTAAAAAGTTCCCCAGTAAGACACAAGAGCTGTAGTGATCCAATCGATTTCACGCCATGACACTGACAGTAAGACGCCCTCCTGCCAACAGCTGGCTCTTACTAATCCTCCCATTCAACCTGCTGGAACATGATTTTGCACCCAAGGCCACATGCAAAAGCTTCTGGCTCAGGAGCAGAAAAAGAGATGCTGTTAAGCAGGAGGAGTTCCACACCTTTCCTTTTTCTATCCCCACCAATGAACACAAACAATGTTTGATGCCAGATCCCACAGGCCCTGAGATGGAGGCTGCAGCCAGGAAATGCTTCTTTAGACATGGGGGCAGAAGCATCTGCTATAAATTAGGTACAGCCCGGTGCAGATGGCCACAAGGTTGTAATGTAATGCAAACTTAATTATAGATTGAATTAATTCTGAGTCCAGAGGTTCACATGTACATCATTGAAGTCTCTTCTACTTACTAGATAGAAGAGACCAAGCAGTCAAGAGTCTGCTGTGAACTCCTTTCATCTTACAACTGCCAACTTATATAGGAAGATCAAGGAGGTGAACAGCAGCTTCCAACACATGTGAATTCTAGCAGAGACCATTTCAAGAAGTTAACAGAAACAGGGCTGGACAGTAAAAACCCTAAACCTAAGCAGGCTCAAGGCACTCCAGCCCTTTCCTGCTATAAAATGCCACGTTTAAATGGAATTAAGTTTTTATGCCTTGATCCAGGGAGGATTTCCTTTTCTAGGACAGAGTAGCATACCATTTCCTTCCCTCATATAAAAGCAGCAAAACTAGGTCTTCTGAACTTAACTTCATCCAGCAATGCTGGCATTGAATGCTGATCAAACAACAAGGGAGAAATTATTTTTTAAAATAATTAACATAATAGTTCACTCAGAGACTGCCTTTGCACTAAGACTCAGGAAATGGATGGCAGAAGTTTTATTATAACTAGAGGGGGAACATTTTTCTTTAATAATCTCCACAACTGAAGTTACTCAGGTGTGTCTCCAGCAGACCTAGTCTGAGACACATTGCATAGTCAAAAGATGAAGTCATCATCAGGGCAAAAACCAGTCTAGCCACCAAAGACAGAGGCTTTTCTCACAGTCAGCTACTTACAGCAAACATCTGGTGCACCTGAACAGGGCAGAGCATGGCCAAAAGTCACAGCAAGCAGCAAACTCCCCAAAAAGAGGCAAGACACAGAGCACAAGCTACAAATTCAGTAATGGAGAGCCCTGTGAAAGACCAAGCTGTGGAACTGCTCCATTTTACTGATGGGGGCTTAAGAACACTGACCTGTATCTGCCTTGGAACTTCAAAACAAGACAACTGCAGAGCCTTTAATGCACCTCTCTCTCCTGTGACAAGAGCATGTCCCAACCATCCAGTCACAGGGAAATTAATGGTGGTTAATGGTTAGAATTGCTTCCTGAGCTGGCCAAATTTAAACATACAGCATAATGAGCTTATGCAAGGTGTGTGCCATTTAGGACACAGCATTCTTCATTAAGATTAGGTTTTATTTATTTACTGTTTACATCAGTCTATAATGTTCCCTCCTCTTCCATCTTAGGCAATTTCAGCTGTCAGCGGTGGAGAAGGAGAGGCAAAGAAGGAAGAAGAAGCAAAATCATAGAATCATAGAATAGCCTGGGTTGGAAGGGGACCTTTAAAGACCATCCAGCTCCAACCCCCATGCCATGGGCAGGGACACTCCACTAGACCAGGTTGTTCAGAGCTCCATCCAACTTGGCCTGAAATATTACCAGGGATGGGGCACCCCCAGCTTCTTGGGCAATCAGTTTCTGTGTTTACTATGAGGAAAGATAGTACTTCACTTCTGGTGGGTCCAATCTTTCTTATGTTAACTTTTGTAAACCTGCTCCGGGGAAAAGCATGGCTTTGCTTCCCACTCTTCATTTTTGAATTTTGTCTTATTCACTCTCCTAACCATCTTTCAATCTGGGTAAAATATGCTAAGACTGCAACAACAGCATATGCTTACAGTGAAAGACACACAGGCATCTCTAAATATCTCTGCAGGAACACACAGCAGTCAAGGAAAACTCCTACCACATACAACCTGCTTGGTGTGCAGGGACTGAGAAAGCTTCTCAAGAGACCATTTAGTGCAATTCTCTACAGCAAGACAAAAATCAGTTTTTCCCAGGAAGGGAAAATAGCAAGATGATGAAAAAAGGGCTTCTGACAACTTTCACTGACAGCAGAAAAGGCAGCTATAAAAAAACAAACAAACAAATCCCAACAAACACAAAAAACCCCACCCAAAAATGTGAATCCACTGGAAGGGGACACAAAAGCATGCCACACATTTCCATTGGAACAAGGAGATCTGCAGCCACAGCAAGTCATCATTCACCAATTCCAGCCTCCCCTCTGGGCAGTCTGTTCTTACCACCACACTAGAGCTGGCTCTGCAGTTCCAAATAGCTTGGCCCACTTGAAGCAACCCACAGAATAATGATATAGAAGGTTTCAACAGCCTGATTATTAAAGGTCTACAAGGCTTTCATTTCAGACCAGGTCTCCTGCCACTGATCAAGCACCCAGAATATCAGGTGAGCCAGCTGGGCTTTGAGAATGCAGCCTCTGCTTTTGTTTTAGGTAGAAGGAATCCAGCTTGCATCTCCTGATGCCACTCAGCAACACAGGGCAATACAGGGGGGAAGTCAAGAGGTTCACTTCACAAGTGCCTTCTTCATCCAAATCAAAATATAAAAGGCAGGCATACTAAACTTCCTATGCCTTTACCCCATGCCAGTATCAGACACTTGTTCTCCCCCCTCAGTTCATCTGCTCAGTTCAGGAAACAAGAGAAAGAAAAAAGTTTCTTAAGCCTCTTTGCCTTCTTGCTGCATGCCTCTGGACCCTTCTTTCATAAGATGAAGAGTTAAGAGTAAAAAAGGGCACATTAAATAGAAGTTTCCTTTGTCCAAATTGCTTCTCAGATGCCGGTGTGCTGATTTTATTGATTAATGCAATTTTAGCAGCATGTTTTTATGTCACGTTCCCTAGTCTGCCAGTGACAACACTGGATGAAACCACTGACTTAAAGAACAGCTTTTACAACTGCTTTTGAAGAGCTCCCCTACTGCTTGTTGCGTTGCTTATGAAACGGCTCAAGGCTGGGAGTGGTGCGGGAGGAAGAAGACACTGCACTGATGAGTCCATTGCATGGGCCAGGTGCTGGGCTGCTGCTGGAGCAGGGATGAATGGGAAACAGCAGCCAGGACAAGGCTCCTGGTCCAGCTGAAAGCACTTACTGGTGGAGTGGGAGGGGTATCAGCAGCCACTGGGAACTTGAAAGCTCCTTGGCTGAGGAACCTTCCCCAGAAAATGGCCATTACCACCAGTTGCACCAGGCATATGGGCAGTGCTGTGCAGGGCCATGGGCCAAGAAAAGATGGATGCTCTGCTAGGCTGCAGAGTCTGAAAGCATAACTTGGTCCTATGTAATAATCTTGTAATAATCTTTTTAAGATTAAAAGAATTAATTTAAGATTTAAAAAAGAATTTTAAAAAGAGACAGTCACTCATGGGAAGCTTTTGCAAAGAATATAAATTACACACAAACACACACATACACACATCCTTACATGCCTTGAAGAACTTCAAGCAATACTCAAAACACTCCCAAGACTCCAGTTACTGTCTCAGCTTAATTGCTTTATACAGGACCATACACTTTTCCCTCTTCTCACATGCATGTCTTCCCCAGGTTGCCAGAGAGCCACTGTTGCCCACATGAAGATAGACAGGGGTTACACTTCTGGCAGCTAAGGGAACAAAGCTGCATGATCTACACAGCAGATCTGCAGCAACTTCTCACAGCACAAAAGAGTGCTTCAGATAGGGAGGAGGAAAGTACAAGGGGAACAGTGT
This sequence comes from Pyrgilauda ruficollis, assembly GCF_017590135.1. Taxonomy (NCBI): domain Eukaryota; kingdom Metazoa; phylum Chordata; class Aves; order Passeriformes; family Passeridae; genus Pyrgilauda; species Pyrgilauda ruficollis. Next base: position 121,069 of record NW_024525378.1, on the reverse strand, counting down.
GCTTTTCTCCAGCTAGGAGATACCAAGTGGGAGTGTTTTTGTTTATTTCAAGGGAAAAAAAGAAAAAAAACAATAAATTCTTATTAGTATGCATACTATAATTCAAAGTCTTACGAGCTTCTGTGCAATAGCAATCTGAAAGACACTGGCATTTCATTTCCTCCCTCCATTGCCACAGTCACTGATGCTCTTGAGGCTGATAGCGCTTGTCTGCACCACTCTTCCAGCTGGTTCATAAAGCAACAACCAGGGTAACATGGTGCATGCAAAGGGGGATTCAAATCAACCTAGGAAATCATGTGAGTAGCAAAGCCAGACCCCTGTGCTTTCAGAAGGGTCTGCTTCTCTGCCCTCAAACAGCAGCCTCCTTCAGTCCCACTCCTTACTGAGGCCACCTTTCCTTCTAGTCCCCATTGCTGTGAGTCACTATCCAAGGACTGAGGTTAGCCTGGAAACCACCAATTTTCCTTCTTCCTGTAATGCATGGTGATAGAGACCATACAAACTTTTCAGGAAAAATTTGCCCCCTGAGGGCATGCATCTGTTTGCTGTCACTGAGTGACCCTGTACAGGTGCTTATTTCAAAGAGCACCTGTGCAGCCAAAATAATAATAATAGTTTCTTATTTTTCTTTGCTGGTAAAGAACTGTTCATACCACATGTGCTCCAAAAATTGAGGTGCAGTAGCGAAAATACCTGTTTATAGTATAGCAAATAACTGGTGTGAGCCTCACTTGTAAATTCCCCTCCTCCACTTCCTCACCCAGAAATAGGGCACAGTGCAGTGAAAATAAAACAAATATACATAGTTCTGTTAATTCACCCACAAAGAACCAAAGCCAAGGGCATTGCTTTCCTGTCCACAGAGGATGGCTGCTCTCCCAGCCCACTCCAGACACCAGGCACAGGACTATGAGCTTGGCACCACACTAACCCAGCTATGTGGCTTCTGGAGCAAAACCAGGTCATGTTCAGCCAAGAAAGCAGAGCAGCCAAAATGCAGCTGCCTGTACCACTATGCCCTTAGATACTTGCAGTGCTTGTGTTTTCAGGTCAAATTCTTTTTCCCTTGGTAACTGTGAAAAATAGACAACTTTCAGAAGTGTTTCAAAAGTTGACCACAGACTCTAGAATGCAAGGGCTTTGCAAATAGAAACATCCTGTCACAACTAAATAAAGCAGCTGAAGTTTACCTAGCTAAGAGCATGTTAACTATAACATACATTCTTGGAAGTCACTGTTTCATTCTTTGAAACGACGAGCAACAGCATGCGCTGCAGTGCTGCCTCCCCAGCCTGCACGGAGGATATACGCTGCTACTTTAATTTTCTGCTCCTTGAATTTTTCCTTGGAAGTCTCCACCCCTTACACCACATTCCCATCTAGCCACCCCCAAGCACTTGGACTAAATAAAGCCAAAAAATCAAAGCCAGCTGATTATTTATTAAACAAACAGGACACATTTTGTCTTTGGTAGAATGGAGCACTCCTGGTTAGCTGAAGACTTTAAACTTCACATTGTAGGGGGCAGACGGAAAGGAAGGAAGCAGTGTTTCACTTTAGGGGAGCACACTGAGAACTCATTATCTGACTTAAAAGCCATCTGCCCACAAATGAAACTTTACACATACATAAGACTTAACAAGCTGCAAGCAAGCATCAATAGCAACAATCATATTTCAGTGATAACAGCCAGCTTTGATCACATTCCTTTAGGATAACCCACCCCTTCAAATAATTTTCAGTTCTCTCAACTCCTGTCAAGCCCATCTCCCACATCTGCCAATTAAAGGAAGAAGCAGAAATTTAAATAAATGGGGGTGCAGGGAGCAAGCTAGTGTGCTTCGTTTGTGTGTCAAAAACTTTACCAGGATGCAGAGAGGTCCCTGACAAACAGGGACCAGCAACACGTGCAAATGAAAAAAAGCCAGTTATGTACATGGAAAGGCATTCCTAAATTTTTCCAGACAAATTCTGAATACTCTGTTTCCTGTGAGAAAATAAGCACTTGACTAGAGATCTCCTAATCAGGAAACAGACAGGTCAGGTATTTCTAGAATGCTAATGAATGTACAGAACAGAGCAGGGATTATCTGCTGCCTGCCTCAGCTGACACCAGGGACTCTCAGTATCTGAACTCCCTCCTGTTTTTATTCAAGCCACAGTTTGCTGAAAAGAAAACTTTTGCATGAAAAGAAAAACAATATATGAAGTCAGCTCCCAAATGGATACAGAGAGCTACATGTGGAGCTACAGGAAGACAGAGCTTAGAAGCCACTTGCATCAGGGACTGTTTTCTTCTTCTGGTTAGGGAAAAAAGAGAAAACATATCCAAGACAAGAATGTGCAATAAAATCAGATTAAGGAATGTTAGTCACTCCTGGCTTCCCCTCAAAACAGAAGTCAAAAAGTTTCCTCCATTTATTCACAAGATGTCTAAACAGTGAGTCTTGCTAGAAGAATAAAAAAAAAAGAAAAACAAAAAGAGGAAAAAGTGAAAGGAAAAAAAGAAGGTTGCTTTTCTCTACCTACTAATAAGCTTCTGAAGTATTCTTCCTTCATCCATGTACTAAAAGCCAGAGCAATCCCTGCAGCATCAGCAGGCACCGTGGTCAGTGCTGGGTCCCAGCCAGCCAGGAATGCAAATACAGTATTAAATGCATTCATACTTTCCCACTGAGACAAAGCCTGAATAGCCTAACAACTGCTCCATCCTCTGTGCTCCCTCTTCCCAGTTAAGCTTCTGATATTGCTCCTAAATACAGATGTCCCTTACTGTTTCCATCTATGTTTACACAAGGAAGAGGCTGAGGGTCACAGGGTGGAACAGCTGAGAAGAACAGGCACATTGCTGCAAACGTGTCCACTCTTCCTCAGATTTGGCTCTGGTACTCAATGGCTTTGCTGTTTGCTGTTCAGCATACATTTACACAAACACCAGTGTGGTTCTTGGAGAAAGGAGGATTGTAATTGAAACCACCAAAAATAACCATTGGCATAGAACACTTGTTATTTAGCACAGACCCCCTTCAGCAGTTTTCATGGTCATGATTCAGCAGACACAGTGGCAGCACTCCAAAATAAGGTCTCTTCCTCCTTCTTCTGAAAAAGAACCATGGAGCTGCACAAGCAGCCTAGGAGAGGACCTCATGCTCCAAGCTTAACCAATTTACCACCACATTGCATTCCAGCCACAAGAGAAAACACAGACTAAAAGCAGTTGCAGGCAGAGAATTGTGCTAAGCCTTCACAAAGCCTCTCCCACAGAGCCTTGTTTCCCCATGAGCAAAACGGACCTGGGCTATTCCCAGTAGCTGATGAGTCAAATAACTTCATTATGAAACGCTTGCTTAAGACCAGAGTTGTTATTTAAGGAGCAAGTATCTCACCTCCCTCTCAAAGATAATACAGGTACACACACACCCACAGCACAGCTCCTCTCTGTACCCTACAGAAGTGATGTGCTCTGAAGCAGCTTTTGACTGCTTTAAATGTGTCATGCCAGCACAGGAGTTGTTTACCCAACTTCTGCTGAGATAATAAAACTGGACATGTAACACATCCCAGCAGCTGCAGAAAGCAGTCAATGTACCAAATAAAAAACCAACCACTGTTAGGTTTGGTTGGTTGTTTTGGTTTTTTTTTTTTTTAAATAATGAAAATTCCTCATTTCAAAGAGGGCCTAGCAAAAAAAGTAACTAAATGGATATATGAAGTGATGTTTTTCTCCAATTTTTGCCATATGAAGAGCACAGGGAGTAACATATGCCCAAGACTTCTTGTAAATATATTCCAATACAAAAAAGATTGTACCACACAGTTTCAAAACAGCTGAAATAAAACTCCCTTCCTTCCTGTAAATCTGTACTTAAACTACAGGCATAACATACCATATTTAGCATTTCCAGAGGAATACACACAGAGATGACCATGAGGAAGATGGCTGTGGTTGTGTTTAAAGACTTCCCTTTAAACTCCATCTTTTGCTTTCAAAACAGACAAACACGCCACGTCTGAAGAGAAGAAGCTGTTTAACAGCTCCCAATTTACACATCTGGGCAAGACAGTTCCCACAGACAGGAGCGTTTTTGTCTTGCATTGGTCACATCAGATCCTCTGAGCTGTCAGACACAACCATCGTCATATATGAGGAGTCAGAATCTTCCAACCCAATTTGGAGGAACAGTTCTTCTCCTCGGAGTCTTTACAGGGCTTTAATTGAACCTGGCCCACCAGCTTTGAACCTCACCTTCCTCCAAAGGTCCTGGGCTGCTACCTGTTCAGATTGTTACTGGTCATTGCCCCCTTGGGAGGGTTGGGAATCAGAGTACAAATAAAGAGCAGCAGAGTGTAGCAGTGGTACCATGCTGATGTTTGGAGAGGCATAAAGAAAATTACAGACAGGAAACAACTTTTTTTTTAAATTGTGGAATTCTGCATTTGACAGTGTTTTTAATCAAAGTAAACCACTCAGAAATGTATACATGCGTTCTGAGCAGATTACTCATCATAACCATTTTAAAACTATTAGCTGGCAATTATTTCCCAGTCGATGTGGCCTCCCAGTTGAAGGTGCACTAGACAACAGACTTAAACTCCTTAGTATTTTTTCCCATCATTAAAAACATCTAAGTGGCATGGGATCTAAATGTCTTGAAAACACCTGATGATTGTTGTCCTCAACAAAATCTTATCAGACCAGTGTAAAAGCTGTTCACCCAGCTCCTGCTGGGATGAAAAAGAGGTACACAGCTTGCACATCACAAGAGCACAAAAAGAAGCATATCCACCTCCGGCTGTTGGGAAAGCAGGCTTCTGCAAGTTGCAAAAGCTCATCTGCTTTATCATGGAAATGATTACATTGCTCAGGAGTGGCTGGTGGCAGTGACTGTGCCACCACCCTGGCAGACACACCACTTGTGTGAACTGGCAGCTTGGCAATCATCAGTCTCCCAACCTCTGTTTCCAAAAGAAGCACCACTCTGAAGAGCAAAAAACAAAGCTCTCCACAGAAGCTCTACACTGCAAGCAACTTCAGGGGCTATGTTTCAGTAGCTCTACTCTTGCACACTTTACAAAAAAACTTTATTTTACTGACATTCAAGTTGCCAGAGTTGAGATTTAGATAAAAACAAGTGTAGACAAATATTACAATGACTCTGTTTCTTCCAAATGGCAGTATTTTCAGTGCCACTGGCACTGATAAAATGCTTGAACTGTATACTGTACTTTACTATCCAAATTCAACATCCAGCCTCCTTGTGATGGCCTTCCTGACAGGGTTTCTCCAAAGGCATTCTAGCCAGATTGTGGGATATCAGCTACCTAGGTCTCCCAAACTGCTCTTCAGAACAACTACTGTTTCTGCACTTGTATTTTCAAGCCAGTTGGTTGAGAATGCTAAGTGCTGTAGAGTTAAGCTGATTATTTCTTTTAAAATTATTCCTGTTTTAACTACATTAAGAAAAAGTCTTTAGGCAAATGATCTAGGAAGCAAGGTTTTGCAGATGAATTTAGAACTGAAGTGTTTCTTTTTAAAATCAGTGAGGTTTTGCCTTTTTTCTTTTTCCCCTCCAGTTTTTTCCCCCCATCTTTCCCATAGATATTTCCTGCGCATTCTCTCTTCCCCTGCACTTTGAATTTTACTAGAAATTTGTGTTTGTGGGAAGTAGATTCTGAAGGAAACCTCAGAGATATGAAGACAGCAATCTCAGAACCATCAGACCTCCTGCAAGCTAATGAAGCAGCCAAGTACACATATGCAAGTTAGGTTCCAGGCGAACCCAAAGAGACCCAGGCTGCACCTGAACAGGGACAAGACTTCCCCTTTGATCCTGAACTCTGCCCTCATGCTTTGCACCAAAGTGCACCAACCTCTGGATCAGCTCACAGATCCATGTGTGCCATAGCCAAACACCATGTTCAACAGGACAGGGTTCACTGCATGCAATAATAAGCATTCCTGATTTATTTTAGGCTGCATGAAAGCTAATAACATAAGCAAATCTTATGTTTGTCTTGAAACAGTACAAACACTAAGAGGCAGGGAACAATGTCTCAGCAAGACATCAGGAACCAAATGTGAGTAATCACAGAGGAGTTTGGGTGGGAAGGTGGCTTTAAAGGTCATCTAGTCCAACCCCCCTGCAATGAGCAGGGACAGAGACCCCATAACTGCATGGCACAGAGCTGACACAGTCCTATCACGTAGGAGGGATGCAAGGCCATGCCAGAGCCTTTGTGCACCTTACAGACACAGGACTGTAGCAAGCCACCTTTTGAGATCTTTGGATCTCAGCACAGCCCCTGAAATGCCTCCAGCAGCATTCCCTCCACAGTGATCCCTCCTGAGCAGGGATGCAACATCTGCTTGTTACTTCCAAGTGCAAGCAGCTATCCAGCAATGTATGTTACTGACACTGATGTGCCTGGTAGTGCCAGGAGGTCTCTGAGGCAAGGAGACCTGGTTTGCTGGAATTGTCCAGTTCACACCAGCTGTGAGCCGCCACAGAAAGGTACCATTCCGCGAGATGCTGGCAGGCAGCCCAGCTAACCTAGGTTACACTAGCAGGTTCTCTCACAGCTGCTGCGGATGCACATACGTAAGCATCTTCATCACAGTGATCTCTTTCAGCTCCCTTGGGACACCTACATGGAACTGAAATGGTCTGAAACAGAGGCAATAACATTTCTGAAGGCAGATGGTGCTAGGAACTCTGATTTTCCAAGATAAGCACACACCCATAAACCAGACCAACAAGACTCAGGAGTGTGCTACCCACACATTGCATGACACCCATCAAGGTAGAAAGGCACCTGGGCCACACTCTGCAGCTCCAGTACTTCCTCATGATGCAACACAGCTCTGGGATCTCAGGATGCAACTGGTGAGAGGAAGGGTGTGGGACACTGCCGCCACTTACCAGCTGAACTGGGACCGAATGAGGTACAGCGCTAAAAAAATCCACCGAGGGTAATTATTATTCCAGGCATCCAGAGGCAGGACAAACTAGCTGCAGGGATGCTCTGCACATGGTCTGGTGATCAACACTGGTGAAGACACCAGTAAGACAGGGCTTGGCACACACCTCCAACAATATCCTTTCTCCTGCTCACCACCACTGTGCACTTGCCAGAGTTGATGCAGATGACACGTACCCTTGCTCAGGGGTCATCTGAGCAAAGGAAGACAAGTTTGTTGCAGCAAGCTGTTTCCTGTGATCTGCACCCCATGAGCTGGCTCCTGTGGCCAGCTGCTTCTGGGAATGTTTCAGAGACAGGAGATGGGTTCTGAGGTACTGCCAAGCCACTCTGCCCACAGCAGAACACACTCAGTCACAACAGATATCCAGACTGCAGCTTCTCCCAGAGCTCCCCCTCTCCTCTTCTCTCCATCCCTCAGAGATGGCATGGCATGCCTGTGAGATGAGCTAAAAACCTGTCTGCACCGCAGAGTGCCCAGCAGCGCCTGTACAACAGAGAGCGGCGTACAGCAAAGAACAGCCTCTGTGACACCCACAGGGACCACCCTCAGCATGTCCCCTGCCAGGTGACTGGAAGCTGTGGCAGAGGGAAGCCTGCTATGGTATGGTAGCCAAGCATATCAAGGAAGGAGAAATAAAATCCCACTTTAAGCAAAATACAGCACAGGGAACTAGTGTTTTTCTGGGGGACAGGCTGGGACCCTCAGGACAGCCTGCAGACAGCTATTCAATTCCTCTCTTTCAGGGCAAGAAATGTTAACTCTACATGTGGATGACAAAAGCTGCCAGGTAATGCTGTCACATGTCCTTTGAAGTCAGCCAAAAAAACAGGGAAGGGAAAATTCCACAATACTATCAACAGCACCTTTGCATCCACAAGCAAAAGGTAAGAGACTTCAACAGAAGTTAAATAAAGTTAATTTAAATAAAGTTAAATAAAAACATTTCCTGTTTTTCAGAGTCACAGCGCATTACAAGCACAGATACCTTGATGAGGTCAGAAAGGCACCAGCCACACAACTACTGAGACCAACTAAAAAAAAGTAATCTGATGTGCCTCTGGGCTTGGTCTATTTACACAAGAAGTGTTAGCCAGATCTAGCAAAAATCATGACCAGTATCAGCATTTTCAGTCACCCATGAACATGTTATGCTCACTAACAGACCATTGTCAGCACAGTTTGCCCTCAGTTATTGTCTGCCCAGGGCAAACATTTGGGATACTTTTGGGTACAAGCTGATAAATGGAGACATCATGTGGTTACCCATACAGAAAAGTAACTCCCTCATTAAAGAACCTCATGGATGAAGAAGCAATTTTTGAACCATAGCACTGTATGACCCAAGTTTAACACTGGAAGCAAGGATCTCACATTTTGTAAGCAGCACAGATAAATCCTGTACCAGGATGTAATGCACAAACGTTATCTCCCTACATGCTACCTTATTCTCTCTAACATGCAAGGATTTTAAAATGCAATGAGTACATTGCATTAGTGTTCAGTGCACTTTTAAGTGACTGAAGAATAATACAGGTACAGACACTCCTCCTGCTACTGATATTCTTTGTCTCAGCTAAGAATCGTTCTGAAACCAGATTTTTAATGCTTCTTGTTGCATATTGTGCTCCAAATGTCTTATACTCCCCTGCCCCCACCACAAAGGATAAGGCATGCTAAAATCATGCTGCTTCAAGGAATACAAGCTTAGGAAACTCAATTTTTAATTTTTATTAGCCACAAAGGTACTACCCCAGGAGTTATTTATGGGCTCTATTATAAAGCATTCATTTATTCACTCAGAGTCAGAAAGAATTTCTCCCAAACTGCAAGAAACTTCATGGTTTTCTGATTAACACAATGTGTTTTGTTAATGCAATGGGTTTTCCTCCCTTTACTCATGTCAGCTGCTTTTCAAACTAAACCTCAGTAAGCACACAAAAGCAAAAATGTAGAGATTACATTACTTTGTGTACAAAATCACTGCATCATACTACTAAAACTACCAAATTGCTTGGCAGAATGAACACAAAGCCATACTAAACCAGGCTAATAAAGTGAACAAACGGGTCATCACCAGCGTCCATCCCAGGCCATAACTAACAGACCTCCTCTTAGGACACCTTCGTGGCATCCAGGGATGAGGGAAAGAGCTTTAGCTGTTTTCAAATCCCAGCTGGTAACTCAGCTTTAAAGGAAGCAGTTGTGTTCACCCTCAGCAGCTGAAGAGGCAGAAAGGTTGGCTCAGAGTTCGCCACTACCAGCAGCTGGGCAGCCTTGCAGTGTCCTTGCAGACGGAACTTTTCCCCAACTCCACGGAATTCCAGCTGGTTTCTAAAGACACCAGACTGTACAGAATTTCTTATTTATATATCAATTCCAATTAAATAGTCATTCTTCTTCAAAAGTTTACAACCTCTTTCTTTTAATTCTCAAGTAATCTATTATTTCTAATGCAAAGGGATAATCAGAGAAGAAAACTAACTGGTCAAAGACTCACAGCAAAAGGCAAATTCTCCTCACTCAGTGTTACTTCCATACCTGTTCTGTCACTGCTCTCCAAGTCTTTTTCTAGTGCTGGGAGTAAAGCAACACCAGCACTTGTGTGCTTTCACCTAACACATTCTCCTGCCCAGGGAGCAACAGCGTTGCAGAGCAATTAAAAACCTGAGGCAAGGAGTAGAAAGCCAACAGCTGAGAGGAAGAGAAAAGCAAAACACAGGAAAAAAAGCAGAAGAGGAAAACTACAAGAATATTGGGGGTGGGAGGGAAGATCAGTGGTGCGGAAGTTATTCACGTGGAGCTTTTAGAGGTTACTTAATATCAGCATATGGCAGGGGCCTGAAGAGCAAGAACAACAGTCAAGTTTTCTAGGTTAATAGTTTCCTTAATATTCCCACAGGATTCGTTACTACTCTAAACATAGCGCAGAGGAAAAAATAAGATCCAAGGAGATCATCATCAGGGCCAGGTTCAAGAAAGGGTTCATTCAACCTCCCCCAGACTGCTTTCTCTCTTGGAGCTGAAAAATACCCAGAGTTCTTACGCAGTGTTAATACTGACCCATTTAAATTTGAAACACACAATCTCAACAACACAGGCAGACTGAAGACAAATGAGAAGGTTTCATTAATTTAAAAAAATAGTTTGAGTGGAATTATATTTGTTGAACTATATTTGGAGTTAATTTTTCAATGCCTACTACAAACACATAGCAGAAATATCCTTCATTGCATGCTTGTTTTCAGTGCAAGAGTCTATCAATTAAGTTGTCCTAAGACCTTTAATGTACTTAAGGGTTTAGAATACTTCAAAACTTCAGCAGAAAAGCTATTCCTATTCAGGCCTATTCCTGAAGGCCTGAATCTTGAGTTAATGTTTGTATTTGCACTGTGCTATGTACCTTTATGTGCTGTGTGAAAGATACTTCAAGCTTGTGAGGTCTTGTCAGGAAAATCCAGAGTCAAAGAAGAGACTGTCCACTCTCATTATTATCTGCACATTGTACTTGTTTCCATCACTCACAGAAGGGAAATGACAACGAGGCCCAACAGGAAAAAACCTGAGCCATGAGCAGGAAACAGAATCTCTTGTTTTGACTATTAAGGTAAGGAAAGGTAAATAGTGGAAAATTCCCCTCATACAGGGACCATAACAGAGGTGGATCATTTGACAAGTCTTCTTCACTGTTTTTACACAGCCAAGCCACCTGTCAGAGTACCTTCACTATCTTACAGAAAAAGCATCAAACCAAGGAAGGAAACAAGAAATAGCATTACTTGAGACTATGTGTGAATATACATAATTGGGAAGTTCTTGTATTTTGGTTTTATAAAGTACTTGTAAGGCAGCAATCCACAACTATGGGACAACAAACAGACGTTTGGAGGGACAGAAGAGTGTTTATTTGCTCACTCTTATGTGGGTTAGGAACTGAAGCTAGACTTGGAGCTGAGGAGAGGCTCCTATTAAAGGCTGCACGAGTTCCCACTGTTAACAAGTTTCTTTAGCCTAAATTCAGCACAGTGTCTGGTGCTGCTTGATGCAATTTTTAAGACCGTGAAAGTCTATTTTTATTCTTAATATAGTTGGTTATGTGTATTTATTATTAAGTTATTAAGCTTTGAAACTGAAAACAAATCCCATGCAGCTTTAACATGGAAGTGCAACAAATGTTTGCTGGTTTTGCCGGGCTTCTGTTCTGTGCTTACTGTACGCTGCAACTACAAATATTTATGCAGCACATATTTCTGCAACAGTTCCCACTATCAGCTATCCACTGACCCCACAAAGCTTAGCTGTAGACTATGCTATTTCCATCCCTCTTTCACTGAAATTCTTCCTTAGCAGCTGTTCTGGTTGCAATTAAAAGTAACTGGTGATGAAAATCAAATATTGTCATACTCTAGAAATGGAGTTTTCAAGGAGAAGGAAAGAAGCAGCCTCACGCTGGCTCTGCTCAGGCACCAGGTATCACTAGCCACGCAAGCAACAAAATCCAAGCCTGTTTTTTGTTTATGTCTGACAAGCCAGATTAAAAACTTTGTGTTTTTAAAGTTGCTTAATAAACCAGTAGAAAGGTAATGATTACCCAGTGTCATCATTTGCACATGAAAGGTGGAACAGAGAAGCTACAGACTTCACTGGAACAAACAGCTGCATTTTACTTATCTTCAAATATCAAAGGACTTGAGCGGGACAAAGATTACTTGGCTTGACAAGCTTTCAAAGACCCCTCCAGCTCAAAACCAGAAATGTTTCTGAAGAAAGTCATGAAAGGATTTAATATAAGCCTAGCAGCAATTCCTATACACTAGCACAAAATTTACCACCATTCTCTAATCTTGTCAAAGCTAAGACAAGATGCTTTTCCTCCTTTCCAAATGCAGTGGAATTGCACACTTCCAAAGGCTAGAAGCAGATATGTTCTTCCTCCCAGGAAGCAGAGGCTTCATGGCAGTGTTAAGTTGCTTTAAATCTGCCCATCCCATGCTAGCTCCTCACTCGAGCAACTTGTTTTCTGCTCAAGAGCTGGCTCAGGGAGCTCAGCCACCAGGTCACGTTAGTGCCAGGGCAGAGGAGACAGGGAAGCGCCTTGGGACAGTGACCAACAGCAGAGCCACATCCTCCAGTGCACCCACGAGCTACACTGAGTGTCAGCAGAGTTTCTTCTTCACCCTCCCGCCCTCCTTTGGAGCAAATAAACTGAAGACCTCAAATCACCTTCTCTGCACACTTTAATAAAATTTATTCTATTATCTCAGACTCCTAGAAGACTTTTGTGAAAATCTGTTCAGCTCAACCAAAAGGAAGAGCAGAAGGAGTTCAGTATTTTCTCTTAATATGTGCTGCAAACTGCTGTATTATTTAATATATAAAATACCTTTGACAACAGCAGTAAAATCACATTGTTCTTGCTTAGAAATACATTTTGAGAAAACAGCCAATGCCTGTGCTGCAAAACAAACAGGAGGGTCACTGAAGAACCAAAAAGATGTGAAGGAATTGAACTCAAACTTTTGTAACTGTACCCACTCTAGAAGGCTGAGCAGAGAGTTAAAAGTTTTAGGTAGCTGGAAATAGCTGCTGCCTCAAAGCCAGTTTTTGTGTTTAACACATGTGGTTAGACAGCCAACAACCATTCCTGGGGATTATCTGCTCAAAGTATGAAAGACAATAAAACAACCCACCATTGCTTTTTCAGGCAGACCTGGGCATGATTCCCATTAGCACATTCTTATTTTAAAACTGAGTGTGATTGCTCTGATTTTATAATACAAGAAAGCTAAGCACAGATGTTGGTACTTAGAGCTGCACAAAACTTTGCCAGGTAAATAACAAATTGCAGAGTTATGAACTGCTTCTGAACATGCACAAATATATTGCATGGCACAGCAGTTTAAATACATTAGTCACTGTATGCAGTTGAAGAAAAACAGCATCTTCCAATCTTTACATTAAAGCAAGCCAAATCCAAAACCCAACCAGGTAAATGCACATTTTCCCCTGTTGATTTTGGATCAAGCTTTAAGTGAGAACTGATGGTAGACAGCAGTTTTAACCACTGAAGGAGGAAAGCAATGACCGGTGTTCAGTGCTGGTTTACTGTAACAACAATGGACTATTAAAAAAAATAACTACAAAAGAAAAGACACTTATACCAAGTTTCTGAAGGTGGTACTTGATGACTTTTTACACACTATCAGTTTTCTAGACTGCAAAATGCAAGACAACACAGATATCAGAAGTCATCAGCCTTCTCTAACTTCCATCCATGTCAATTAACAGCTGCAGTTAATGTGTGGTTTTACTAATTTATGATGTAAGGCCCTGCTCCATCTTGCTGTGAAGTGTGGTTTAGTGTAATGGCTATTAGAATCTTCTTCAGCTTGTTCAGATTTTTGTTTTTGCCTTTCCTATTCCTGCAGGAAGTGTAATCCTTGACAAAGTTAACCTGAAATATAAATTTGTCACCTGCCACTTCAGTGCTTCATCCTACTTGCAGGACACATACAATGAAACCATTAAAACCTTTACAAAGCTTTAAAATTAGCTTTACTGATGGAAAGATTGTGAATTTGATCTAGAATTTGCTTTACGATTGACAAAGTCCCCCCCCCTTATTAATTTATTGTTATTTTTATAGAATCGGAACATACCTCCTGTTGTGGGCAAAACAGAAAGGCTTCTCAGTTGAGTTCATCTGACCTCAGTCTGGCATCAGGATGAGACCAGATGGGCTGTGCACGACCTCTCCCACCTCCTTCGCAACTTGAGCTACAGCAGATTTTCTGCTACTGCCCATGCAAACCCTATAAACCTGGCTGTCCCTGGTAGAAGTGAAGGTCTGGACATCAGCAGCCTTCATCAGTTCTCCCAGTTCCAAAATCATTACCCCAGATTTACAGCAGTGTGCTCAGTTAACCACTCTGTTCACTCTGCTTGCTACACTTGGTCCTAGACATCCCACTTGGAAAAAAAAGAAACCTTGGAAAAAAGCACTGCACAGGGTGATCAGCTTGTTCATTTTGCCACGCTTCCTTGAGGTTCTGAACTTACTAGATTGAACACAACCCAGTAGGTAACACAAGCAAAAGAGGAGAAATTCCCAAATTTCTTTTAGACGTCCACTTACATCCTTATACGCCCCTGCAAATTTCAAGGAGTCATCTGAGGTAGGTTTACAATTAAGAACTCATCATAATTCTGCTACTTATTCCATTCTATTTAGAATGCTCCAATACAGATCAGTTTGAACACATATAGTGCCTCTGTGAGACAGGCATTAAAGCAAGATTTGATAATAATTTAATTCCATTTAATCATAGAAGAAATAATGTAATGCATTCACAGTATGTAACACTAACTCCTTTCAGTTTTTCTGGTTTATGTTTCTGCTTGAATTCATAGGTTACACTTAAATATTTTTGCAGTATACAAGAGATTGTTTCAAGTGCTGTTGTTTAAGTCAGACACAGACCAAACAGTCTTGAAAAACATGATCAGCATCATCAGATAAGCCCTTCCTTGATGCAGGTCTTGGGTAAAATGTAAAAGTTATTATGGAGCAAGTCGAACACATCCTCAAGTTCCTGCATTGTTCTAAGGTCTTTGAGACATCTATCCCTTCCACAGCAGCAGGCACCTTCCATAGGGAGTTCTGTGCATGTCTGGTATCAGTTACAGCCGAGTGAACAAATCCTCATGCTCAAAGCATCAGCTGTAAATCACTACTGTACTAACAAAGCCAAAAGAGCCACGTCAGTTCACAACACAGGACATGACCCATACTTGCAGCCTGGGAAAGCAAGTCAAAGGAAAACTGCTTTTTCTTTTTATAGCCTGGTTCTCTAATTAGGATTTTTGTCCACACTGTAATTTGGTATTGGAGACAAAAAATAAGAGCACCATATACTTTAAGCAGACAAATCACTATGAGCTATAAAAACTTGCTACAGATGAATTTACTCAAACATAACCTGCAAATGTCCCAAATTCTTCAAGACAAAAAAACTATCAACAGCAATTGTTGCAAGCACACTGGGAACACCAATTCCAGTCCTTATTAAAATGGCTGGCTAATAAGCACTAACATCCCCTGTGTGGGACTACTGTGATCCTGAAAAATTTGGCGCTCAGGAGATTTTAACCAAAAAAAAGAAAAAAAAAAAGAAAAAAAAAAAAAAAAAAAAAAAAAAAAAAAAAAAAAAAAAAAAAAAGAAAAAAAAAAAGAGAGAGAAAGGGGAATAAACAGCCATCCTATACCTGGATACCAACCTGGTATGAAAAGTCCAAGCAATAAGCACAATGTTTGCCTCCAGGGACAAGTGAAAGAAAGCCTTTTGAACTGAAAAAGTGCAAGACTAAGGTCAGATGAAAAACATCAAACTAGGAAACTGTTGCTTGATTATTGTGCAAAGACTAAGTTACCTATTTTGCCACTCTGAGAATGTTTAAGTGTTTTAACATGACTGTGAAATTGACCTGACAAGAGAAAGGGTAACTCAGCTATAAACTGGGAAAACAGATAGGATGACTAATCATGCAGTTGATAAACAGTTTGCTTTACTAGAAAAAGAGACCTGACCTTCAACTGTTCAGTCCTCCTGTGCCTGCATACTTCTGCTCTGTTCCCTGAAACTCTCCCTACTCTACAACACAGAGAACAACCTCTGGCAGCCAGCTCCCAGGACTACTCCCACTGAAAAGCAGTGATCCCTGATCCAACAGCCTAGAGAGCCCATGCTCTGCAGTCTCCTTCAAAGTCCCAAGAGAGCACCGCTCACATATTTTACTAGCATCCCTGTCATGCTAATTTCCTGCCTCTGAAGTCAGAATTTAGGGTGCAGGCACATCACATTCCCCTGAATGGCACAATGATTTCTTGGCGCTAGTCACCTTGTTCTCTTGTGCAGGTTTCTAGCAGAAGGACCAGCACTGCTCTATCACCCCAGCAGAGCAAAGGAAAAACAGATGAAGATTTCACCTTCATTCTTGAAGGGAAAAATTTCTAAAGGCTTTGTCTAAGCAAAGGCAATGAGCACGACTGTTAGGGGCCATCCACAAGTATGAATCTCAAATGTTAGCCTCAGGAGTCCCCTATGAAAGTTAGCACCAAGCAAAGGGATGGACCAGAATTTACTGTTCCCTTCAGCTTTATAGAGGGAAAAGGTGTGTTGGGAAAGATTTCAGGCTTTACCACACATGAGGAAGAATAGGCCTGTCTTCCTTCACTTGTTTGCACAAGTCTTTCCACTGAACAACAGATAAAATAAAAGCTTTTTAAAAAGGAAATATTGCCCTTTTCCATTAAGGTTAAAAGTTAGAAACCTTAATTATCATCACACTTTTCCTAGAAGAGGGAGAATTTTTTCTGTATGTAGACAACAGTTCTCTGATTTGCCGGTTTCTGTGATCAGTATTTCGGTGGCAAACCCCCTCCAGGGCAGGGTTAGGTCAGTGGTTTCAGCAGTCTGTCCAGAGCGTAGAGACCTGTGCTCTGAACAGGACTGATCTAGAGACATGAATAAACTTAAACTGAAGTAGGCATGACAAAGTCATGCAAAGGATTGCTCATGACTTGACCCACCATGAACATTCACAAGCCCTAACAGGCATCGCAAGAAGACCTAATCAGATTTGCGATACACATTTGCACTTTCTGCACAAGAAGGAGGAGCAAGTTTTCTCCCATAGACATTTCCACTCACCTGACAGACAGATCAACTAAACAAACTGCTCTAAACCCTCTCCTCAATTGGCTCTTTGAGCATCTAAAAAACACATCTAAAAGGTGGCAGAAAATATGCTCTGAACAGACAGGAGACACACAGTCCTAGGTGTATTTGATGACACCAAATCAAACACACTCCACCAGCTCACACCAATGAGCAGGTTGGAACCTCTTGCTAAATCCTTATCAGGACGCAGCAAGAGTCCAGGCCAAAAAAAGCCACGTGACTGCTCCAAGTCTCAAATCAAGTCTTGTTTCTGAATCTGTTGCTGATGAGATTTTAATTCCAAAAGCCCTGTGCTATAAATCACTAGATGGCTGAAAAAAAAAAAAATCCACTGTGGAGGAAGTGTTAACAGAGTGTTAGATTCCCCTGGGATTTAAGGAGCTCTGTGAGAAGACACCTTATTATAAAAACCAATCCTCTTCTGAAGAGACTGCCAAGCATGGTCCTTAAGGAGAATAACACACAGGCCTTAAACCTGATGTCATCTTGACATTCAGGCAGCTCTTCCCAAGGTTTGCTTCCAAAATGGGAAGAATCAGCATTCCTTAGTATAAGGACAGAGGGGAAAAAAATCATCATTTGCCAGATTAACATAGTTAAACAAGATGTCATTTGTGACAATATTTTCTTCCTTTCAGAACTACACATCTGTGTGCATTCACACACAGGCATGAATAGCATGGATATGACACTGACAATAAAGATGGATAGATAAGATCTCTAAATGTGAGGCAGTAGTACTAAGATCCCCTCCCTCCACCAAGCAGAATGGTGCACTTGGCATGCTCAGGTGACAACAGGGTACCAGCAGCACGAGGTACATTCCCCTCAGACAGCAAAGGGGCTCACGGTGATTCTCAGTATGGTATCCTTCAAACATCTTATAGGCAGCAGTGCAGTCCCTCTCCCTGCCATGAAGCCATGCCATTCCTGCCAGCTGCAACAAAGTGCCTGTGAGGAAGAGCAAGGTGGCTCCTAGGTGCCTCTTACATGATTTTGGCCTTTAAATGGGTGCCACAAATCCATTCTTTCCCTTGCTGCAGCACACTCTGAGGCACTGAAACGAAACTGCATCTTACCTTGTCTTTGGATAAAAACCCTGAGCAGTGGATGAGCACTTGAAACAGCCTTGAAGAAGTTGTCATCATTATTAATAGGGAGAAGGTCTCCATGCACATCAGCATATCCGATCATCACTTCCAGGTTGGCTATGTGATGGATGTGAAGAATTAGTTTGTAGAAGTCTTCAAACTTTCCTGGCTTGTAGCGATCGAGAGAGAACCTTCTGAACTCTGCCCCAAACTGCAAGAGAAAGCAAACAGAGCATCAGCAGATGTGTCATCACAGGCCAATGCTCCAGTTTGGCATTTGAACGCGGTATAGATCACCTCTCTTCACAGAATGAGAGAGCCACAGGATCAATCAGGTTGGAAAAGACTTCTGAGATTGGGTCCAACTTCTACTATTCAAACCTATTCTGTGGTGAATACAGTCACGTGTTGGTGCTTGCAAGTCTACTATCGGCTTTTTAGGTCGTCCCATCAGAACATAACCATGGCTACCAAGACATCACAGGTACACTCAAGTGTTCCACATGAAAAAAAAAAAAAATCACATTTTTAAAATATTACGTTTTCATTAAATCCTCTAGAGGATAACTGCATTTGTAGGACTTAACTTTGAAGATCTATCATTCATTATCATCATCTCAGGCATCCACAGAACCATTCCTCACCAAAGCAGAAGTATTCACTCTACTGTTTTCAAAGGAAGTTACTCAGCTATTCAAACAACCTTATAAAAATTCTTTGCACATTTCCCATCAATACCACTGGGATCCCAACCACAAGACCTTTAAAGAATCATGGTTTGTGAGCACACAGCTTGTTATTAGAAAATACACTCACTCTACATGACCCCTGAATTTCCTGGCAACCCATGCAGTGAAAGGAAAGTTAGTTTTCATGGCTTTAATTTTTCTGTCACTCCACTGGTTTTTATTTTCAAAGCTTTACAGACCATTAAGTGCTTGTTAAAAAAAAAAAAAAAAGGCAAGCAGGAGTAGGAGAGTGTGATTTGGCACAAGACAATAGAAAAAGTTATAAATCCATGAAGCTGTTTTAAGTAAGTCAAAGTGACTGAGGAGATGATTTCAATGGTCCTTATTTCTGATATTAGAAACGAAGTATGCTGTTAAGAAGCAGAGATCCTGTTAAGAACAGATCCTGTTAAGAAAAGATCCTCTGTTCAAGGAAATTATGATAATGAAGACAGGCATCTAGTTAGATTAAACAGCTTAAATCACCTTTCTGGTACATTTAATTTAATATTTCAGACTGTACCATATGAGTAAACTACTGATCATCAACTGAACCTCTAAAGCCATCCTAACTCACTCGTGAACACATGGAACCACAGCCACAAATCCAAGAACAAGTAAGGCTGTAACTAGGACCTCATTTGCAAAGTCAGCCAATACCAGGGCTAGAAACCAAAGACATAAAACTAACAAGCACACACAAGAAATAAGAAGGGGGAGAATCTTCTCTAGACAAATTCTTCCTCAAAATGGAGAATGACTTGCTTAGAGGTTCTCAGCTGTTAAATCAACCATACATGCAAGCCACTCTTTTGCGGAGACTAACAAAAGTATGAATCATCACCATAATCATCTTCAAGCAAAAAGGAAAAAAAGAAGCCAACATAACCCTACTGGCTTTGGGCACAAGCATGTTCTCAAATTACTTCCGCAGTTATGAAAATCCCACTCTTGAGCATCAAAGCCTAGTTGTGATCATCTGAAAGCTTGTTTAGTCAAATTATGCTGCTTGTTTGCAATATTAACTGCTAGTTCCAGTTTGGATTTCAGAGTGCCCATCCAAATGCACAAAAGGCGAACAAACCACAGCTGGTTCCAATGGAGGAAAAAAGTCCTCCTTTGTCCTCCACCCCCTGCTCCTCTCCAGAAAAATCTGAGCAGCAACTTACTTCTGTGGACACACTTCAAACTGAAAAGAAAAAGCTGAAGTCTTTTTGTTTAAAAAGTATCCTAAAGTTTTCTTTTTCTTAGATTCAAGCTGGAAAAAGCCATCTTCAAGTGTCAAGTTTAACACCTATGTACATGATAAACCAAAGGAGAGGGAACAAGATCTTTATAAGTTTTGCTTAGAGCTGCATCTACTGTTCTGCACACCTGAACAGGATCCCGGGATTCCTTGGGATTCCCTTAGCCACAATGCCAGGGCACTCAGACACCAATCCCAGTAACCATTTGTTTACTGGACAGCTTGTTCAGGACCATCAGCACACACGGTACTGTGGAGGAAGCAGCTGCTGTGCAGTCTTACCCAGGCAGTACAACACCCACCCCACACAGCCCCCGGGACCCATGGTCTGCTGGGGGAACCCATTCTGCTCTGCCCAACACAGCTGAGGCAGAGCTCAGGATACTGCACCCGGCAGGAAAGTGACATGGAAAAGGACAGAGGAGAGAACTAAGGATGGTTACTTGCACTTGGCTGGTATGACCCAAAGCTCAGCTTAAGTTGCCACATGAGAAGACAGCTGGCAAAAGGGCCAAGCCTCCCAGCCTAGCCCCTGCAGGCACACTGGAAACTACTGATCAGTGGAGCCTGACATGTGGGAATGCCCTTGCAGGCTTGGGGCACTGAGGTCTGACAGGAATGTTGTCCAGTCAAATTGACTTGTTCACATGTTCAGCCTTGGGAAAGCCCAAGAGTCGATTTCATTTGCCTGGGAATAGCACAATAAGAAACAAATGCAAAAGATTTCACTTGTGCTTTCTGCATGACCCAGCTTTTTAAAGCAAAGGGAGCTAGAAAGTGGTTCTGTAGAGAAGGGAAGAGACAAGAGATTTAAACAGATAATGAGAATGACTTTCTTTTTGTTTAAAGGTCAGTATTACTGTAGTAATAGTTTAGCTGATTTATTCACCCTGTGCATACACACAGGCAGTAACCATTGTCAGCAGGTCTTTTCAGAAGAGGGGGAAAACTGCTTCAGCTCATTCATCATCCCTAATGAGGCTGATAGAGAGTATCACAGTAATAGTGGAGTTTACAGTGCCACTCAGCTTGGAGACTGGGTGCTCTGCATTGTATTCAGCCAGGATTTCAAGATAACATCCACCGTGTATCTTACAGAAACTACAAATTCTGATAGCCAAAAGGACTGATCTGCTTCGCTAAGCCATGAAGTTCATCTTATCATATCCCTTCACAGAAAGATACACAAGGACTGATGTCTGCCAGGAAAGTCTCTGCCAGAACAATACTGTATTTCACTGTTTGATAAACTAACAGTTTTAACAAGCAGATTAGTTTTCCATAATGAAGTAAATTAGGCCTATTTAACTAATGCAAATACTGCATCCAGTATTGCAGAAGTCAGACAGGAGGAACACAGGGAAGTTAAAAAGAATTTAGTCTGACAGCTTATTATGACTGAAAAAAACAACTCAGAAGCAACGGTACATTTTGTTTCACAAAAATAACCTCCGCCCCAAGTTCCTCAAAGTATCAGCCAATCGCCGTATTTGTTATCAATTTGATGCAGTTTGATGACAAAAAGCACACAACAAATTGCATCAGGCAGGAACCCCGAACAAAAACAGATGCCCAGAAAAATGTTCCGATAAAAGTTGTGTTAAAGAAAAAGGAAGACACAGCTAGCTGATCAAAACTTACACAGGCTGATCAAGAGCAATCAACTGCTTTCTTTGGCTTTTTTTCTGGCTAAAGGGTACAAGAGGTCAGAGGAGATGAGGGAGCAGGATTTTGAGGTTTGTTTACTTAGAGAGCTGTTGTTTTGTGAAATGAAGGCGTTATTTGCAAGCAAAGAGGGCAACTATTTTCTTTTTTTTTCCTTTAAATTTTAAGTTTCAAGATGTTTACAGAGCCAAAAATGAAGCCCTATGTTTATGAGGTGCCATCCCTCTAGTTTATTGCTGACTTTGAAATCAGGCTATTGTAATAAGAAGACATCAAAGAGCAACATTTAGCAATAAACACGAGTTACATTAGCCACCTACTTCTCCCATGAAGTAAAAAAATCAAGAACAGAAAGAAAACTAAACACTTTCATCCTTGCATAGACTGTAATTTCTGCTTACATGTGAGATTTTCAGAACTGGGAAGACCTAATCAGGCATGCTTTATCAGTGAGAATGAGCAGAGGGCAAGAAAGAGGAGGAGGGAAAAAGTAAATGGTTTTGTGCTTGCTGACTTCATCTGGAACTTCAGAACTCTGCTGTCACATTCATGTCTCTGTTTCTTTGTTTCCTTTTTCTCCCCCAGTTACACCTTTCCTAGCTCACACAGCATTCTCTGGCTCTGCTCCCAGCCTCAGAGTGGCTGTCACTAGTGGCAAGAAGCCACCAAGCAGGCAGATGTTCTCTGCAACAAGTTCTCTCTTCAATGGCTTGCTCCGGAGCAACTCTGCTTCACTAAAATGATCAAGCTAGTGGAAAGTGTGAGATTTCATGTTCTGCTTAGATCTTGCTATTTCTCTCAAGAGAGAGTCACAAGAGCAAGACAGCTTCTCTTCTGTCTGCCCTTCATAGAAATCCCATCAGGGACACAATTTCACTAGCTTCAGCCCCAAACTTTTTCCCTGATTGACGACATGCCATACTTCCTTCTATTCCCTCCTTTTACTCTTCCAGAGAAACACAGCCATGCTTTAGTATCTTAAATGCTTAGTATAGTTTCTCTTACCAAAGAAAATGAGTGGTTCCCCTTCTTTTTCCTGCTTCTCTGACACAACATTTCACATTTCTGTTGGTTTAAAGAACAACCTTTGTAACTCCTTCAACCCTCTCCAGGGGTCTGCAAGGCTCAGCTAAGGAACACTTTTCTCTCTTCTGCATCTACTTGGAAAAGAAATTCTTCTCTCTCTGTTCCCATCACCGTCAGACCACTTTCTGCTCCTGAGATGCACCTCACAATCACTCTCACAGATACTTGGCTGTCAGCTCAAGGGCAACTTAAAGCCAAAGTTACCCTTTCCCCTGCCTCACTTGCCTTATTTCACAACTTTTGAGAACTAGAGCACTGCACTGCTTATTTTGCCTCACCGCCGCATGGCAGTCTGTGGAAATAATTATCCACAAAACCAATTTTGTCAGCCGGTTTGTTTGGAACCATCATCCCTTTCTTTGCCAGCCCTGCTCCAGTAGTTCCTCTCCTATCAGGTCACCCACGTAGCTGCTTTCTCCCTACCACCTCTGTCAGCGCTGCCTGCAAGCAGCGCACTGCCAGCCTTCCTCACTGCCTCACCTCCCGATATTGAAACCTCCAGTGCCACTCTCCTTCAAGAAACAATTGTTTGCAGGAAAGCAAAGCCTTTAAAAGAAATCTGTGATTTAAGTGCCCAGCCTACCTTTCCAAAAGCAAGTGTCCTCCTTTTTTATTCCAGTCCCCTGCATCTCTGGGAGCAAACCAAAAAGTCTGTTTGCAAATGATGCAGACTGAGATGGTCCTGAGCAACACACACTCTGTCACACCATGGAGCTTAAGCACAAACACAGCACAGGATGCATACATCCATGGCATGTTACCATCAGCATGAGGGAGAAAAAGAAGATTTAGCACCTTGCCACCCAGAGGGACAAAGCAATCTGGTTTGGTCAACAGCGAAGCTTCCTGCAGAAAGGCAGCCCTGCCCTACTCCAGGTCTCCAGCGAGAGCAAAACCACTTTCGGAACATTTACTGAGAGGTATCTACATGGATACAGGAAACCTGCAACCAGTAAGGGTCTGGCTGATTGCAAACTTATTTAAGAGCCTTTTAGCTGCCGCCAGAGGCTTCCCCATGAGCTCGGTGCCAGCAACAGCTGCAGAGAAGTAATTTGATGCAGATGCACGCACAGCCCTGGCCAGACCTGAAGGGGGACTGGGAACAGCTGTGCAGGACAGAAGCAGGAGGGATGGCACAAGGCTGGGTGGCCCTGGGGCTAGTGCACCTCACCAGCCATTTCTGCTTGAATGAACTTCAGGCATTTCCAATGGGAATACCTCTGTAAAGGGAGATTCTGACTTCACTTAGAGGAAGGCAACGTCTCCCAAGGTACATTTCATCTTTTAACTCATGGCCTGCCATTGCAAAGGTAATTAGAGGCAAGCACTGAATCCTTGGAAAACCTTTCTTGGTTCCTAAAAGCTCAGATTAAGTGCACACAAAGTCTCTCAGAAAGCGAATGATAAGGGACTACAGAGGAAGGCACTATTAATTGCACCTCTGAAGCACTCCTTGGAGGTGGCTAGTCCTGGAGCCTGTTAGACAGAGCTCCACAGGTATGTTAACCTCACACAGGAGACATTCCTTTCTGACTTGGCTGTAAACAACATTTAATTTTCTGAGGTGCTCTTTAAAGTTGAAAGGTCCATTGTTCAGTGTCCTTTAGGACTGTTTCAGTGTGGCGAGACTAAATTTGAGAAGACTACTCACATAAGACAGACTGGCTGGACGAAGTTTTAAGCAGATCAGAAATTCCCAAGTTACTAGACTAAAAAGTATTACAAACAGGAGAGAAGCTGGAGGGAGGATCAAGAATGGGAAAGCATGGGAATACTGGAACACAAGATGGCAGCTTTCTGGTCAGTGCCATCCATCCAGTTAGCACAGCTGGTACCCCAGCCCATACCAGTATACTTGCTTCAGGAACATTGTTGGAGGAACTACCA
Source organism: Pyrgilauda ruficollis (assembly GCF_017590135.1). Taxonomy (NCBI): domain Eukaryota; kingdom Metazoa; phylum Chordata; class Aves; order Passeriformes; family Passeridae; genus Pyrgilauda; species Pyrgilauda ruficollis. The sequence continues at coordinate 96,644 of NW_024525378.1, read as the reverse complement.
TCCTTCTGTGACAAGACAGACCTGAAACAATATCAGACCTGAGCACCAGAGCATATCCTCCACCACACCATGCTCTGTGACGCCACGTAGCTCAAAGCAGTGTTCCAGCCTTCCCTGCATGTCCTAAAGGCACTACTGCTCCCACAGCGCCAGAGAACAGATCAGAGAAGTGAGTTACACTGCGCTGGAGCTTACTGCAGCTGTCACCTGAACAGAACTATCCCAAGATGTCTTGTTTGTGCCACACTTTTCAGCTGAAAGGTTTGGCCTCTCATCTCTGAAGGGCAGCAAGCATGCACAGGACCCGCTGTTGCGGCTCAGCTGAAAGCTGTGGTCACTTTCTCTCATGGCACTTGCAGACAGACTCAGGGTTACTAGCTATAACCACTTCAGAAAGCTATCCTACTATGAAGAACAAATATCTGTTTGTAATGAGAGAGGAACCAGGAGTTGAGTAGGTGCTATTTAGCACATCAGAATAAGCACAATACCTGCTGTGAAAAGCCCAGCAAACTGGGAGGGAAAGGAACAGAGGCAACACTTCTTAAGAGATTGATGTTTACAGTCTCTTTCTCTTGACACGTTTTGCAACAATCCAGACTGTCTCAAGTTGCTATTACTGTGGCACGCTGTCTTCATTTGAGAGGGGGAAGCACTGCGGTTTTCTGAGTCCGTGCCACATTTGGTTTGCATATAATCAAATATGTTTTCAAGCTCAAAAACAGAAGTTAAATCAGATGGTTACAGGGCTTTTTACTGCACTTATTTTAGTTTTATGCCAGGTATGACAAGTATGACCTTAACTTGGAAGAATTTAAAGTACTGCTTAAAAACTTTAAGCAGACTTAAACTCTGTTTCAACATTCTGTAGAATTTTAAAAGAGTGCTGCTTTTTGATCTATTTTGAAGTGTGCTACGCATGGAAAACTTTTCTTGAAACTTCAGAAGGCCTGTACAGCTTCAGGGTTAGAGTGAAATCAAAGTACACAAGTCTGGAAAACACTATTTGTAGACCTCTGTCAGTTAACACCAGACAGTGCAGAACCAGACCTTTAAAATCTCTTTAGGGGGGGCTATTAAAAGTAAGCTTGCTCTTACTGCTATTGCTGCAGTTTTAACAGTGCTTGATGTTCCACTTTATACATTTCAAATACACAATGTACTTTATACATTTCAAATACACTGCCATAGCTGAACAGTCATGTTCAGCAAGTCATGCAATACCAGCAACTTTGGCAGGGAGGAAGATGCAAAAGGTTTAAACCATCGATCTTTATGTAACAGCACAAGCACACTTCTTTTAAGAAGGGGGGACAACACGTGAGCAGGACAAAGCACCCACAAGCTGTTTGAATGCTACATCTCTCTGCCAGCTGGGCAGGCTTGCTGAAGCACTGACTGCTACACGTGCTTCAGACCAAAACAGTCTTTCAGCTGCTAGTGACTTCGTAAGAGCAGGGAGCACAGCTGATCCCAAACATGCTTTTTGTCTTTGAACACCATAACAGTATCACGTCTACTCAGGACACATCAGAAAATGATTGAAAAATTATTAACAATCCATTTGCGGCATCCATCTAAACACCAACATTTAATGAGAGTCAAAACAGGATAGGAAAAGAGAGTATTAAAAAAGATGGTTACAATTAACTGGTTCTATTTATCTTAATGGGTTTGTTTATAGTAGTAGGATGTTAGTCACGTTATTGTTAATTTGTAAATCAGTTTGCAATGCAAGAAAACATGACAGTATTAATAAGGCAGAAATGTGACAGTCAGCACGTGAGTCAGGTAGCTGTGCTTTTACAATCCTCAGCCACTATCAGAAGTTCCATTGTCCGAGAGGGTTCATCAACAACAAAGGGTTCTTCTGCAAAGCACTTCTATCAGGGAATGACAAGTACATTTAGCCAACTTTGAAATCATGAAAATTAGTTCGTACTAGTACATACAGTTCACAGGAATTCATATAGTAGTAACAGAAAAACAGTACTCTGCTGCTTTTAAGCCAGAAACATGGACCTGTCAGTTTCAAAGTAAAAAAAAACAAAACCCAAACACACTTTCACAAACAATTCAAAATGCTATCATTTAAAGGCCCGAGGCAATCTTCTACTATTCCAAAATTTCTAAGAGATTGGAAAAGAAATACACATTTGGGCTGATAGTTACCCTCCCATTTGAAAAACTGCATGTAGTATTCAAGGGAAGAAAAAAACAAAATCTCCTTTCACTCAGAGCAAGACAAAAGAAGATTGGCTACATGGAGTTATAATTCAAAAGAAGTTCCACCACTAACGTAGGAATTCCTATTTTAAAAGCATTTGTTCTTCTGTAGGCTTATATTCACAAGCGAAGAAGCCTGTAACCTCTCTGTAAAGCTAAGGACAGAAAATGAAAAATAGGTTAAGAACTCTGCCTGTGGCCACAAGATCCCAAACAAAACAAACACAAAAAGCCCCACACATTGCAGGCACTGGAGCTCTTGGTAAAGGGAAAAAAGGGGAGAGAAAGGGTCATCTGGAAACCTTTTTCAGAGATTAGAGGCAGTTTCTTGAGAGGGGACAGATACTTCACTTGTCACCCGACAGAGAAAAGGAGCCAGTGAGTACTAGACACATGAGAATACAGTTGTTCTAAGCCAGCAAGCTAATGTGTTTTCAGATCCTGTCTAAAAGGGCTGAAACATTAATCCTGAGCTACAGAGACAACACCTAGATAAGAACGGAGCTTCTAATTTATTTTGTCATGAAAGATGGGATAGAAGGGCTAAGGTATAATTACAATTCAATTAATATTTTCTTATGACATGTGCCAACTTCTAAGCAGGTTTTTCTTTACCCTTCCTCTTTTCTATCTAGCAATAAGCTTTTAAGTGTTTTGGTTTTAGGCCAGCTCTCTGAGGATGAGGGTGACAAGAGAAAAAGCAGGGAGCTGGACAGAAGGGGACTTCTTAAAGAAGACAACTGCAGCAATTTCCACCACTGCCACGTCTGAAACAGAGGTGTGCACAGATGGCAGAGGATTTTCCCCTTCAGTATTTGCTGCAGCACAGAGACCCATTAAGCTTTTGTAGCACCTGCCAGTAACCCAGAGAAAAGTGACCTGGCATACAGCAGAAAGTACAAGACAGTGCCACAAAGCTCATCCTTCTGCAATGACAGAGCCAGAGAATATATCACTGCCAGTGTCTCCCCTACATAGTGACAGACATGAAAAGTCCACAGACACAAGAATCGTGGGCTGAAGCATGCTTTGGGCCACGTTCCCAGCAGGGGTGATGGGTCAGGATAGGTTCAGCAGAGCTGCAGGCTGGTTCAGACCCGCAGAAATCCAATCATCCACAAACCTCACAGGCCTACTGGACTAAAAAAGAGGAATACCGCCTGCAGGTTTTGGCCCAATGGCACAAGAAGGATGTTGAAAACTGGAATGAGTTCAGCCATCAAGATGCTCCCTCCTTCTCCTCCTCCTTCCCCTCCCCTCCCCTTCCAACACACAGATACACACACTCTGTTTTTAACAACCCTCTGGCACACATCAAGAACCTTATAACTTAAGGATACTTGGGGATTTCTTACCCAGCATAGTACTTAGCACTGACAAACTCTCCCCTTTCAATAATCAAGGGCACAAACTGACTTTCAATAACTTGTTTTTTGGAGAAAATGAAAGAAATTCAGAAAATCCAGAAAAATCAGATTTCACAGGAGCCATTTTTGAATTGTGACTAATGCAAGACACCAGCAGGATGCTGGTTTATCCTTAAGGAAGGAACCACCTGGTTATCACAACAGAGGCAGGGATATCAAAACCCCAGCATCTGCAAACTATCTCCCATCCAACACCCCACAACCATTTTTTCCCAGAGCTCCTCCTGATCAAACTCAATCTTCAGAGGAGAAAAGCTATTTCACACCATTGTGTAAAAGCAGCACTCTCTCACACTCAGCTCCTCTGCTAAAAGGGATTCCACCTGCCCACGGACTGCCACTTCCCCAGCCTTTGAAAAGCCACCAAGAATCCCTTGATCCCCAGCCAGCAGCATGCCCTGGCGCAGAGGCTGAGCTGCACCCACCTCCGCTCACCTGGCAGCCTGTGCTCTCAGGCGATAGCTGCAAAATCATGAGTTCTCAGACTCAACTTTCAAGTTCTCAGGCAAGCCCAGGCAGGCCTCATACTTACAAAACACAAGCAACTAAGTGTTTAAAAGGTTGACTACGTAGGGCTACCAAAAGTAGCATTACTGAACCTTTTTGTTCCCCCAGCCTCAGATAGTCCATGCAGACAAAAAAATCTCAACGCTCTGTATTTCTAGATGATTACAGCACAGCAACTCAGTGATCCACAGGGACAAGGCTGCCAGCATCACAACCCATCCTACAAGAGCACCATGTCTTTGTGAGAGTTACAAGGTTTTTATACAGCACCTCGCCAGGTACCATTAGCCAGAGCTTTTCACCGGAGTTCCTTCAGATCACTGAAGAGTAACTCTGTGAGAGGGAGCCTATGAGCTTTACAAGCAAAATAAAACTATCTTGTAATGTCAGCACTGACAGCCTGCTACATCAACAGCTTAGCTGTTATTGTGCCCAAGTCATGCTAACAGTAAAACTCACCAGCACCAGGAAATTCAACAGCACAGCTTCCACTGACACATGCTGCAGGTTCACAGATCATCGCTGGGTGTAGGCCCTCAACAGGGTATTTTCAATTTAGCTTCTATTTTAAGTTTTCTTCCAATGCAGTAGGGATCTCCATACTAATTTCTGGGCCATCAGCAGTGACAACCCTGAGCTACAGGAGGCCTTCAGTCCCACCCATACAAGCTAATTTTCCTTCCCAAAAATCTGCAATCATTCTTAGGCTTACAATCTCCCTATACATCACTCTGTGTCTATAGAACCAGGTAGGATTCACTTACAGAATTCCTGCAGCTGTAAGGGAAGCTATGAGCCCTTTATTACAAGGTTGCTTTCCAGTTGTTACTAGAACAAACTCAAGCTATGGCAACATTGAAGTAGAAGAGAGAGGATGAACTTAAAAATTCTCATATGTGGTCAAGGCTTTAGTTTAACACTCATAGAATGTAAGGGGTATAATTCAGAAGACAGGATCTGGAGCGTTTGGGAGCCACAAGGAATGTTGTGGGTGGGTTACATCTTAGAACCAGTAGTAGCCGAACCAACACTTTCCAGCTATGGAAGCAGAATGGAACTTTCTAGGTCAGTTGAGCCCTTTCAAGTGGCAGCAGCAGGTTAGGAAATAAGGGCCTGAACCCACATATCAGGTGCCATGTTTAGAAATTATTGGAGGCTCCCTTGGATACAAGGTACTTCTCCCACTGAACCCATCTCTGCTCTATGTATTGCTCAAGGCCATTTGATCCAAACACAAGTTTTAACAGCAAAAATGAGCAGCACCAAGCAGAGAGTCCCCAAAGACATCACCTCCAACACCATCTCAGCAGGTGATCAGGGACTCTGGGAAAGGTTAACGTTATCCATACTCTATTTATGCATTGCTTACACCTTGCCTGTTACATGTGTATAAAACACGGACTTTTGGGGAGATTTCTCAGTTTTGCTTGAATGCAAAATTCTTGCTCTAAGAGGCACAGGCAAGATTTTGATGTGCTGGTTCAACAGAGAGCGACCAAAGTCTGTCGACGGGAGCTGAGCACGACCAATGTCACGCACGGCCACCCGACACCATGCTATGCGGCGGCCAGCTCCGGCAGCCCTGCCGATCTCGGCTCCTGCCCCAGCACCACCAGCGTGCACAAGCTGACGCCGGTGCCGGCATCCCGAGACAGCCGCCGCAGGAGGGGGAAGCTTCCCGCAGGTCTCCCTCTGGCTCCTGCGGCTCGCACCTACGGCAGCACCGGCGGGGGGACCCGGCCCTTCTCCCTCCCGCTCCTCCGCTCCTCTCCTCAGAACGCGTCGGGGCACCCATCCCGCCCACCGGGAGCCGGTCGGAGCACCGGGGGCTGAAACGCCCCGGGGCGGGGCGGGAGCGGCACCGCCGCCGCTCCTCCCGGTGCCCCCGGGCCGAGCCCCAGCCCGCCCGCCAGGCGAGGCCAGCGGCGCTTCCCGAGCCGCCCCACGAAGTTACCGCCGGAGTCCCCGCGGCGGAACAAAAGATGGAGCGGGAGCGGCGGGCGCCGCGCCGGGAGCGGGCGGGGAAGGGTCGCGCCGCCGCCTCGGCCGGGCAGGGGCGGCCGGCCGGGAGCTGCGCCCGGAGCGCTGGTCCCGCCTCTCCGCCGGCCGCCGCCAGCCCGTCCCCGCTCTGCGGGATAAGCTGGGACTCGGCTCCGGCCGCACCGGGCGGGGAGGGGAGACACGGGGGAAGGGGGCGGGGGGCTCCATTCATTTTCGGGAGCACCACCGGGAAGGGGCGCTCCCGGCCGAGGCCGCGCCGCGGTCTGCTCACCTTACTCTTCACTTCCACCGCGCTGCACTCCAGATACCGCAGAGTCTGAGATTTGTTGAAACTCCGGTTCATCTTCCCGGCCCCGCTGCCTCCCCTTCCCGCGCCGCCGCCGCCGCCCGCACGAGCCGCCGGCCCCGCTCGCGCCGCGCTCCGCTCCCGCGGCCACTTTGTTCCCGGCGCGCGCGCGCCAACGGCAGCGGCGGCGGCCGGCCCCCCCCGCCGGTGGCTCCCCGGGTGCCCCCCCCCCAGCGCTCGGAGGTGCCCGCTGTGCGCCACAAAAGAGACCCGCACAAACTTTTCCAGACGGCGCTGATTGTTCTTGAAAGAGGGTTGGGATGTGAAAAGTGCTGCGAGTCATTAATTTGAGACCACAGAGCACCAGGTTTGGGAGGAGAGTTTCCACCACGCCCTTCTTGAAATAAATCGGTGGACTGCCTCCCTCTGCTAGCAGCTCTCACTAATTAGGTAGGTTATTAATTTGAGAATCTCGAAGGAACTTAGCTTCTTTACGTCTTCTGCCGAGGATCTTTTTAATTTTAACAGACCTTTTTCCTTCAGTCAGCATCTTTTAGTCAGTGGGAGCCTTTGAAAGGGGTATTTTTTTCCTACACAATCCTGCCCAAAACATCAAGTCGTGATGTACAGAAGCTCAGGACACGGCACAGACCTGTGCAACCAGTTTCTGCTGCTCGACATCTCCTAGGATCGTCTGCCCGTCTAAGCAAGGAGCACAAAGTCCTGACAGACATTAAAAGCCACCCATCTCTTCTCCAGGCTTGCTGGGCAGGTGTCAGTGGCAGTGATGGGAATAACCACGAATTTAGGGGCAAAAACCAACCACTGAGTTGACTTTTCATGTGACTCCAAGTAGGAGGATCAAAGCACATGCCCCAAATACAAACCAGCTCCATCTTATTGGAAAATGGACCTGAAATGAACGTTTGCCACATGTTCTGGGCTTGCACTGTGTTTGGAAGGCTTGCTGTAAGTTAAACTGCAAAAATAAAGTCTAGAGAGCTGAGAAAGGAAATGTTTGTATGAACTTGCTCTTTCCTCTTTTCATCTTAGCACGAGCAATGCAGCAGCTTTGCTTGCCTGCTGTGATGGCCAAGGCCAAGCTGTGGAGATAACAGCATCCCCGGGGTGCTCAGAGGCTGAACAGCCCTTTTGGCATGTTTCGATGTAAAGATGGATCTTGAAATCCAGCAGCTGGATCTGTATGATTTAGTGCTTCAACATCTGGAGCAACAAGGCCAGTTCACTGGCATGAAGTTAATCAGTGGCTGGAGGACTGGTCTTCAGTCCAATTTTTTGAAATTTTTTTGTTTCAATTTCTTTGGTCTGTTTTTGGGTTTGGTTTTTTTGGGATTTTTTTTTTTTTGTTAGTTTTTTTGAAGAAAAAAAAGTTCTCAATAGGAAGAAACCAGCAAGCAATTTTAGTCTTAATTTTAAATTCTGTGCTTGTTGCATTTGTGATGCCCATTTGAGAAGTACACATTAAACTTACTTGACTTTTATTTTATGCTTACTTCAATGTTTCATTACCATCTATTTTATATTAATAAAGACTCTTCAAACTAACAATGCTACTGAGTTGTGTGTAACCAGAATGAGAATTCAATGAAAATGAATTATATATATATATATATTTGGGTGAGATAAAAGCTGGTAATCCATACTGAATTAATAAAGAATGAAGATGCATGTTTCAAAGCACAAAACAGGGGTTTATTTACCAGCAGAGCTAAAGGGATTTCCACTCTCCCTTCCCCAGCCTTTGCAGATCCTGTTCATATTTCCACCACCACATGAACAGACAATTTTCTTCTTCTCATCTACCCTGTCTTTGAAGCTAAGAGGTATATTGAGGACAAAAATTACTTTATTTGAGGAGTGGAGCTAATATTTTTTCTGTTCTATCCTACAAGAATTTAGAAATGGTAGATTACTGCTTCTCCTTTTTGGCCTTGCACTAAACACTTATTCTAGAAACAAGGTGAATACACTAATATGAAGAACTATGCCTTTATATCTCCAAAAAGGCGATTGGTAGCAAAAATTCCTTTCAAATTACTTCAAGAAAATCTGATTTCTGCTGGTTTTTTCTCAATCTGAGTTAAATAACCATAATTTTGTAGGTCAGTGTAGACACCTTTAAACTGCTCTGATCTGAGAAATTAACAGCTTCTGGATAGCTTATTAATTAGGCAAAAATTGGGGGTCATGTGTGAGAAACTGGCTGTATTATTTTGTTAGTAGAAAAATAGAATATTATGCAAGTATTTATAAATCCGGTATGATTTATCAATATTATTTCTTAATAGCATTTAATAATTTATTAAAAGTGAATGCTTCTCAGTCAAACCTCCCTGAAATCCAACTCAGTCCATTCTTGTAAATTCTCTAAGATACACTTCCCTTTTCGCTATTTCCAAATTAGTTGCAGCTTTAGTCTATTTCCTCCGGAGCAGAGCTGAGGCACGACTGGGACAGCTTGACAAAATTCCTTTTTCTCCTGCCTCCCCTCTCCATGCCCGTGCTGTGCTGTATGGAGCAGTGACCTGGGCTCCGCGCACCAGCAGGAGCCAAAGCACCAAGGCTGCTCCCAGGATACCCCAGCCAGGGCTGAACGAGGAGCTGCAGCCCCTGCCAGCTGTTTTCCTCCTCAGACTGGGTCACAAAGATGGTTTTCATTTAACTGCTTTTGCTCAGCCACCTTTCAGGGTTTGTTTTTTGGTTTTTTTAGTTTGGTTTTTTTTCTCATCGCTTGCCAAGGGCACAGCATTCCTTTGACAATTTCTATAAATCTTCATCTGTTTTAGTAATCTGTGGTTACTTTACCCTGTTTCTGACCTGAAGAGCTTTTAAATCACCGTTTCTTCCCATGTGCCTGTCTCTCATCCCTTTCTTGAAGCTTTGTTCCCAGATGCATGTGGAAGGTGGGGGGCACATTTGCTGTCACCCAGCCCCTTCCTGCATGCAGCACTTCACCAAATACTCTTGTTTCTTGCCCCAAACTGGGCAGGGAAGCCACAGTGTAGAGATTCTAGCAGGCCATTTAAAAAATATTCAGATTTTCCTGTTTCCACTGCTTCTTATTTACCAGACCAACAAAAAGTGCTGCAACATGTGCCAGACTCACATTTCTGCAATTTCACTCATTCCTGCAATACTGGTTTTTAGCTTGCAAGGGGCTTCCCTCTGAATTGCTGTGTGCCTCCTCAGTATTAACAAATCATCTACATGCTCTGAGAGAAAAAAATACCCCAGACTCACATCCAAGGAGTTCTTTTCCTAACTCTACACCCTGCATTGAACTTGCAAGAGTTACTAATAGCACATCCGAAGGGCTTGGGGAAACTGCTGAAACAACAGACTGGTTTTGGTTTCTTTAAATGTAAACCAAAATGAAGCATAGCACGAATAAGGGAAGAAGGAGGATGACAGCTATTGTTTTGCTTGTAGCAAGCAATGTTCCTGCCACAGTGAAGATGGTTTCTACTTCATCAAACACAGGATACAATGCCAGGGAACATCCAGTGCCCTAGTGCAGGAGTTACCTAGAGGGGAATAAGACAAATAATGCCACCAGCCATAACAGTAATGAATGCTCCAGAACCAGAGACCAGATGCTCCAATGGTTTTCCATTGTTTCATCCCTTGTGGCAGTGAAATATTTTCTTTTTCTTTCCTTTTAAGAGCTTTTGCTTTCCGGCCTACAAAAGACGTATGTGCATTTAAGAGGAGAAAGAGCAGAGAGAGGGCAGGATTGTTCTCAAGGCATGGGGAACTTGGTGCTCCTTTTCTACCAGGAATGATGAAGCATTTGAGGAAACATCGTTGTGACTACTACAAAGCACTTGAAGAGGGGAGACCAGAGCAGTAGTTGGGGGAATGGCACCTGCTGAGCTGCATGCAGAGCTCAAAATCAAGCACGAGGATGAGCACTTGCCGTTGCAGCTCCCAGTACTTATCCAGAGACATGTGACAGGGGGAGCGGATGGAGGTCCCCAAGCTGTCTGCACACAGGTACTCTGGCTTCAGCAGATCAAACCAACGTGCTCTTGTGTCACCTGAAAATTTTCCCATTATTTCCCATATTATATACCCAGTTATGCTTTGACATGTATCAGTGTGAAAATAATGTAGGAAAGCTGCCAGGATACCGGAATCTCAGCAGCCGAACTCTGAGCATCACAAGAGAGGGAGCAAGGTGAGTTATGGGATCATGTGTCTTTCTTCCAAATTACACTTCAATTGGGATTAAAAACAGCAGTGCTTTTCAAGGATGGGAAAGGTGAGTTTTGTTGCCAGACATGAGTTTAGGATTGGAAGGAGGGAAGAGAGAGGATCATGCTCCTTATTCTGCATCCAAAATATGCTTTAACTACATGACTCACAAGGATTCAATTTCCTATGAAATACAAAAATATTCAAACTTTATTTGTTCTGTACATGAATCTGCTGAATTTAATGATCTTTAGCGCCCTTTCAATTGCTTTGATTCTTGGTTTTCTGTTCTTTACCAAGGAGAAAAACAGGAAAAGCAATAATGTTTCCCAGATGTCATTCACTGCAGCAGAGAAATAGATGTCATCCCCTCCCAGTGTCCAGAAGTAAGTCCTTCTACTTCCATATAGGTAAAAAACTTTGTTTACAATATGCTGCTCTGCAGATAGCAGGTACTCATGATGTTAGAATGGTTACTGCAAATACTTTTAAAATATTATTGATTTAAAGGAAGTACTGCTGATCACAGGCCTAGGATGTGCAAGCATCTGCCTCATTCTCCTCTACATTTATTGCTGGTTCTACTTCTACAGGAAACTGAAGCACAGTTGGAAGTTGGCAAGTGCAACACACATCTTCTAATTAGTCCAGTGCTACCAAATAATTTATGCAGATGGCATCATCTTTATCTTCCCAAGCACTTTTTCTGTTTGAATCTATGAATACTGGAACACACTGTGACACTGGAGTAATTTTTCTGCAGTAGTTACCAAATTTTCTAGTGCAGTTGAGCTGACCAGATCTGGAAAGAAAATTAGTGTTGCTAATTTTCAAAGTTAATGTCTTCTGGAGAAAACTGGTATCATGAAGATATAATCACGCCTTCCTTTGAAGTGCTTATCTAACTTGCTCAGCGAACAGAGAATCCTGCCTCTGGAACCTTTCTGCCATTCTTCTCAATCACAAACTGGCTTTAATCTCGTTTTGATAAAAATTTAACCCATCTGAATGCCATCTACCATCTTTTTTTCCTGGCAGCTGAAGTGTAGGGTCTGGTAACAGGGTAAGAGAGTATGAATTTTGTGCAGAGTGGCTCACTCCCTCACCAAGAGGGTGAGGACAGAGAGGTTTTTAGCTTTGCATGGAATGCAATTAACTGCAAGGAGCAACCAGAATCTTTGTGAGAATATAATTTATTGAGAACTTCCACTTGGGAAGTGACTGAATGTCACCTTTAATAAACAAGCCCAATATTCCCAAATTGCAGCTTTAGGCAATTTGTAAGGCACTATGTCTAGCTAGTAAGTCAAGCCCTCTCAGAAGCAGTGGTTTGTGGTCTCACCTGCTAATAAAGGAAATAATAAGAAACCATCCTAGCCATGCGAGTCATACAACAAATAAATCTTGTCTGTTTGCTTACTGACTTGAATTCCTAAAAATTGTAACAAGCTGCAGCGGAAAGCTTCTTAGTAAAAAAAAGGTAAAAAATTGTCAGATGACTTTTTAAGTCTGCTCTGTGCAAAATTTTTTGGCAGATCTGCTAGACCAGTGGCAGTGTTAAGATAAAGATAGATCAAAGATGTCATTCTTGATTAAAAATAATAATAAAAAAATATTACAGGGAAAGGTCACATATTCACATAGCAAACTCCATCTGATGTTTACTGCACAGGCTGTATCAGGCTGAAATCACCTGATCCTGTCAGAACTACTGAAGCAAACTCCTGTACGGAAAGGCACTGTGAAGCTCTAATTGGCTGAGACTGGACATAATCTCTTCTTCACCCACCTGATTTGCAAAGAGATTTGCCAAGAAGCAGCTTACTACACTGGAGATGTCCTTCAACATGCCTTTGTGCCCTGCAAATGCTGAAATTTGAATCATTTGTGCACAATCAATCCTTTCCAGAGCTTTCAGTGAAGGCAAACAGCCTCATGTGAGGCTTGAAGAAGTCCTTCAGAGCAGCTGTTTAGAAATGCATGAAGCATGAGGCACATTATATTCTCTTCCCACAGGCTGAGGGCCAGATGTTCAGTGGGTGTAAAGCAACAGAGCCTCAGTGTGGCTTTTTTGGGGGGCCACAGTGATTTATACCACTCTAGAATCTGGCTCTTTGTGTTTCAGCCAATTGACTTCCCCAACCTCTGCTGCTGAAGAGCATGGTTTTGTGAGGTGAGGAGGGATGGCAAGTGTTCAGGATTACTGGCTGAAGGTGCTGAAAAGAGAAATCTCTCCGAAGACTCCTGACACCACTTCTCCAGGCCAGATTGCTGAAGTAAGCACAGGTTTTTGGTTGTGAAGCATTTAAATATTTTCCTTCCCGTGTTTCTGCTGCTAGCAATGTACGTAGACTCTTTATATCTGTTTACTCCCAAAGCAAGTTCACTTTTCCGTCCACTTAAGATCAGGAAATGGGAATATTTCTAAGTAGAGGTGATGTTCCTGTGTTTTTGTTCCCTTCATAACTTGCATTTTCCTGAAACATAAGTGAGAATTACTCACGGGAGTATGGATTTCAAAATCAGACCTTTTGGTCATTTTGACAGTGTCATGGGAGGAAAAAACTGTTTCCCAGAACCAAACAATTTTATTGCATTCCAGAATCATGTGCAAAACAGGGATCCCATCTGTTCAACAGCATTCCCACTAAGTACAGCTCTGCCTGTAGCTCACCAGAATAAGCAGCTCAACAAAGGAGCCTCAGTTTTCAATGATAATGTTTTCTTCAAAACAGAAGACACCAATAGAAAGGGCTTCCTAACAATTTGCACATTTGCCAAGATGTATTTTTCTTAAATACTGTTTTGACTGCTAAGGGCACTGCAGAGTAGTAGAGCACTAGAGCATCCACTTGTAAATTAAGCTTTCTCTGTGATCAGTTTTGACAATTCTTCCAAATCCACAATAAATGAATAAAAAAAATATTAAAACCCCATTAATCTCAGAACTGATGTATTAAAAGTGGGCTAAAATAGACTTCTTTGTTTTTTTCCTTTGACAGCTTGAAGAGTTTTGAATAATGGGTGCCCGATTGCAGCACTCTAGGTTTAGGCTAGTTTACCAGAACAATTCTGCAATAAAAAGATTATTAAATAAAAGAGAAAGGATTTAATTTATGAGATTCCTCTAATTGAAGATTGGTGCCTGGGATTTTTATCATCACCATGAACATCAGCAAGTTTTGCTTAGTGCAATGAAGATCTTATGGAAACCCCAGATCAGAGTTTTATAGTTGCTTAATTCTGCATATCTCCATTTCTAAGTGTCTGCTTTGAGTTACTTCAAAGTCCTCTTAACAGTTTTTCCATCTGACTGAGATTCCCTTGATAGTTCTGCTTGCGCTTTTCCTTAGAGAACCTGATCTGAAAAATGAAATGCAATTTCAATGCTTGCTTGTGGAAAGGGATCGTTGTTGGTCTGGGGAGTCAGCTTTGCTGGTGCACATGCTTTGCCTGTGGGTAAAGAGTGATGCCCACCAAGCCTAGTTTGCCCCAACCTCCCTTGTTTCCAGGCTGGAGGAGCCTGGAAATACTTTTACCCAGCTCATGGATAGTAGCAAGAGGGCTGGAAGGAAGATAACTTTCAAGACAGAGGCTGAGGTTGTTTTCTCCTTTCCTGTAAAGGTTCAGAGGGAGGGCAGGATGTCTCTCAAGCCTTATTCCACCCTTTTTGCCCAAAGTCCACCTGAGTATGTCTGGTGTATCAGCATGGTTCTGCAACAGAGCCACCTCCTTCCTGCAGTCCTCCTATACATACAGCTCTGGGATCACCTCCAGAGGGTGTCAGTACCCTGGATCTCCCAGGATGTTTCTCACAAGACATAGATATTACAGCTGTCACCCACTGCACAGGTTTTCATGCTGGCTGGGTTTTACCATGGTGCAGACAGTTCAGTGTGAGTGGGTTGTAGGGTGCAATGGAGCTATGTCTGGCTTTGACTCCTTGGATTCAGCTGTAGGTGCAGGTGTCATGAGGGCACATGCTGGGAATGACAGAGAGGTACAACCCATGGACAACTAAGAGTCATTCCTTGCCTGCCTAATGATTCATTTGAGTATGGGTGTCTTCAGAAGTGCATCCATGGTGAGCTCCCACGTTTGTGAAAGGGAGGAGGCACTTCCTGGGCAGTGATGTAGAGACAATAACAAACATTGAAATTCTTCATGATTTTCATCTTTGTAAGAAAACTTTGTTAGGATTTTGCAGGGGCACTGGATGTAGTCTGTTAATTTTATCAACAACAGGTCAAAACTTGTTGATGATCTGTCAGGTGGGAGTGCACCTAATGGCTAAAGTGGAGAGGCCAGCAGAGGGTTTGGGATTTAGGACTGAGTAGAGGTATAAACTGGTCCCTCGTCTTCTTCATTTGTAAATCAGAATGAGGGGAAATAGCTGTAACTCTGCATCACAGGCTTAGCATGAAGCTTAATTATCTTGTGTTTATGACACCCTGCCAAAAAGGTGTTAAGTTAATTAGAAACGTAACTCTTACATCTGTTCAGGGCTACTCCGCTGGGGCCACAACCCTTGATTAAGATTTCTAGCAGATGTCACAATGCAAATAGCAATGACTTGTAAGTGGGAGTACAGTAATGAGGAGCACGAGCAGCTCTCCTCCCCCTGAGGACAGGTACACTCATGCCATCGCTGCTGCCCACACACCCTCGTGTTGAGGTCCCTTCAAGGGATCCAGCCCCACACCACGGTGCTGCTCAGCTCCATGTCCAGAGGGGAAGGGAGACTATGCTCAAAAATGGTGTTTTATGATAATCATGCAGCCTCTGCAAAGCAGATTAATCTGTTCCATGCCTTCTACCCTCACTGCAGGCAACTGCAAGAGAGAGGAACTTGCTATTGGGAAGCACACTTTACTGACACTGTTAGGGAGCAGAGGGACATCACTTGCATTTTTTGGAACAATGGCCCTTTTCCCACAACTGCCTTGGCTTTTGTTCCCTTTGCACTGGCGCCATGCAGCTGGCTAGGATCTGACATTATTCCCCTGAGTTCCAGGAGAAAGCAGTCCCTGGAGAGTGGGTGTTTGGGAGGAGTCAGCATAATGTTGATGGGCCCCAGTTGATATTCAGGGGGAAGTGATGGTATTTGGTTTTAGCCTGCTCCATGCTTCAAACTCGAAATTTGTTAGAAAAAATGCCTGTCTGCAGAGCAGAGATCCAGTCTATTTGTACCTATGGTGCTTGATATAGTGGCGGGCATGGACAGGACACTAGGTAAGTGCTGGGAGCTCAATGGTCTGGATCCAGGCAGGAGAACAGATATAAAACAGGATCATGTAAATAACAACTGCCTTCATTACTCTCCTTCCTCTCCAGAGCAAGTCAGTCCTTTGCATCAAGATGAATCTTGGTTCTCCTGCTCTGTTCTTCCCCTATAGCTTCTCTAAAGTTCCCCTGCCTCCTTTGCTTCACTGCATTCCTTCTCCTTAGCTGGATGTTTTTTCTTCTGTTGCAGCCTGGAGCTGTTTTCCACCAAGCCTGGGGTCCTTGCTGTTCACAGGACTGATGGGGCTTTTACCCTGCTAGGGTGCCCTGGCCTAGCATGACCTAGGCTAACCAGGCCATGTGAGTGGCTAACCAGGAAAGGTTTTCTGCAAATTTAACCACTCAGATCTCTGAAAGTTGTTCAGACTAGGACTCCTCACACGTTTGGAAGAAATTAGGTGCATGGCAATGGCGATGCCATCAGTCTCATACTCAGTGTACTCAGCAAAACACAAAGTAAAAATGTCATCTGCATGAATACAATCTTTCTCTTAGGTCTTGCTACTGTTAATAATTTCCAAATGAAAGATCATACAATTTATTTCTTTTAAATATGGGTAAAAGGTACCTTCCCTAGCTTCTTCCTTGGCAATGGTAGAGCTGTTTTGCCTGGGAGAAACAATATAAAATAATCACAAACAACCCCCTCCAAACCACAAAAATCCCGAACTGAAATCAACTCCCAACAAGACTTAACTAGCCTGAGGTAGGCACCCGGGGAAGATTTCAGCTTGCTCACTTTTGGCAGTGCCGTAAGGAAGCAGAGGCAGGATCTCATGCCAGGAAATGCCAGGCAACCTGAACCTGAGGCAGGCTGCTCCTCTTGCCTGCTGAGCTGGCCTGGACACTTGGCACTTCATTCCAGGTGCGTTGGCTGTGGATGGCAGGTAGCCTCTCTTATGGATTCTTGCTGGCAAGCCTGCACCTGAAAAGCAGCGCAGCGACTTTTTTATTTAATGCAAAGCAGTTTGAAGCATGTGAAGTAGTAAGGATGACATGAGGCCTTTTGGGTAATCACTGTGCAGAGACTTGGTACCTGGATTCTGAAATAGCAATTTCCTGGGACATTGATTCAGTGCTAATGGGAAACACAAATGGACTCCTGGGTTTATTAGGAGGGGAAGGGCAAAGCTTCAGCAATGTCATTACATAAACCCACAGTGAATATTTCTTAGTTATCTGGTGTCTGGTCCCAGCCCCATCTCTCAAAGGTGGCACAGCAGAATTTGAAAAGGTGCATAAGGAACCAACAAAGCTGGCCACAGCTGTGATACAGCTTCTGTAGTACAGAAGATGAATTGAAGTTCTGCAGTCTGGGAAAAAAAAGAAAATACTGAGAGGAGAAACTGGAAAGGATAAAAAACCATTAAGTGAATTAATCACAGAATGCTTTGGGTTGGAAGAAACCTTAAAGACCATTAAGTTCCAACCTCCTGTCACAGACAGAGATACCCTTCACTGGACCAGGTTGCTCAGAGCTCCATCCAACCTGGTCTTGAACACTTACAGGAATGGGACACCCACAATTTGTCTGGGCAACCTATTCCTGTGCCTCACCACCCTCAGAGTAAAGAATTTTTTCCTAATACCTAATCTTAACCTACTTTCCATTTGTGCTGTCATTACATGTCCTTGTAAATAGTCCCTCTCCATGTTTCTTGTGGGCTCCCTTCAGGTTACTGGAAGGACACAATTAGGTCACCCCTAAGCCTTCACTTTTCCAGGCTGAACAAAACAAATTGTCTCAGCCTTTCCTCATAGGAGAGGTGCTCTATCTCTCCAGTCATCTTGGTGGCCCTGGACTCACTTCAAGAGGTTGTTGTCCTTCCCGTGCTGGGGACAGGAAGGTGAATAATGAGTAGTTATTGGAAGTTGCTCATAAGACAAAAATCAGGAACCTTCAGTTGGAGATTTAAAGTAAAGAAGAGAAAACATTTTTCCCCATAGCACTTCATTAAACAGAGGGATGCTGTAGGATGCTGTGAAGGCTAAAAGATTAAATTAGTTCTAAAAGACTTAGGGAAGACACACTGTCAGGGCTAATAAACACAGAGCTGCAGGTATGTTCTTTAGGTCTAGAAACCTGTCTGCCAGCTGCTAGAAGCCAGAACAATACACGAGGAGGAGCAGTACCATATGCTGATCCCAATGCTTAATTTTTTTTATTTTATTTATTCCTTTTGTATTCAATGCTAACATTTTTCTGAGGCTGAGTGGCATTGCATGTAAGGTGGTTGCTTTACTTACAGTGCAACAAGTGTGAAAATGCACCATCTATCCTTTGAGGCAACTGGGAATACAGCATGTCCAAGACAGGGTTCTCTGGGTTGGAAGTTCATTAACACCCCATCAGCAGGACTACATCAGGCATCATTTTGTACTGTTGATTTTCTACAAGTAGCTGCTTGGAGCATGAGTCCTTTCCAGCTAGGTTTGGTGGGTTGTGCTTCCTTAGGAAGGTTACAGTATATAAAATAGCCATAAGCAAGACAAGTACCAAGAGTGCTTTGGCTGACTGCTGGTCTTTTCTCTTCATAAAAAGGATGAAATTGGAGTAATGTGCAACATGTTTTAAATTACTTTGCGTAGTTGCCTCAAAACCATTTCTTAGGGAACGATAATTCTTGGAAGTGTCAGAATGCTAAGAATTAATACTGATAAAACCTACATATTTCTTCCTGGGGATTCTCATGGGAAATGTCTAGCTTTGCTATTTAAAATTATTTTTTGAAAAATGTGCTATCAGTTAGATGTTCTGGAAATAGATTAAGTAAAGGAGTGGGTGACAGGCATAAACATACAAAAAGAATGGTGAACCCTCTGTCAATAAGCTTGTCATGTGCAATTTGAGTACTCCTGAGAAGATAAGCAGTACCTTGGTACCTGTGAGTTTTTAAGCCAGCCACTAGATTACAGAAGCAGGCCTCCTGGTTTAAATCAGCTTCAAAGTGAATGACTGAAGAGTGATCCTGGAAGCAAAAAAAAAATCTCCAAAGGTATATTTTCTCTTTAATACACTGCCAAGAGTTTTCTCTACAACAGGAAGAGTTACTTCACAGGAACAGGGAAGCCAGGATTGGCCCTCCAACATAGTAGCAGGAAAGTTAAAATGTGAAATTATGCTGCTAATCAGCCTAAGACAGTTGGCAAGTCATTATCTCCTGTCAGAGAAGCTGGGAAAGCATGTGAGGAAGAAGGGCCTGTGCTGCCTGCAAGACAATTTTGTCTGCTAATGAACCTGTATGAGTGAAAGAACATCAAAAACAGGCCAGGAGTCCTTGTTTGTTTATTTCTTCCTGTAGGAATTTGTCTGAAGCTCTGTAGGACCCTGCTGTCTGCTGCCTTCGGGTTCCATCCAGATCATCCCACCTCTGAATAAAGGACCTCAAAGCTGTTGCTGATGGAAGTAGGAGGCTTTAGACAATTGTGCCTTTCAGATACCCCACATTTTGCCTCCTCTGCTGTCCACCATCCCTTTGTTGTGAGGTTGCTGATGGCACTGAAGTGACTGCCGTGGCTGGGCAGAGTCTGACACAGCATGGAGCAGCTCCTTGCTTTTACCATGGCATTCCCCACCATTGTTCTTCTCTGTATGGAAGCCTGGGAAATTTTGATTCACCTCCTTGTTTCCTCAGCTGGGGACAACCCTGCGGCCTTGTGATACCAATAAGACTTCCTCCTCTTAGAGAAGAAAGCTGTGGGAAATATTTTCTTCTGCCTTTTCAGTGTCAGGACATCAGACCAGACTGTATCCACCTGCTCAAGTTTCAGAGCAGGACTTTGATACCAGACCCCACATCATGATAAGATTTTCCTCCAGCCTTTAAGATCATACTACAAGGAACTTACCATTCCTCCTTCATCCACATTTACACATCATCTTGTCATTTCCTAATACAAGATTTTCTTTCCTTCAGGCCATAGATCACTTACTGTCCAAGTGCCTTGTGTTTATTTCATCAAGTCCCAATATCTGACTATTTTTCCCATTTCCCTGTCTATTTGGGTAATCTGATATAAACCATTCTCCATGCTGTTTCTAAGAGGGAGGCAAAGCTCTCCTGCAAGTAAAGCTTTGACTCATTCTGGCACTTTCATGCTAACTTACAGTAGGTCTGCTGCAGAGTGACTGACTGTCACTCCATCTTCCTTAAACTTTAGAAGATGGAGAAGTGGAGATCAGCAAAGATATTCAGGGCTTCCAGTGAGGATGAGGCAGATCTTGGTAGACAGTAAAGCCTGACCCAGAATTATTCTGGGTTGTATATACATATAACAGGATTCAAATTTTCACTAACATTTGTCAGAGGTTTTACCATTAATATCACCCTTGACAGGGCAGAGAAAGCACCATTACACCCAAAAGACCAAGCAATCAATAATCAGGGTGTAGGGGAATAGCAGATTCAGCTTTGCTTCCTGATGGAAAAGTATCACACAAAATAATTTTTTATTTTCAGTAACAAAGAGGAAAGAACTGCTCATTTCTCAGAGCCTATGGAAAAAAATGAAGCTGACAAGAAAGGGAAGAAATTACAGAGATGAAATAGTCAGATGAACTTATTTCCCATATACACAGGCATAGTATATTTTTCTCTTAAAAGAACCTGATATGAAAAATGTTATCATTGTTGGACTATGGGAAAGGAAACATTTTGCCTTCTCATCTTGGCCTGGTTTCAGGAGATAGAGCTAAAGCTGCCTTGTGCATTCCACAGAAGATGAATTTGTCTTTAAATTTTTTTGTTGTGGCCCAACTCCTCACCATATGAAGGCACCAGTGTATCCAGGAAAGCAGAACATCCACAGAACTCTGATACTGGCTCAGCTGCTGAAGTCAATTTAATTTTAGTTCCTGAATTTCAGAAAAAAGTTATAGGTATTGCCTGGGAATTGCACAAGCTCGGTGTATAAGAAAAAAGGCTCACATTTATTCAGGACATTCAAATTACAGTCCCAAGTGAAAGGCTGATTTTTTCAAAGACACAGCAAGGGGGTGAAGTTCAGGCAGTTTGTGGATGGCATCAAGTTTGTGCTGGCTGGCTGTGGACGTTCAGTTCTGGGATGAAGGAGTACAAGGCTGGAACTTAGGGTGGGACAAAGTCAAGCTTTGCTGAGCAGCAGGAAGAGGAGTCACATGCAAACATTAATTTACTAGTCCAAGCACACAGCCACTAACAATGCCTGGGACCATTCCCAGGAGGCAGAACTTGCTTGTTCTGTTGTTAAACAATTTTGTTCAAATTGTTGAACAATTGCAAAGTATTGTCAAATTGTTAGCATAGCTCCTGCCAAAGAGCATCCTCCAAAGATCTCCTGGCCCAGAAACTGTTCCCTGGAGGCAGCTTGAGACAGGCACACTCTTTGGTGAGTAGCAGAGGTTAAACATATGGTACTGGGGCCCTTAGTGCCAGGGAGTGGAGCAGGACACAATGAATTTACTTGTACAGACGTAGCTACAAGTTGTATAGAGAAAATAGCAGCTTGATTTGAGTGCCCCTGAACAACCTATTTGGGAACTAGCAATGATGTTAAAAGGGGTGTTTACAAAGCCAAAACAAAGGCCTGCAACAATGCTCCGGACGGTACCAACCCATGAAGGGCTGCAGCTATCAGGTGGGGGATGGCCAGCCGTGGAAGCAGCACTCACTCCATGCCAGAGACTTTGGATACCAAGGTCTGGTCTTGTAGAGGAGAAGGGAGTGAAGTCACACATTACAAACACTGTTTCTCATAAAGATTTATTTTTTCCTATTTAATTTAAACACCACACAGACAATCCTTTAGAGTTGTAAACACTTGTTGCTGGTAGATTAATTTGGTTGTTGCTGTATTTGTCATGCTGGTACTCGAGACACTGAAAGCGGAAACAAGTAGAAACAAAGGGAAACAGCTGAAGTCAGTCAGTCAGTCATCCTCTGAAGTAAGTAAATCAAAAGCAAATAAATAGCACAGATAATGTAATTGGTGATTATAAGACTACACAGGATCCCTTCAAAACAGAATGAAATGAGCTACTCTCTTGATCTGCCTGTTGCTTATATAGTTCTTGTTTAAATGTCGTTGAAATAACAGTGTGCCAACAAATATAAACTGCAAACACAGCATTTTAATAAGCTCAAAGTGAAATAAAACAAGCCAGAGCAGATCTGTTGGCTCTTGCAGTTTTTTGTTTGCAAGATGGGGAGGTTGGAGGTGGGAGGCATGTAGGGAGGGTATTATTCCTTGCACATGTTTGTCTGGTGCTGATTAAGAGGGGCAATGTTAAAAACTTTCTGTGACATATTACAGGCAATAATCTTCAAATTTAGAGCCTTGTATTGCTCTCAATCTAGTCACAAAATCCCCATTAAGGAGAGTAGAGAGCCCTGAGGAGTTTGTGTAATAGGCTTTAGTAGTATCTAAGAAATAAAAATCTCCTCCTTAATTGTGCTCAAACCATCTCTTCTCACATTTTGCAGGAGGACCTTGGATACTACTGTATTTGTCCTTCATCTAATCTGTTGTTCTTTAAGAGTGCTCATCTAAATGTGGGCTTAAAATAGATCTAATTAACAGATCTGACCAGCTGCTTAGTCAGATGTAACAACCACTACAGTGCAGAAAGGTTAATCCCAAGTGTGAAGAAAGCCAAGTGACATCCTCTCCTCCCCCCACCCAGAATTTGCCATACACCCATCATTCTCCCTGTCACATTCTCCACTGTTTGTTAGTGCCTCGGTTAACAACATCATCTCCCAACTCACACTGCTCAGTTTTGCTTCTGCTTTGCACAGCTAAAATCCCTGTGAACTTCCAAGCTGAAGCTTCTGCTTTGAATCCCGAAGTATCAAGTTTTTCCAAGGTGTACGCAAAAGGCTTTGGCTGTTCCTCCTTTCTGAGCATGACTGCTCTGTGCTGATGCTGCCAGAGGGGTCTGGTGGATGGAAAGAGGATGCTCATGGATGCTGCCAGAGAGCTTCTGTCTAAGTAAAAGCATAGCCAGACAAGGCTGGGCATGGCAGGATTCAGGGACCAGAGCCCTGGGCATGACATGGCATGGCATGGCATCCCCCAGGACAATGTTACCCCAGCTCCTTTCTTCACCGCTACCTCCCTCCTCCCCTATGAGCAAGCTTATGCCTGGTGCTTAAGAAAATTAATGCTAAGTAGAAAACCATGAAAGCATATTACCTGTAAATTACCTGACTAATCATATTCTCTCTCCTGAGACCTATTATGCTTCCAAGCTTGCAACTTAGTCATCCTTGCAGGCAAGCTCTCCTCGTTTCCCAGTTTTGTTCATCAGGTTCATCCAGAACATTTGCAAATTTATTCGTTTTCCTCCAAGCTAGCTGTTCAGTCCTGCCAGGTGCTCAGCTCCCTGAGCACCCCCCAGGAAATTAATTAAGCACATGCTTGACTTTAAGCATGTGAAGCTGATGGCAATTAGGAAAATGGCAGGTTCTATAGCACTCTCTTTTTGCTGGCAATTCCTTAGGTAGGTGAGATGAACTGTCCTCTAGAGACTCTTACCTCTCCCCATTGACTTAGGAGGAAATCCTGACAGCCTGTGCACCAGTAAGAGCAGTTTGGATATACCAGCCAAGACATAGCATGTGTATCCCTTGACTAGGGTATTTTGACTCATGTGGAAGATAAGTCAAGCACTATTTTTAGCATTCTTTATTGATTCCTGTATAATTTCCTTTGCTCTTCCTGTGGAAGTTCCTTCCTTTCCAGTAACACCAGCATTTGAAGTAGCACATCAATCCCTATTATGTGTCAAACCTGACTTTTTCCCCCAAGCCTCGGCGTGATGCGGAAACTCTTAAACACAAAGTCTTCCTGTAATTTAAACACCCAACTGTATGCGTAATTCCAATAAGATGTGGTGACTACCAATGAAGTTACCCCTGGGCTCAGCAGATAGTGCAACTTTCTGGATTATTTGTATGAAGGCTGATATAGAACCACAAAAGACTTTGTCTTGCCAATGGCTCTATTGAACCTAAACACTAAATAACTTTGGCTCTGCTAATGTCCCTTTTGTCGTTCTGATTTATTCTTCCCATTTGAAAATTACAGTAAAAAAGCAAAGTTATTTGCAATTTCTTTTTACTTGCTCTCAAGCAACCTGACTCTCAAAATCTCTTGGTGGAGTTGCTGCTCTTAAAACACTTTCATCACCAAAAAGAATTGATGTTTAATTCAAACCCTGCTCCCCCCCAAAAAAATTGAAGAAGTCAGGCCACTAGGTCTGAAAGCCAGATTTAGAGGTGCAAGATAAGCATCCAGTGCTGATACCTACTTGTGTCTTGATAAACAAAACCAGACTGTGTGAGATGAAGAGAACACAAGTGTTTTCACCTCTGCAGCAATGTATGCTACATCAGATTTTTTTAGGTTCATATCTGTCTATGACTATGCACAAAGCACAGAGTGAAGCAAGTGCAGTTTGCTCATTAACTATTTTTATCTCATGCATTTACTATTGGTATCCCAGCCTTTGTCTCAGGATGTATCATATGCTATCAAGTGCTATTGTGCAGGATGGCAGTGGATAGAAAGGGCCTTGAAAATTTTTTTCATCTTAAGGACAAATTGCTTCCACCAAAGGTCTTAGAGCCACATTTTCAATAAGCACCCAGCGCTGCAAAAATGCTAAGGCATATTCAATGGGACCAAAAAACTCCCTAAGATGGTTCCTCTGCTTTTGCTAAGCATAAAGTATTTGTCCCTGATCTGTAAGAGCTACACACACAGTTTCCACAGCAGAAACTGTGAGCAAAGGCATTGAACAACACCATATTGACCACAACTGCATTGAAGCACAAGGACCCACCACCTCCTCAAGGTTCACAATCCGCCATGCACATGTGCACCAGGGGAAGACAGAGGAGTGAAGGAGGATTTAGCTATCTATGCTACACAAGTATGGCAGGAAAGCCATTTGCAGGGTGTGATGCTCTGTACTCATGGCTCTTCCATACTGGGTGAAATCCTCCCATACACCGCTGTATTTGGGAAATGAAGGGGTTAACCAAAGCGGTGACACTTGTCACCCAGCCATGCTTCCCAACCAATACTGATTGCTGACTGCCATCTGGGTAAGGGCACCCCTTAGGTGGTCCATGCTGAGTAAAACAAGGAGTTTCTCTTGGCTTCCCACTGCCCATGTTTGGGGACACAAGTGTGGAGCCAATGCACACCAAAGACAGGGGTCATTTTCCCCTCCTGAGGATATCACGGGGACAGCAAAGTGTGGGAAAGCTTTTCCTTAAGGCAGGTTTCTGTCCAGCTCAGGTGAGCCTTGTGGGGGTGTGTAAACCCCAAAAGGCTGGAAAGGAGGCTGGAAATACTTAGTCAATGGGGACAAACTGATAACACTCAATGTCACAGAGGAGTTTTCTGTCCTTTTACCTAGGTGGCGAGGTTGGATTTTGAATACCAAGACTACATACCTAACGAACAATTCACAGGCTGCAATATTTTTATTATTTGATTCTAAACTCTGAATAGTTTTAAATGCTTCACTAAACTCAAGTAAAAACTAGATGCAACAATGGCCAAGCAGCACAAGCTTGCACAAAAATTTAGCTGTCTACCTTGCTCTGCAGTTCTGAAATGCTTTAGATGGATGTTCTTGTGCAACACTAGCCCCGGCTTCCACGGTGTGCATTAGGACTGTAATAAATAAATTGTGAGTTACGTGGGACTGACATGGTATTTATGAAAAGATCATATTTACTCCTTTGAAACAGCCACCCTGTAGAAAGTCTGGCACTTGTACAAAGGCATTTATTCAGTGCATCCCCTTTAAAGGTCAGGAAAGAAAACTGAGAAGACGGGTAATTGCAAAACTGATTCTGAAAATGTGCTCTTATCTGCTGGACAAGAGGGGAATGTCAAGAAGGCAGGGAGGTGAGCTAAAGCAGGCTCAGGGAAGATGCAAATTCCAGGACCCTCACGTAGGCAGATGTTACAAAAGGAATTCCTCCTGCTTTTGCCATCTGAGGAGTGCTGTGCTGTCTTCAGTCAGCAGCAGAGATATCCAAGGGAGGAAAGAGTCATGTGTTGTTTACCCCGCTTACCAATTTTTTGCAAGGGTGGGAACAGGGAGGAAAAAAAATTCTATTTAACAAAGCATTTAACATGGCATTTGGGCTTCCCTGTATTGGTATGGAATGCCCTTTTAAATCCCAAATCTACCTTCCTATTCAGACATGAAATTTTCATCTGGCAGACATTTCAGTGACAAACCCTCTTTTCTATTGACTTAAGCAGATTTAAGTAAATTTTTTTATTAATGCTGGTCTTAATTTCAAATAGACATGTGTCCTATTTGGTAAATATCGACTTAGAAAACAACCTAGTATCATCCTAGTCCTGCTTTCTTAGAACTTGTTCCCTGAGACTGACATTGCCCTGTTTTGCCTTCTCTGGTATTTTCTATCCATGTTTTCACTGCTCCCAGGTTATGTCCATTAAACACTTGCTGCACTTTGTTACATGAGAGTGAAGATTGGTGTTTCACTATGAAATGTATGTAAGCACATGCCTTGACTTTGTTTGGATTTCAGTCTCTGATGAGTAGAGTTACTGCCCACCTGGAGCACAAGCCTTAATCCTTTTTCTTTGTCTGGGCTTACAGTGGTATGTTGAAGGTCTCAGAGTGGTCCATCCTCAAGCACAGTGCAAGCTTTTAAACCAGGATTTCTGGGGCAAGTTCAAATCAGGTACTACAGTGCAGGAAGGAAGGACAGGCAGGCTGATCGCCTTGCACAGTGAAAAGTCTCTTACACAGGAGCAGGTGTTCTTGTTGCAGGCAATGCTTGTTCTAGTAGGCATAAATTACCATTTCTGAGTTTCTGGCACTGGTAAAACTCACTGAGCAGACAGAAAGCCCAGCATGCAGCAGGAGCAGAGAGGCACCGGGTGTCACTCAGTTTTCACCGAGACTCAAATGGAAGAAGTCCAAGGACTCCTGAAGCAGCAAAACTTCTTCTCCAAAAAGACCATATGAAAATGTTGTTCTTTTGAAATCACAAGATATGTAATTTCTCTATACGCATCAGCTGTTTCTTCTGTTTTGTTAATCTAGAAATAACAAAAGGAGATGTCAGAGCTTGTCTGGAGTTAAGTGACAAGTACCATGTGATGGAGGTCCACTTTTCTGGACTGTAAAATGAGACAGGCAGCGTGCCAGTGAGACCACGAAGCAAAGTAAAATAAATAACCACTTGTGGTAGCAGCCTAAAACCCCCTCAGTTTCATGTCTCCCTTTTATTTATAGTATTGATGTGTTGGAAGTGCTGAATCTGAACCAGTGAAAGAAAGCAGAATTAAACCCCAAAGTTCTTGTTTGTAAACCAAGGTGGCCGTGTCACAAAGAGCAGCACGTACCCTGTGCTCTGGTCAGTGGGAGCAGTGCTGAGCCAGGGCAGAGGTGACTGAAGCCAAGTCCTGGAAGGGAGAGCCATAGGCTTTGTCACTGGCATTGCCCTGACCCGTTGTGACCTTGGGAAGCCTCTTGGTCCCACCACCATTACTTCTTTTATCACCCTCATGAAGGTGTTAATTGCTTCACGGTTCCAAGGGATGCTCTTTTAGTAAGCTCTTTTAGTGGCTTCATTCACTCTGCCAGCTGGAAACACTGGGTTTTGCTGGTGTTTGTGCCAATGTAGCGGAAGAAGAGAGCCAGCCACAAACAGAGGAACAAAACATGGTGTGGGGTGTGCAGCTGTCTCCTGCCAAGTGAAGGAAATATTAACTTTATGCTCCCCATCCTAAGCCCAAAAACACAAGGTAAAGACAAAACATGTATTTAAAGCTTTGTACAACAGCCACCAGGCCATAATGAGATTTATTCTGTGGTCTCATAGATATTTTGGACTGATAGGCCCAGCAGCTCACAGCATGCGGTTTATGCATATCAGACTTAGGGCATGCATCTGGAAGAATGCACTTATGGTGGGTAAAGGTGAGACACTATGTCTCCAAACTAAGATTCTAGTCTAATCTAGACTAGTCTATTTTTCTGCCTTCCTGTGTCCTACCAAAAAGCACGCAGGCATGATCAGGTCTCGTTTTTGTCCTTGGAAAGGTTACAGTAATTACTAAATTATGAATTTCCTCTCCTCTCCTGTTTTTAAACAAACCCATAGGAAAAACAATGGAATTAAGCAAAAGGAAACCTAAATGCTGGGATGGCTACTTCAAAAATGTTTTGGAAAAATGTTCATTTGTGGATGAAAAGATAGGTACTTCTACTCATCCCTCTGCACCTGGCATAATAATGTAACCATCACTTGCAGCAACCACACAGGTTTGAAAAGCAGAACTCTGACTGAACTACCTGTTCCATCTAACAAACTGCAAATAATGAACAGGAAACTGGGGCTGATGTATATGCCATCTGTTTTCCCACTTAATTCTGGACTTCTGCATAAGCACACATTGGTGCTTCACTTCACACAAACCTTATAATACTGTGACACCAGCAGTGGTGTGTCCGTGTTGTTTCAAGATAAATGCACAGCTCTCAAGAAACAGGTCTGAGCTCCACCAACAGAGCACTAGCAACTGCTGTGATAGATCCTCACACCCTCCAGGCATTCACTTTCTCCTATGAGTTACACTCAATGGAGAAAGAGGAGCAGGGAAGACATACAGCTTGCGCTGCTCAGAGCAGTGTCCCCCACAGTAATTTCTAGAGCTCCTTGTGGAGCTATGTGATGAGGAAGACCAGTGGTATTCATCTGAGTACAGTTAGCAACTATCACTTTATTCTTTTAGATTTTTAACTTACAAGTAGACACCCACAGTCCTCTCTGCCCATCACTGAAGGTCTCCAAGGGTCCTGTCTTTATCCAAAAGGGGAGACTGGATCCTTATTTTACTTATGAAGGGCTTTGAAAGTATTTTGAAAGTATAGGAAAGCCTGTATTTGATGCTGTCAAGAAGTGGGATCAGTGGTAGGGATGCAAAGAAAGTAACACAAGCCTGGAGGAGAACTTTAGGAGTTTAGAGAAAGATGAATATTTAGATACGTGTATGAGCTGAGCAAGAAGCTGTGCAGAAAATTGGCATGATTTAGACGCTGCCAGTGTCTGAGGATATGAAAAAAGAGTAGCAGGTCAAAGTAGCAGTTCATGAATAAGCTGTAGATGTATGAGAGGAGCATTACAGCCATGGTGTCTGCAGCAAGCAAGAGAATTGATATCACACTCTGCTGAAGAACACTTTTATTCAGAAACAATCAAATGAGAATGCAGAGCAGCTGCTCCATCTAGATTAGCTTACTGTCTATAGAAACTACTCACACATCTTTAAAACTTTCTCCTTTCAGCCTTGTCATTCTCTTTAATGAGTATAATTGAGTTGGTCACTATTTCTCAAGGCCGCTAACCTCAAAATAACATCGCTGAAGGCATAACCAAGAACCACCTGGAGGCTGACTGAGAAGAATATCTGGGCTTTGCAACACTCCTGCTCTGAGGGGGCATGTAGTGAACCACACCAACACATCAGTGAAAGTCAGCCTTACTCAAGAAGGTGGCAGCAGATTTAATTCAGAGATTGCTTATGCCTGTGGTGTGAGCAGCTTCAGTGTCTCTGGACAGAGGTCTTTTTCTTTGCTTATTCTTAGTGTCCACTGTAAAATGCCTGCTAGTGTCTGTCTCTTGATTAGGTTGCCTTTTCTACTGCATGCCCTTTGTAATATTTTTCAGGAAATAGATTCTGAGCACTATCCCCATGAGAATTTGGGGACTTTTGCTCTGGGAACAACCTTTCTGGCCATTGATGAACAAACAGGTTTACACAGGTTTAACACAAACTCAGCACAAAGCAACAGGATCATTCTAGGAAAGACTTGGCTTGACATGCAGCTGACAGCCAACTTCTGAGGAGGAAGTAACTGCTGTCCTCTTTGGCTTAAATGTCTAGAATATTTAAAAAACAAAGTTTCTTTCTCTTAAAAGATGCTGGATGGACAATGTCCCTTCATTTGTCAAAATATGCTAAATATATATCTATGGGTCTGCACCAAAGACTCCAAATTCGAAAGTGCTGGCTGATATTGTTGTCTCACTGAGTTAATTCCTGCTGGCCATGACTTAAAATGGGACATAAACCTCTTTTCACTCCTCTCAGTCCCTGACGTGTCTGGTTCTATAAGCACGTGTAACAAAGAGCAGAATTTGCACCACCGGGTGGTGAGGGAAAGTTAAGCCCTTGCCACAGGTTGTGCTTGTTTATAATGAGTGTCCCTGTGCATGCTCTAAGGTCAAGATAAATTTCAGGGAATTTGAGTTGATCAGCTAACTGTCTCTCATTGAGGGGTAATTCAATCAACCTTGGGCTAAAGAATGCACATGAGTAATTACCACAAATTACATGGAGCAATGACTACTTTGGGTACCTTGGATCCTCTGTTCTCCTCCAGTGTGTCACTGAAGGACTGAAGTGTGTCACACCATGGACTAGGGCTGGATTCTGGCTCCACTGAAACACTGGAGCAGCTTCAGTGTGAAAAACAGTGAATCCAGCCTCATGAATAAGAATATTAGTCTTGTCCCTTCCTAAGTACCTCTCACTGCTGCTGAGGTTTGGTTACATGCCGAGATGTCTCACGATTTGTCATGCTGTGCATTTTCATGACAAGCTTTCTTTGCTCAGTTCCCTGTTAGATCTATCCAAAGTTTTCACCTTGCAGCCTTTTATTGACTGAAATGATGTCTCACTTAAAAAGATGCTAAATAGGGCAAATGAGCCTTATTTTTTTCCCAAATATGTCTTTGATAGGAGTAATAGAAAGTCCAGCTCTGGTGTTAGACAACCATAGGCTGGCTCAGAAGCTGGGACTTTGGTAAGAGCTGTGTGAAGTAAGACATTAATTTCTATCTTACTGAAAAAAAAAACCCCAACCAGACACCAAAGCAACAGGAGAGTTTTGTTCCATCTGTTTCTCCTTCCTGTCACCACTGTAAAGTGCTATTGAATCAGACATGATCAGTATCCAGTTCCTAACAGGAAGCACTTTTGTGGCCAGGCAGGTTTATATTTAGGATGGGAGTGGTTTAAGATGAGGGATGGGAGTTGTCTCCAAACATTGCCATTACTTCTTTAATGGAATATACAGCTTGCCTCCCTCTTTAAATAGCAAAACAGGCCTCTGTAACCAATTGTTAGAGCTTGCAAGCCTTCCTCAGGCCCATAGATGGCATATTTCAACTATTTGTGTTCTGTGAAACCAGCAGTGGGCCGGAGAGCAGAACAACCTAAAAGGCAAGATTGAAACCGAAATGTTTCTTCACAGGCAAAAGAGCATAGCAGAGTTTTTTATCTCTGGAATTCAAAAACAGAGAAGTGAGGAGCTCAGAGAAGACTCTGTGAATGCTCACAGTGGATTCTCACCATTTACCCTTTGTCTAACTATAGACAAAAAATGCAATGATGGCACAAATTGTTTCTGTTTTCCTGAAAACAAAAGCAACTGGGAAATGAGGCACTAAATGTAATGCAGATGGGAACTATGAAAAAAAGCACACCGCCAATGAATTTGGGAAGAGTCACAGACTCTCTTCCATGCCTACTTTATAGTGATCTCAGCCCTTAAATTGTCCTTGTCACACTGGTGAAGCTGTCAAAAGCTGATCCAGTGTTACACCAGTGAGTGGCCTTCCTACACAAAAAAGGCAACACGAGGGAAAGACAAAGGACTCAAGTGTGTTCTTTGAGAGAGATATCTGTTAAAAAGCCTGAAGAGGATAAAAGATGTGCAAATTAAGTCCGACCACAGTTGACCCTTCTGGGACTTTGGTTTTGAGCTTCCTATGCCAAAGTCACATCCAAGAGTTTGAGTAAAACTAAAATTGTGTCTTCCTCTCCCATCTCAAATTCATGCAAATTATGCATGCAGATTCTGTATAAAGGGTTAGGTAGCTGGTGACAAATAGTGAAGTCATTTGGGAATTAGTAATGGATTAGTAAGTTGATTTGTGTGAAGAGAAAGAAAGGATTATCTCCAAGCATTTTACAAGCAGACCTAATTAGCCCACTGTGACCATCAGTGCTGTGTTCTGGTACTGAGAGGCTCACATGTAAACATGGGATAAACCAACCCAGCCTCCAGCAGGAGCAGCCTGGAGAAGAAGGAATAAGGAGGATGCCCAGAACATTTATTTTTACCCGTGTGCCCATCATAAAAGCCCAATTCACTTCTAGCCCAGCAAAACTGATACTCAGGGATGTTGTGTACTTCACCATGCAGTAAGAAGGAATAATGCTTCTTGTCATCACTGGTGGAGAAGTTTTCAATGTCTTCAGATACATCCCTGCAGCCACAACATCTATGGCAGGACTTGTGTGGCCAGGCCAAGTGGCACAGAAAAGGTCTTATCCATGCTGCTCGTGGCAGCCACCCCCAGGGCAGCCTAGTTCCACCTGCCCTGCAAATTACGTGACCTGGTTCTATTGTGCCCAATGTGGCACCCCAAAAATACCTTTGTTTTTTATTCCAGTGCATCTGAAATGGATGTATTGCAGCCAGAGTGGGGGTTTTAATGGCAGGAAGCTGAAGTTTGCACGTTGCATACTAACCTGGGGCACAGGGAGCAGCCTGAGAGTACAACCTTTTGTGTCAGTGAGTGGGACTAAAACCTATGTAGTTCCAGTGCTGTTCTTTAGAACACTAATCATTTAGTCCTTTAGAAGATGAACTCCAAACATTGTCCTAAAAGAAATCAAACAACTTAGTAAAAAGGGATCCCAAGAACGTCAGTGTCTCCAGTGCAGTGCAAATGGCTAAAAGTTGCAGGCCAGGCAACAAAATTACCTGGCATTTTAAATTTACTCTGACCATTATTGGTTCATAGGTTACTCAGACCAGAGTCAAATAATCTTTTGGCTCCATGCTTTTGAGGAAAATACTCCAGAGATCTGCCTGTACACTTCTTGGAACATATCTGTTAGCAGAGAGCTCAGCAGTATCCCATTTTAGTAAATGTATGCTTGTGTGCTATGCTGAGGACCTTTATTGAGGTTTGTCACACTTTCTTTTGTGTGTGTGTGTGTATTTTGGCACCCCTGCACCATAAACAAAAGAAAAACTTATGTTTTACAGAGAAAAGTTTGCTGTTGCAGAATTAAAAGTACGTTTGTAATCCAAACTGCAATCCATGTGCAGCAAACCTCACCAAAACCTAATAAAATAAACAGTGGATGGAAAAAGTTTATTTTGGAAATTATATGAATAACAGCATTAGAAAAGCAGGCCATATTCAAGAGTGCTGAGAATTCATCAGAAATTGTTCTGATGATCCTCAAATAACAAAGGCATATTCTTCTTTGTTTTTGTAACACATGCTATGGTGAATTTTTCAGTGTCCTTGAAGTCTGCCAAGAATGGGGGAAAGCAAAAGAAAATTAAGGAAAGAGAGGGGAATGTACTGCAAATATGGGATGACAGAGGGCAGAAAAATGTGGAATGAACTTTGATGTGGAGCAGATGTACCCCTGCATTCCATAGGCAAAACCAGTGCTGAGGTCACTCTGAAGATAATGAGGAGAGAAACATCTCCTGTCTCCATTTAGCTTTAGCACAGAACCATTTCAAAGATGGGTAACAGAAATGTTTCTAATAACCCCCCCCCCCCCATTTTTTTCCTGTGGAAGAAAAGGAGCAGAAAGCAGGCAGAAAGAGAATTACACCCTGCAGCAGCACTTCTCCAAATTGTTTCTGGATTCAGACACTTTGCAAAGTGCCCTATACTACCCTCAACCTGGGGATATTTGCTCTGTCTCCTGGAGATAAAGCTAGAAGGACATATTCAATGTGTTGTATAAAAGTGCTCAATTGACATAATATGCAAATACAGAAATAGATCTTTTTATTTTTATATTGCAACAGCAGAAAATGTAAGACAAACACATAAGCAACAGCAAATTGCATTATTCAAATATTTTCTTTTTCTAGTAACATTAGAGATGATCCTTTCAAGCTGCTAACAGCACTCAGAAAGGGAGGGGGGAGGGGGTCTCACAGATTATTTGATATTTGCGCTGAATCTAAACGCATGTGGAAAGCTTGTGATGTTAACGTTTCTGTTAATTTGATCTGGGCAGAGATTGGAGTGCAGTGCTGGCCCTACAAGGAATGAGTGGCAGAAGCCACACTGACTTCAACAGAACTAATGTTTAACTCTTTGCATCGTTCTGTTTTATTAGAAACATCTGTCAAAGACCCAAAGAGCTGTCAAGGAAATGAGAGGATTTTCCTTGTGGTTTTGCTTTTAGAAGTATATTGAAATATGTATTTATATGTGTGTTATAACAGATGAACTTACTGTATATGAGGGTGTACATATACATATATACGTTTATATGTAAAGATATGGTGCTTTGAGGTGCCTTTTCCGTGGGTCAGAACGAGACTTTCAAAATTAGTAGTAAGATGCAAGAAACCCCATTGAATTAGATTATTAAGAAAACTAAGTAAGAGCCCCAAATTATGCAGCATCAGTTGTTTTTTTTTAAACAGAGGCGGCTTTTTCAGATAATGAGTTGTGTGTCATACATTACTCTCTTTTTGTTATTTATATGGTTGCAAGCTAGAAGTGTTTGCAATCTTGTATGCAAAATACTCTTCCCTTTCTTCAGCCTAGTCTGTTCAATGGGAACAAAAGAAGTGTTCCAGTAATACAGCAAATTTGTGTATATTTCTTGCAATATTTAATAATTTCTATTGGGTGTGTTAAATAAGAGTCAAAAAAACCACCAAAATGTAAGAGAACAATAAGGATGAAAATAGTTATTGTGTCAAAAAATGCTCCCTACATTTGGGGCTCCAGTGCAATGTGCTGTTACCTTTCTGTGCCCTGGTGCACAAGGAGTCACACAGGACAGAGATTTTGCGAAGAGGACATGTTGGCTAGGCTGGACTCACACAAGAGAATGTTTGATGAATCAAGCAGCCAAGAATGGGCCACAAGCATTCTTGTATTAGCATACAATACAAAGCATGCAGCACCCTCAGAAACTTCCTCTCTTGGGAACAGGCAGCATGTTGTTTACTTCCATCTGAAACTCCTGATGGTGCCTACAGTCAGGAAAAAAAGTGTGGGACTTTGCACTGGCTACATTGTGGTTGTGCTCTGGAGCCCCAGTCAAACAGCTCAGAGGGCACAAGAGGCTGGTGGCATTTTTCCCTTCAGCTTTTTTGCTAGCATCAGCTCCTGGAGACCAGGAGTGAAGCTGTGGGTGAGTCTGCACAGAAGGAGCTGAAAAGATCCCTGTATCAATGGAAGAAACCATGCTGGGACAGTGGGCTGTAATGGAGAAGTTCCCAGCAGACCTGTGGAGGAGGTCTTTTAGGTTCTGGGCAGAAGGGTTTTGTTGGATGAGTGCACAGAGATCCACCAGGCTTTTGCAGCCTGCTCTGGAAAATATTTCCTTCACAGGAGCACGGGTGGGGAGCAGGATTGGCCTGAGAACATCAGTTAAGGATTAAGCTGAAATAAAACCTGCCCTATGGCAGTAAGCAAAGTATGATCTTTTATTTCACACTTGCTGGGGTATGCACAGAAAGGGGCTCTTTGGAGTCCCCAGTGGCCCAATGAAAGTGATTGAAGTGCAAAAAAAAGGTGAGTATCAAAAAATCACTGATAGCAAAGTAGTTGCTTCCAGATGTTTTAAAATTGCGTTCAGAAATGAACAATCAAATCCTACGCAAGTAAGACACAATAACAGAGGCAGGGAGAGTCAGGAATATTTATGAAGAAGACAGTAGACACCTCTTCTTTCAGCAGGGACATAAAAGACTTAGCAGTCAACAGCACCCAAAAATCTGTGTTTTGGATGGTGGCCTGCTATGGACTTTCAGACTGGCAGCCAGTTAAGTGGACTGGATTGACATGGCTAATTACAAATGAACACAGCCATGACAAGTGTTGCTGGCCACAAGTTTTTCAGGCCTTAATTAAACGTGATAAGACACACAAAGCCTTGGTTTATCGAACTGTCAGCATGAGGCCACTGCCTGTCATTCATCTTTGTATGTGGTTTTATGACAAACAGGAAGGTGAACTTAGAGCCTTATTTCACTTTTGTTTGATTCTGTACATGAACTATTGGGTATCCTCTCACTCTAATTCAAAATTAAGATTTATTTCTGAAGTCCATCCACATATACATTTTTTTAAACTCTAAATCCTGCACATCTTCATTGTACTTTAAACTCTTACATGTCATGGCAGAGACCTTGGTCTGATGCCTGCAAGCCATCCTCCACCTCCTGACCTTTGGAATAGGTCCCAGGCTCAGGTACCAGAGCTCTCCTCTGTGCCTTTAGTCACACACTTGGTGTAAAAACTGAATTGTCCAACAGTACATATTAAAAAAGCCCTAAAAGCTGTTCAATTTACTAATTAGGATATTTGAGGGACAGTGCCCCCACTCAGCATACAGGAGCCTGAACTGAGTAGAACTGAGTACCGGAGAGTACTGTCTTTACATCTGCTGTTCAAATGAAATTAAACAGAGCTGTTTTTCAAAACAGAGCTGGTTTTTTTCAAGCTGTTTTCCAAGAAAGCTGCACCCACTATGAATGAACAATTTAAAACATTAATCCATATCCGTACCAGCAGGTACCATACTGACTTGCGTGCAGTATGTAAATAAATTAATGGAGTATTGAAGGAAATCGAAAAGATATGGCTACAGGAAAAATATCAAATACAGATTTTTTAAAATAACATTTACACAATCTGTTTTTTTGTGTTGTGATTGTTTGGTTTGGTTTGTTTTCGTTTTTTTAATGAGGTGCTGTATCTAAGTATTCTTCAGCTTAAAAGACAAGCAGAAAACAGAAGGCAGTATAGTTGAATGTGGTTTCTGTACAGGGATCAATGTGATTGAGCACAGCTAGCTCTTCCACTCTAAAATGGGGTTGGAAAGGTAATCTGCCTCCCTCTGGGGTAGATGTTTGTAATTAAGACAACATGCCTCATCAGCACACAGCATAAAGAAAAGGTGCTTTGTTCTCTGTGGTTCCAATAGGCAGCTGAGGAAAGGAAGCGAGAGATTAAACCAAGCTGAACTGCCAGAGGAATTGTTTCTGAGGTTGGACCTTGCACTTGCCCACCCTGGAGCTCAGCAGCAGGTTCCTCTGCACAGCAGGGAACTCCCTGAGCAGCAGTGAGGGGAAGGGGGTGGGGGTGAGGGGTGAGGACACGAAACATCTCCAAGCTCTTGCTCTGTGTCTTCACTGAACTGTTCCCCTTTAGCACCACCCCGAAGCTGGTGTGAGGCTGTTCCCTGGTACTGCACTCGCATATTGGCATGCTGCAGCCGCACCACTGGGAGGTGCAGCACAGCAGATCTGCAGAAAGGAGAACAGAGTGGAGGGGCTGTGCCAAGAACTCCTTTATTGAGCTCACAGATCCAGGTCTCTACCATTCTGTCCACCTTAGGGTCATTACTTCTGATACAGGTTATGTACAAGATATTCTAGGTCTATTTTTTAGCATGTTGCTTCTCTTATAACAACGTGAATGACTACTGCAAATGATGAAGCTAAAATGTAGACCCTGGTCATGCCAGGCAGTTTTGTCCCAAAAGCTCAGAAAATTGCTTGTTCCTCCACCTGCCAATTCAGTCTTTGCTATGAGTGGGGAAAAAGAACTTGCGTTTAAGTAACTCACATTTCTATAGATTATCTGAAGCAAAAGGAATTTTTTCTAAATGTCTTTATGACAAAACTACTACAATTAATTTTTAAGAAAAAAATAATGGCCCAGCTTCTCTTTTACTGGCCATGAATTCATTAAGATAATGAATCTAAATTTGTTGACATCATCTGTATCATTTTGTAAAGGATCCTTACATCTGACATGTCAAGGAGCAGCCAGGACATGTCCATCACACTAAATTCACAGCTACACTGTTGGTATCTGTCCAGTGCTGAGTATGGTGCTTCCTGATGAGACTGAAAGGTGACCAAATTCTGCAGAAGTTGCCCCCATGGTTGGCTAATGATACTTATGGTGGTCTACAAAAGCCAAATCCTCCAGGGTAAGAGACTCCTAATTCCTAGAAGGTGGTTTTTCTCTATGGGAAAAAGATGTAGTCTGGGAGCAGCTTGGTCTGTGGCACTGCGTGTTCATGCTGAGGATAAGGTGCCTTGGTTTTGGGCAGCCCTAGCCCAACCGTCACCTACAGAGCTACCCAGCCTCTTGTTTTTGGCAGTCTGATGATGCTGGCATTACATCCCCTACTAAGAAAGGGGAGCAAAATCAGACATCAGTTTTCCCTCCTCATCTTTAAAGTTTCATGTCTTCCTGTCACCAGATTCCTCTCTGTACCTTTCCCTGACCAGAAGGACACAGGTTTCAGGCTCACAGCCACCAGGTTGTCCCTGGCTCTCAGCTCCTCACTCAGCCCTTTACACCAGTTCCCCATCCCATCACAAAGCACTGAATGCAGGTGCTTGGCCTGGGCATTTGTGGTCACTTGTGGTGGAGAGAAGGGCAGTGACTTGGCCCGTTTGTCCCAGGGAGGAAGACTTCTGCTTTGAGAAGGCTCATGCTGAGTGGATAAGTAAAACTTTCAAGTGACAGAAGCCCAGTGTGTTATCTGATTTAGCAGAATAGCTGACATAAGACAAAAACTAGAGGACCCCAAAATTTAACAGACACCATTCTCTCCAGAGGAATTAAAGCTGATTCCAGGCTTTTCCCTATACCTCACCCTCTGGCATTCTGTCAATACTCCTGAGACTAACCACAGCAAAGTCAGCTCCATCATGATCTGCTTTCAGACATGCTCAGGGGTACCCCACTGGTTGACAGCCTCTGCAGTTCTCGATTTCCCCCCACTTCTATTAACATAACCTGTGACTGTCATGTGTTTTCCAACTAGTTTTGTGTTATATCAAATAAATCATGCCAGAAGCAACCATTTCATTGGCCTTTGCCTCCCTGTTATGTTGCAGGCAAAGTGCCTGGGATCCTTCCATCCAGAGCCAAAGGCTTTGACCTTCTCCCACCAGCAGTCAGCACTAATGCAATTGTGTGTCTGCAGCAGCTGTGTCACAGGAGAAAAGGAGGACTGAAAACACCCTGTAACTGAGCTTGCTCCTGCCTCTTTGATGAGTTTTTCAATCTTTGTGATACAAATTCTCTCTCAAATAAAATGTTGCTCTTTTAAACGGCTCATGCTACACTCTTAAAAGCAACATTTGAAAGCAGAGGCCAGGGAGATGTACAGCCGGGCTTCCCCTTTAATTGTTCAGAGTTTATTTCATGTCTCATCTATGCTTGGACAGTCTCATGCCTTCAAAGGCACTTAGGAGAGCCAGGACTGATAGCAAGAGGAAGGGCAAAGCTTAATATTGCTACAAAGCAGATAAACACTTCATTTTCCCTGTCTGAACAGCTCTCCTGATGTCAATTGGAATAAAATCTAGAGCACGGTTAAATATAATGTTACATGTTTGCAGGATTCAGACCTTAAGCAAGTGATGGTTGTTCCACCTAGAAGGAATTATTCTTGTTAGTCTTTCAGGGATGGCAGGCAGCATTGAGCAACACAAGATAAAGGTTTTGTGCAGTGAGATACAAGCCATTATCAGCACAGAATTATCTGGAAAAATGATAAAGATAACAGTGATTTTTCTGGACTCAGGATTGACTAAATTTC
This sequence comes from Pyrgilauda ruficollis, assembly GCF_017590135.1. NCBI lineage: Eukaryota > Metazoa > Chordata > Aves > Passeriformes > Passeridae > Pyrgilauda > Pyrgilauda ruficollis. The sequence continues at coordinate 57,020 of NW_024525378.1, read as the reverse complement.
TATGAATCCTGCACAACAACTCTTTTGACAGATTAATTAGTGTGAAGATGTCTGCACAAACAAAGAATATTGATAAAATGAAGACATAACCCATACAAGAAGTAAAATTTACCCTTTCTCCTTAGAATAATTTTGCTGCCTCTCAGATGCAGAGCTCCCTGTGCATTAGTCTGTTAATTGTAATATAATATTTTGTTTTTCTCTCCAGATCACAGTGTATAAGAGCAGAAAGAATTTCCACCAACACCCTGGTTGATCAAAATGCTTTTTCACCATAAACAGTGTAAAAGAAGGACCACAGGGAAACATACATGAAAAAGAAAAATAAACCCCCAAACCTCACTTAGATTTACTTTTCATAGGGGTACTTCCACTGTTTAAAGATTAGGTGCCACAACCACGTGCAAACTGAATTTTTCAAGGAACTTTGCTGTTCTAGAACTGTGGCCTAATGTTTCCATAAAATACCTTATTACACAGTATAGAGAAAGCATAAAAGATGACAGAAGCAAAAAATACATGATATAAACCTCCATTCTTTCAAATAACTACTATTTATTAATGTAGATGGTCCCAGTTAGTTATCTGGAAGAGATAAACAAGAGAAGAAGGTATATAACTAAGGAAAGGGGAAAAGTCTGCCAGAAAATTATTTTCCTCATTCCTGCAATGAGCACATGTAACACTAAGAAAATCCCCCCAGGAAAGGAGATTGATTTACTCCTAAAGCCTGTAAAGAGTAAGTCTGCAAAACAAAAACCAAAACCCAGGGAGAGAAACAGCATGACTTCCAGCTGTTCAGTGCCTTCACCAATCTTTGAGACAGTTGTAAAGACAGAAAAGCCTTTTCACAAGACAGCAGAACAAGGTCACTTTGCTTTAATCTAAGAGAATTGCTGATCTCCTGATGACACTAAATGATGAGCAGAAAGGAATAATTAGACTGGTCATTCCTGCAAGCTTTGCTGTTTGCTGTCACTGTCCAAATTTCTCATGTGGTATAGCTGAGGACACCTGATGTCCTCCTGCTACTTTGAAGTCAACAACCAGCAGCTGCTGAATCACCAGCAGCTCCATCTGGACCTCTTCTGATGATTAATCTCCAAACTCCTTGAGAGGTCCATGTTATCCAGTTAATCTGTTTTGAACTTCATCTCTTTCAGGTGAGTTGAAGCCTTGTTTTTTGTAGAAAAAGCTCTTATCTATAACTCTTCCTTCCTTTTGTGGATATTTTTCCTGTTGCCCAGGTGCAGAATATCCTGGGCATGGTTCCTGCCAATTCTTTATTCTAGTCTAGGTTTACTCTACTCTCCATATGCTCCTGTGGTGCTGCATATTGATCAGCTGTTTCCTGGTAACAACTGTAATTTTTTATTTACATCAGCTGTGCTTTGCAGTTTGAAATGCCTTGTTTTCAGTGTACACAACATGAGAAACAATGGCACAAATACAATGTTGTCAGCAGTTAGACTGTGGTATCCAAGGCATGATTAAAGGATACCCCTAGGCTAGAATATTAGTTGGCAAAGGCTGAGTTGTCAGCCTCAGCCTTAAATACTAAGGAAAACTGCATCATCTGCGTGCCACTGGAAGCCTAATTATGCATCTCCTACACATTTATCACAGCAAGAACCTTATCTCTATTTTACAGCCAAGAAATAAAATTAAGAGGTATAGTGACTTCTAGACCAGCAATATTCAACTGATAACCCCATGTGGCATTCGCAGCCTCACCAAGGGGCTCCTTGGAAGTGACATACTCCAGCTTGCCCTCCTTCCCAGGAGTGTCTCAAGACCGGGCAGGCTTTCCCAGCAGCTATCCTGGCCATGAGTGTGAGCAGACAGTCAAGAATGCCTAAATTGCTACTGCTTTTTCTGCCTGTGTCTGGCTTAAAATATTTGTCTTGAAAAGGGATACTGGAAGCTTCTTGAACCAGCTGACACCAGTTACTCACACTTAAGTATGTTAAACATCCACATTGGCATTAAGGCAGCAACAACATTATAATCTGTTTATTTATCAGTGTACCTCATTAAAAGTAAGCAAATAATTCTTTCTAAGGGTGTATTGCAGTCATTTACATACAAGGTGTGTTAATGACACCAGAGAGAGAGCTCATATGGACCAGGGAAAGGAGCTGTCTGGAAGCCACAATGAGCCTGAGCAGCGTAACCAGGTTACACAGCAAACCTACACTTATCAGCAAGGGTGCATTTGCTTCTGCTCAGGTGCTGGGGCAAACAGCCTGGCAAAGGCCTCACAGGCTTCTGCCTCAGTGAGGTTGCTTGGCAAGTTTTGACATGTGTATTCTGCTCTTGAAGGCTACCTGGCTGCGAGGAACCAAAATAGTTCTGAATGCAAATGATCTCCTTTAAATATCATTCTTGCTGTCCTTCCTTCAGAGGACTTCCAATAGCTGAAGCAGCACGTTAAGTCCGTCATACTGCCCAGAATAACTGAAGTTAGGAAAGCAATGCTGGCTTCATTAACTTTCTCGGTGAATTCATAGCTAGGTGAACAGCTTAGAACAGAGCTCAGAGAACTGGTGCCCTGCCCTACAGGTATGTATTCTAGGAGCAAAGCTATGACCATGTATGGAAACCTTCTCTTACAGGTTTTCTTCTTATAGGGATACCAACTTTTTGCTATGAACACCATATGTAGCCTGGATAGCTTATCATGGCCTCAACTTTAGTTGCCAGAACTGGGATGTCAGGGTGAGGGATTTTCTGCAGGAGGCCTGGATACAGCTCTTCCCATGAAAGGCAAGGACCAGGGACTTTGATAGAACTTGAATTTCGCCATATGATTTCACCCCTTCCTTTGCACATCTAAACATATTCCTGATGGCAGGGCAGTTTCAGAGTGTAGCTTAACTGAGAAATGTGAGTAACTGAAACTTAATACAATCCTGTCTTCTCAGCTGACACCACACAGCAGGAAAAGCACCTCAGCTCCTCTAAGAATATAGATAATGTGCATTCATAAATCCCTAAGTTAATAAAAAAATAACAGAATTGAAATGAGCAATAAATTACTTTAGAGCATTACCACGACCTGGGATTTAGGATGAAGTACAAATATTATCAAGGAAGACAAGCTCACACCGTCTTAAAATCTGGCTTAGGACCAGTGACTACAGTTATCTGTAAAAACAGTAATTGCAGTTAACATCTGTCACTTTTTCCTCCCCTGAGCCTTCTGCTCAGTGCAGTTTTATTCAGAGAGGAGACAAATTTTGTAAACTAAACTTTGATGCTATAGAGCCACTCACCTGCCATAGAGTACCTAGATCCAGGGCACCCTTTGCAGGGGGCCATTTTCAAGTAGAACAAATTTGTATGCCCAGCTCTCTCCTTTCCCTATATAGAAAGTGGGTTGTCACAGCTGTTTTCCGGGCATCCTTCTACAGGGAATTAACTTCAAAGCTACAAGGTTGGTAAGGAGTTCTCCCCACTATTACCCCACAAGGATTAATAGCATTCAAAGGGTAGGTATTAAAACTCCGTGGTGAATTCCTGCATTTGGAAACCTCTCATCACAGAGATAGCCCAGATAAAGAGGAAGAGATTTAGTATTTTGATTTTTGTACTCTGCACTGGGTATGTCTTTGTATTAGAGGAAAATCTGCACAGTGCAAACTGAAGGAAGCAGATCAACTTGCCTCCTTATCTCAGCAGTAACAGACAATAGATTAGTCCATGGATGATGTACAAATTATGCCTACTAATGTCCTCAAGAATTTCTCTTACCAACTCAGGAATAACAGTCTTCCATAATACTGTGGGAAAGGACCCCAGTGCATTAACATGTTTGGTAGCATGAAGAAGATCAAGAGTATAAAAAGGCATTTGCTCAGAGGACAAGAATGCTCTGTGCATAGAGGGACAGAGGACATTTCTTCTGGCCTAACGAATTTCCACTTGATATTTTATGAAGAGAAGTTGCATCATAACAGATGGAATTTCTGGTGCTGTGGCTGATGCTGTCAGACGGAGCTGACATCACTCTGTGTCCATCTTCTCTCCTCAGCAGACAGGGCTCTCTGCACTGTTTTAGTTGTGCCCTTAAAACAGGTTTATTTGACCTTCCTGGTAGTGGCTCTGGTCAGGCTAAGGTTGAATTTTTAAAGTGATGAACCATATGTGGCCAAAGGGAGTTTCTACCTCCTTAAAGCACCATGCAATTTTTCCCACCCTGTGGTCAGTCAGACACTGACAGTACCTACCACAGTCATCATCAGGTTTCAACAAAGTGTCTGAAGGTCTGGTAGGAAGAGGCTGAGAGAAAAAGGGTCCTCTGAGCCACACATCTATTTCTGTGCATGCACAGTGCCTGGCACGGCAGTGACCCTGATCTAATTTGGCCTCCCTGTGACAATACCTTCTAAATGTCATTACTTTGAAAATAAGGTTATTGATGTTTAATGAACAAATGATCCCAGGCAAAATAGGACAGTAGATTTCATAAGGTAATGGAAAGCTTTAAGGGAACAAGCCTGACATGGGTGTTTCTTCAGGGCAGAGGGTACTGGGACCTGCTGGGACCCTGTTTGTCTGGTTTGCTTCTGCTCAGGTGGGATTTCACAACTGCCCAACAAACACGCATCTCAGGAGGATTTGCCTTTTTATGATCTTTACTTGAAATTAAGGACTCAGAAGAGAAAGAGATCCTGATGCTAAAAGGAAAACGTTACCCGCTCTGCAAATGGCCAGCAGTACAGCAACCAGAGTGAGGACCACTCCAGCCCCAAAATGAGCTGCTGTCTATCCCAGTGGTGGTAGGATATGTTCTTTACTTAAAAATTTTAGTGGTGCTTTCTGTGATGAGAAAACATATCTAGACAGAAACAGATTAAAATCCTTTTCCTATTTTACACTGTACACTGCAATGATTATATGAAGATAAATTTGAATAACTAGTCCCCTGGGACCATGATACTGTGTTATCCAAATCCTGTCTTTAATTCACTCTGCAACTGCACAGAAAGAATTCCAATCAGGCTAAAGGCAGTGAAATGATGATTTTCATCTCTATGTCATCACTTAGTCTTGCTATATTTTGCTGCTATTTAATGCTTTGCACACTTTCTTTCAAAATGTTGGATGTGCTTATCCCTCTCCAGGCAGCTTTCCAGCCACTCTTTCCCAAGTCTGTAGCACTGCATGGGGTTGTTGTAACACTAGTGCAGGACTTGTGTGTATCTTGGTGGAGTAGAGCATTTCTGCTTGGATTGCAGATGCTTCATTCTGCTCCCCATCCTTGTCTTCCAGCTCAGGGGGCTGTGTACCCCTAGGAAAACTGGTCTTACTTAAACACTGAGGTAAAGGGGAATTAGGTACCTCTGGAGTTAAATCCAGTTTGTGGTCAGTCACAAGGGGTGTCCCCTAGGGCTCTACACTGGGGCCAGTCCTGTATATTATCTTTGCTGATGACCTGACAAGGAGATCGAGCATGCCCTCAGTCATTTTGCAGATGACACCAAGTTGAGTGGGAGTGCTGCTATGCTGCAGGGCAGGAAGGCTCTGCAGAGGGATCTGGACTGGCTGGATTAATTGGCTGAGGCCAAATGTATGACATTGTGTGCCAAGTTCTGCCCTTGGGTCACAACAACCCCAGGCAGCACTACAGGCTGGGGGCAGAGTGGCTGGAAAGCTCCTGGTGGAAAAGGATCTGGGGATGCTGGCCAACAGCAGCTGAATGTGCCAGCATGTGCCCAGGTGGCCAAGAAGGCCAGGGGCATCCTGGCCTGTATGAGCAAGAGTGAGGCCAGCAGGACCAGAGGAAGGATCATCCCTCTGTACTCAGCACTGGTGACGCCTCAACTAAAATCTGGTGGTCAGTTTTTGGTCCCTAACAACAGAACGGACATTGAGGTGCTGGAGTGTGTCCAGAGAAGTGCAACAGAACTGCTGAAGGGTCTGGATCACAAGTCTTCCGAGGAACAGCTAAGGGAGCTGGGGGTGTTTATCCTGGAGCACAGGAGGCTCAGGAGTGGTACTGTTTTGCTTTCTGCAACTTCCTGAAGGGAGGTTGCAGAAGGTGGGGGTTGATCTCTTATCCCAGGAAACAAGTGCAAGGATGAGAGGAAATGGCCTCAAGTTGCACCAGGGGAACCTTAGGTTAGATATCAGGAAAAATTTGTTCACTGGAAGGATGGCCAGCCATTTGAACAGGCTGCCCGGGAAGTGGTGAAGTCTCCATTCCTGGAGGTATTTAAAAAATGTGTAGGTGTGGCTTGAGGACATGATTTAGTGGTGGATTTGGCAGTGCTGGGTTAATGGTTGAACTCAATGATCTTAAAGGTCTTTTCAAACCTAAAATATTCTATGACTCTATGCCATAATGTGGAATGCTGCCTCAAGATTTTTTTTGTAAGGCTTTTTGCAAACTTCTTTCTACCAGCTCACCTTTGTGAGTCATGATACCCAGTGCCTGAGTGGCACATAGTATTTGCAAGTGCTTAGTACAGAACTTCCCCATAACCACAAAGTTCAAAACATATTTTGTGGTTTGTTTTCTTCTTCTGGCCACACCCTGGGAACAGTCACCAAACAAGGCTTTAAGAACTCAGGGCAGGGACGTTCTTCCTCAGATGTATTTATTCAGAAGCTGGCACAACAAGGTTTTCAAGTGTAAGTTAATAATTGCTTGTTACTAATAATTACCATCTGTGCACTAATCATTATGTAGGAAAACTTCAACAATTGGTTAGTCCAAAAGATGCTGTTAATGTCAGGCACTCTGGTTACTCAGGGACTCTACCTAGCAGCCCTATGGAGCTCCCTGGCCATGTGGCTGACGGATGCATGCTGGCTATCCTGCAGTTGGGGAGAAGCCTTCTTTCCCTGGCAACAGCAGAAATTGGCTGCTGGAGCATGCTGGACCAGACTCAGTGGCAGCCAGCTATTCCCAGCTTTGCAGTGGCTCCACAGTTCCAAACCATTGAAATTAAATGTCAGTCTGGCTGAGTTGCTTACACCAGAAATGTTAAATTACAGTGTAAAGCAAACTTCCAGAAGACTTGAATTGCTTAGAGGGTAATTTTACTGTCTCTGGCATCCCATGCATGCTTCCATCATGGTTTTCCTAATAAGACATCCCTGTTGTTTTTTGTTTGATTGAAAAGTACATGCAGCCTCCAAATAAAATAAATATGCACGTGTATAGTTCCTGTACAGGAATTCTGGCATTTAATCTGTCTACGTTTGTTAATATGGACATGCGTATGCATGTTTGCATATACATGGCCATTATGTGTAGCTATGTGTGGCTGATACATGTTGACTTCTGAAATTTCGGATTGTTTAATTCAAGTTACAGCTGCATTTTGGATTCCTGTCTGTGAAGCCCTGTTGCACACCAAAGCTGCTACCAGCACTAATGTCTCCTTGGTACACAGGGCTTCAAGTCAGAGGCAAGGTGCTCTCAGCCCAAACTGTGCCTGCTGGAAAGTCTTCCTAAACTGAGCAAGGCTGGCAAACCTTCAGGTTGTGACTTGTCCTCATACCAATGTGAGCAGAAATATTAATTTGTTTAAGGAAAACAGGCTAAATAAGAGAAAAGAAACCATGAAAAATTCTGGAGTGCATAATTAATTTTGACACTACAGTTGGAGTAAAGCACATCTCGACTTTTCCACATTTTCTCCAAGACTACAAATTAGGATTTATCTACAGTGATGCTTAAGTGTCTTATATAAAATATTTACTCTGAGTTTGATCAGTTATGAGTGACTGGAAGGTATTCATGTGGCATTTGTAGCATTGAGTGAACATTCCAGCCCCAGTCCAGAAAAGAGCTTAAGGCTCATGCCACTGAGCTGTGATCTCTGGCCAGCCTGATATAAGATTTTTAACTTGTTTTGTGCCAAAAAATTGCTGAGCAGCCTCTGAGCTGAGGATGCAGCACTAAGGCTGCTGCTGTGCTCCCCATCACCCACAACTCCTTCGAGTGCCCATGCACCTCCCTTCCCTGTCAGGCAAGTGGTTGGGAGCACTCTGGGCAAGAGCTTTTTTGTGGGGAGCAGGATAAGCAGGTTAAAACAGTAAGCCTTGATAATTCTTCTCAAGCTCTCTATTGGTTTAACACTGGCTCCCAGTGTTCATGCAAGGTGGGACAGGAGCAATGAAAGCCTCCTGACCAAGACCTAATTCTTCACCTGCTGTAATTACCTGAACTCATCTCCTGGCTTTCACTGCTCCTTTTCCTCTGGTCATGAATAAAACAAACCCTTGCTATGGTTGCTAAGCAAAACTGCCATAAACACAGTTTTGTTATCCTTCAGCATAGTTTACAAATAGGAAACAAAGTACCTATTCTTACAGGAGAGAAGTACAGAAAAAAAAGGATGGGATGAGAAGGGACAACCTGTGACCTCAGAAATTAGGTTGAAGATGGAATACAGGGATTCCCTCCCTGGTGGGAGACTGGCATATTAGACTGAGATGAGGGAAGAGCCTGACTGGGCTCTGTGAGATTCCAGCTTTGTGCTAACTCTGCGTCTCACTGGGAGATATTCAGCCAAGTGCCATGGGCTGGAGGTACAAGCGTCAACTGATACTGTAGTCAAAATCATAAAAATATCACTCCTGGACAGAAACCTTCCTAGGTTGGTATTAGCAAAAAAGTGCACAGTGCCTGTAAAATAAAGGTTAAGAGAAGCTTAAGCTGATGCTTAGAAGTAGTTGTGGGCCATACCCTTCTTGGAAGACCTGCACTCCGACTGATACCTCAAAAACTCTGCTTTTCTTTATTCAAAGAACCCAGAAAAAAAAAAATCCTTGGAAAGTTATGGAAAGCTCCATGAGCACCACAGGCTGGAAATCTGGCTGAAGTTAAATATACTACATTTAACCCTAACTGGAAATCATAAAGGGATGCTTGTGCAGCCCACTGGAGGTACAGCAATAAATAGAAAATGTCCAAGAGTTTGCACAAGCCAGTCTGGGTGCTGTGTGCATGGGTTCTGCAAGTGACATTTTCAGCCCATCTTCCTCCGTGTTGTTCTGTGTGTTCATTTTGGCAAAACCTCTAATTTGTGCATGAAGTGGCCATTTCCTTGAATGCCATGAGACAATTGAATCTAATGTTCTAATTTGTAGTTTCAAATGCTTGTTTGCCTGAGGAGTCATGTCTGTGGGCAAGGGGGCTCAACCATGCAAGCACAGACTGCTGCACATCTGGACTGTGGGATTTGAGAAACACCAGCAAAACAACAAACCTCACAAAAAGGCTTATGAAAATAACATGACCTTTAAATGGCAATATTAGTAATAGAAAAAAACAAAGGGAAGGAAAGAGGAGTAATTTAATTCAAGTGGATTTTCAAATATAATGTAGTTCATTTAAAATTAATTTCATTTAATGTTAATTTTAATTAGCTCACATCTGTTGTAGATATCCAGAGGACTGATTTAACCTGTGAACTGAGGCTGCTTTTCCTTGCAGTCCTTTACTTCAATTACAAAATCCTACCACACTGTAATGCTACACACATATTTGCTTCCTTTGGAAAGGAGCAGGGAGAGGATGAACTGCACAAAATGGACACCGGTCATGTTGGTTAATGTACAGCAAAAAAGACCTATAGATTCTGCGCTGACAAGAAAACAGCTCTGACATTAAAAAAAAAAAAAAAAAGCCAACCCAAGGCTCTAATTTGTCTTAATATTAGCCTGTCCAAAACTTTCAGTAGAAATGTGAAAGCCAGAAGTACTGGCTGAACAATCATGGACCACTGATCTCTGTTCTTTCCTTCTTTGTATGCTTGAGACTAACTGAAATCTGCCTTTCACATCGGTTTGTGGTAAGCAAATTTTAAGACTGTGAAATAGTCCCAACTGGAAAATTACACTGAGAACCCAAAAAAGGGAGACTAAGATGATTTTTTGAAACCAGTTGTATTTTTCAAAGCTGATGTTCTGCATTGTGATGAGTTTATATGGATGTAGTATTGCAATTTTCAGAAATGTTAGAAGAACTGAGACCTGGATACACTGAGTACTATTAACTCTCAAGTGGAATGTGCAGCAATTTAAATTAATGAAACACTAATTTCCTGCTCTTTCAAAGAACTCCCTTTACTGCCATAAGACTCACAGAAACAAGTGCATGCATGCCTGCTTATTTAGTGGTGTGGCCTAAAAGTTTCTAATAGGACTGTTAAACAGACAAGAACAAATATCTGATGCATTTGTCCCAGTGATGAGCTTTGTTATCTCTGCACCCAAGTGCTGCATTTTGTATGCACTCATTTTTCAAAGCAGAGCACCTAGGCAGACTTACATGGCCGTTAAAGGGAAGGCTTTGACATGTAAGAGATTTCCATTTCTTCCTACACTGAAATCTAAGCCTGACAGACTCATGGGCTAAATTAATTCCTTAAGCCCTTGGCCCAGCGATAAAACTTATCTGAAGCAGAAAATGGAAATGTACAGCATGCTTTATAGAGCTGATCAAAGATCCCCCAGAAAGTGCTGAAGCAATCAGAAATGAATGATCTGCTCTCATGGATAGGAAAAGTGGATGTTTTAATTGCATCAATTATTCACCACCAATTATTTGTGAGAAGTCTTTTATGTCTGGGTGGTTCAGGAGCCTATCTACGCATGTTAAAATCAGCTGAGTTTCCTATTATTTTTCTGTGAAAACCAAGTTAGCTGTGCTGATGGTTCAAATCAGAGATGGAGGAGCCTGCTGAAATTTGGAGCTGACAGCTACTGTGTGACTCCTTCCCTACTGAAACTCAAAAGAAACCAATATTGTGGTAGGAAATTGATCCTTACTGAAATGGTCTTTAAAACAAGGAAAACCAGACAATCTCCTGAAGGAGACGATGTACAGATATATACTATATTTTAACTTACTAATGCATTATTATGCATCAGAAAATAACACACAGAGGATGCTAACACAAGACACTTCTTTTTGTTATTCTTCCACTAACGTAAGAAATGTCTTTATCACTGACTAACCCATCAGCCTTTCCTGATCCATTTCTACCCACACATGACATGGTTTTGTGGACCTGTGTTTTTGTTTAACCATTCATTGCTGCTGAGGAAAAGCAGTGCCTATCAAGTTAACAGAAAGGGAGCTCATCTCTCCTCAGTGCTTCTCCACCCTGTGGGGATGCCTGTGTAAGTCCTATGCTGCTGATTAGTTTTAAATGGCTCAGGAGGGGACTTTGTAGGCTGTTGCATTTGTGGTGCCCCTTACTGACTTGAGGCTGAATTTCTTCTTAGTTAACATTGATGGGCTTGCATGTGTTGACACGAGGACAGGATTTGACCTGGGAAATGTCCAAGTATGCGACCTAAAGGATGAATGGTGGTTTTGATCAGACAGCCAGCTTGATGACACTGTTGGCCATTAGTGAACCTGAGATATTTATGTGACATCTAGGAAGAGTCCCTGCTTGGCGGCTGCTTGCCTGGCAGGGACCATCTGCATTACTTCATATGGAGCTGATTCCTTCAGTGCATCCTACCTTGTGAAGCAGCCTGGACAGACCCAGTATCTCCAGAAAAAGCAAGATGTCCTTTTCCCAAGCTGTTTCCTGAAATAACCTGTATTTCCTGCAATGCTGCTGTCAGCCTGCTGTCCTAAAGAGGTGTTATCACACGTAACCCATGTCTGAACCCCAAATCCCCCTCAGACACAGTTGCCACGCAGTGATTTAAGACTCCTTAAGCAGAGCAGGAAGAGATCAGAAAAACAAGGAAAGCCTATTTGCAAATCTAAAGAAAGACATGGTGTAGCTGTGGAAGGAAAAGCAACAGCTGAGCAGCACCTGGAGGCACTGCCAGGCACAGGCACAGGACAAGTAAAGTGATAAAAAGTCCCAAGAGCAGAGGAGCTCTGGACCTCTGCAAACACTTTAAGGCTTGTCAGCCCTGCCAGGTGCCCCTGACCAAGGGATGTCCTTCCAACAGTGGGATCCAGGGAGAGGGCCTACATACAACGGCACTGCCTCAGTGCTGGCTGTTGGCACTAAAACGTCTCCACAAAGTTACAAGACTTTGTCTCAGTTTCTGCTTCCTTTCCTAATTTATCACTTTGGGAAAATCACTGACATTGTCCTATGCCAAAGTGATACATGTATCTGTGTGTTTGCTATGGCATTAGAGATGAATTGTAATGGGTTTTTTTGTATTAAAAGCTGCAGTTGGACTTGATGATCTGAAAGGTCTTTTCCAACCTAGATTATTCTATGATGAAATGGCAAAAATTGGCATCAACAAATAGATTTGTTGTGAATGAATTTTTGCTGCCATTTTAATGGAAAAAAAAATTAAATGCAGGGGAAAGCTTGAAGTTCAAGAAAGGAGAAATATCCCACTGATGTGAGCTGTCTCCTCGCTTTGAAGGGTTTTGGTGTTGGGCCATCAGTTGTGTACTACTGGTGCTCCTCTGTAAGGTACTGGATGTAAGGAAGTGTATTACAGAAAAGCTGCGTGACAGATGCCAGGGATTTTTGGCTCCTCAGCTACCTGCTCCAGCTGGGGCCACAGCATCTTTCCAGGCAGCCCTTGGGGACTCTGTACTTTGGGATGACGCATTTTGCATCTTCCTTTCCAAACACTCTCCAGCTGAGAGGCAATGCCTTCCCCACTCTTGGAGAATTTTCCCTGGATTGCTTTGAAATGCCAGAGGTATACAGAATTTCCTCAGCTCATATGCTGCAGCTCCTCACACATAGCTTTTGGGGATCTCGTGTGGCCAGGAGTAGCCTCAGCAATGTCATTTCCCATGACTGAGTCCAAGCAACTTCCACTCCTGCTTCCAAAGGCCCAGCAGGATCAGGAGGACTTTTAAAAATTAGGAACATGACAAACAGAATATATACTTAAGGTTGCAAAAGAAGACACCCCCAGCACCAGCAACCTCAAAGGCAGTGGAAAGAAGTTGAGGGGAAAGCCTCAGGCATCTGTCAGGAGCGTGCTTGATGCCATCCCTCACGCCCCTCTCTGTTGGACTGAAAAGCCATACAGCTCCCTGCTTCATTGAGCTTGAGCTCTGATGGCAGCTTGGTGAGATTTTACCCAACATCTCAGCAGCTCTGAGACATCTCCTCAGTACAGGGGAAGAACAGCAGTTCGTGACTCAGGTGCCTAAAAGTGTGAATTCAGGCAAGGATGCATGTTTGTGACAGCATGGCATATCCCTTGGCCTTGAACTGGCATACTCTCACCTTTCTTTTCTTCTTTCCACCTACCTAACTGGACTTCTCTGTCTCCCAGAACAGTAAATCAAGGAAGAGCAAAGCTTGTAGATGTGGCAGCCAAGAGGTTTCAGAAACAGAAGACAGGATAGAAAGAGTCCCACAGGTTCCTTTAAAAAGGAAAAACAAGGCAAAGATGCAGGGGGGCAATGAAAGAAGAAAAAACTAGAGATTTTACAGCTTTAAAGCCAGCTGCTCAGTCTGGTGCGGCCTGATTCATGCCCTCTGTTGGCAACAGCACTTTGGGATCCCGTCAGCCAGAGAGTGGAAGTGGTGGCCAGGGCAAATGTATGCTAAATTTCTTAGTCAGAAAGTCAGAAGGCAGAACATGCATGATAATTTATTGGAACCTAAAAATAACACCGACAAGACCCTTTAACATCAGGCAATTTCTAGTTCTTAAAAACTTCAAGACAGCTTTCTGTACATCGTTAATGGCAAGCCCATAGAATCTTCCATTGTTTAGACATGAAAAGAAATCTTTATTGTAAAGACAGAGATGCTTAAAGAAATTCTAGAATGAGTCTCTTAAATGCCATCTTGTCATTGTATCAATCATTTAAGGTCCTTGTAATATGCCACCTATATTAGCATTCCGTGCCTTATGATAAACGTATAGATAAGAAGTATCTATTGATTTGTTTAGAATCTCCTACACAGCCTAAACCCAAGCAGATCACTCTCAGTTTAGTGATCAGAAAGTGTCCCAGACTCATGTCCATGCTCCTATGCACATTTACTTATCAGGAAAACAGAAACAGTTGCCTTCTATGATCTCATTAATAGGTCTTAGGCAAAAAATCAAGTTATTGTGGCACCTTGGCAAGATCTGCGTAACTGTATCTAAGCCATCATGTGTGTTTTCTCTGCTTGCAGGAGGAACTGAAAAAAGAATGGGTTGGCCTGAATTTCATGTGCATTTGTGGGTTTCCTAATGATCTGGTCAGTGTGCCTGAAAAGGCACTGATCTTCCCCTAATCTGCAGCAACCAGCTGCCCTTGCTCTGTCTCTCAGCTAAATCAAGGATCATTTAAAAACCAGAGATTCCATGTTCCTCCAAGCTCTGCCACTCAGCTGCTGCCTGGATCCTCATCTAAAACCAAAAATTTTCCAGGCTTCTCCTTGACCCTGGCACAGAACACCCCTACATCCTGGCTCCTAATTTTAATATACTGGACAAATGAACCCTTTTCCTACATATTATCAATAATAAATGAAAACTTCTTGTTCACACCATCAAAGTAAAGACATATTGGCCAAAGTGACAGGAATCTGTCACTATTAGATAGGAATCTATTCAAACAGCCACCTAAACAAGACAGCTGAGCGCATCTCTATCCTCCTCTCTATGAGGCACTGGGAGTAATATTTGACATGAGACTTGGCAGGGAATCAAAAATTGAGAACGTGTTCTCCTTAGCTCTATCAGCTGCTAGAAGTCCCTTGACAACTCTGTAACAGCCCTCTATCTGTGTAAAGCAGACAACAGAGCAGGAGGTATTTCACTGAGGTGTCAACCTGCACAAGCCTTCATGCTGCCACTTCATACCATAGTCACTATTTAAGTTAGAAGCCTTCACCTTCAAAAGCTTTAGGCTATGTCTGGAAACAGAGCCACAGCCATTTCTCCTGCCATCCTGAGCTGGTCTTACTCCATTGGAGATAAGGGAGATCTGCAGGCTGGCAGCTAGGGGAAGCAGCTTGTGGCTGCCCCATGCAGCTTCTGTCACTAAAGCCCATCTCCAGCCTCACAGAGAGATGCAGGAAGGGTGATTTCTTCACACCATGTCAGCAGTGACCCTTTTCTCTCTCTTTACATTCTAGTGTTGATTACAAAACAGAACCATGGAAGAGATGGAACAAACATTACTGTGCAGGGATGCAAGCCATAGCTGAATTGAAAATAAATTTAGGGCTTAAATTCCCTGTATTTCCTCTGGAGATCCTTCCCTGAGTTTTGAATCCAGGGTGCAGTGCAGGAAGATTTCAAAGGGGTGACCAGGTTCAGAGTAAAGTGCAACCCGTGCAGTCCCTGACACTGCCTGTGGGCACTGGAACCGTCAGCTCTCCTTTGGTGGGAACATGATAGCTCTTATAATGAATGCATCCCTTGAAATTACACTTTCAAACCAAAATGACTCCTTTGAAATAGTCGTTATGTGCTTTCATCATCCAAAACAGAAGCCCTCTCCTGGTAAGCCTGAGCAGGTTGAAAACATTTCAGATTCACAGCCACGATGCTGGGGAGAGCAGAAACCCCAAACCAGGTCTCTCTGAGCCTGGAGCAGACACCCATTCTCCAGACATGTTGCCTAATGATATTATCTCTCATGGGCTGTGGTGCCTCCCTAAAATCCACTCAAACTAATTTTTTTCCTGAAACAGCTCATCTAAAGAGACGCCAGATGTCAGAGATGCAGCCTGAACATTTGTCCACACTGTGTGTGCTACTGCGCTGAGCATTTTTTCTGGGCAGTGACATCCTCTCTGGTTCTGTCATCATATGCAAGGTGTCCAGCACACCTGCAGGGTGTATTTTTATGGATGAGAACAACTTTGAAGGAGTGAATTGAAGTGCCTGAAGCCAGTGTAAAGGCTAAGCATATGGCAGGCAGCAAGCAGCATGCTTTGCCAATGGAACAAGTTTGTGAAAATCAGTGATTTCAAGCTATGAAAGAGAGGACAGGGAAATGTTTTTACCTCTGGAAACCAATTGGAGCTCCTTGTAGATGTCTCTTGTCATTAACAAACAGTTCCCTTATTTTCTCTCATAGTAGTCATAACTGCATTCTTTACTCCCCTTTTCCCGTGTGAAAATGTTACCTAAAATGAGACTCAAATCTCCATGGAAATACTGATAATACAGGTGCCAGAAAATGAGATCTTTTCATTAGCTGTCAGTGTAGCCCTCATACAAAATCCACTTTCATAGTTACTTTACCCCATGTAATTGCACAGCAAGGCCCTGTTTAACATCTCACTACATAATGGAAACTTTCTATTTCAAATCAGACTAATTTTAAGAGTTACTCAGACATTTCAAGAGACAATAGCTGTAATTAAAGTGTTTCTAGTGATGGGTTCCTATTATAACGTGGCGGAAGATTCTCTGATAGTCTTGCTGACTGCATTAATCACAATTGTTTTCATTAATATTGACACTATTCTCTTACCAGACAAACAGAAAAGGAGATTAATCAAAATACTGTGCTGGTTTCCTTTGCTCTGAACCCCTCTTTTGGACTGATGCTCAATTCTAAGCTTTCAGTTGGAATAAAGAGTAGTTTTTGTAAGATGTGCAGGCAGCTTCACACTTGTTATTTAAAGCAAAATTGTGAGAACAAAGAGAGATAATTTTTTTTTTTAATCTGAAAATAAAGCACTGATGAAATTTAAATGCTACGATTCCTAAACATCTAATTTGTTTCCAATTTGTGTGTCAGTGACGTGAGATTGCTGGAATGTGTTCAGACTGGGGAATGAGGTAAGCATGTATATGTGGGTTCATTTTTTTGGGGGAAAATTGCACAGACCAAGGCACAACTGGCACACGAGCCATTTGGGGTTGTGAGGCTGACTCAGGAAAATGGAGGCCTCCAGTGGCAAGTCCCCATGATGATGGTTTGGAACAAGCAAAGAGTGTGTTGAGTTTCACAATGATGGAAAACCATGAAAATACCAAGGGAAAACTATATTTTCAAATTCACTTTCTGATTTCAAATACTAGTTATGATGATGTAGCCTCCTAAAAACTGAGTGATAACCACAGAAATTGTTGCTGCTTTCATATATCTAATGCAAAACAAGTATTTTTTGTGTAACCCTTTAAATGTGAAATATTATCTTGTATTTTGTACATAGGAGTACATAGAAGTACCCTTCAAATTTGCAAAATGAAAACAGGTATACTTTATCAGATGCATTGCCCAGCTTTAAATCTACAGGAACCTAAAAGGTTGATATTACCAGAGCCTGAGACCAAAGGACCTGGTAGATAATTTGTTATTGAAGTGAAAATAATTTAAAAAATAAAAAAGCAAAACAAAAAAAAAAAGCTCTGCAATGAACAGAGCAAGAAGTCTGCAAGAAGTCTTAAAATGTCTGTGTCCTGCCTTAATGTTGACTTTCAGAGGCTACAGGTTTATAAAATGATGTCTCACTAGTGATTGCCTTGCTGACCTTTGCAATGTGGGCTCAAATCCCATTGCACCTCACATTCTGTTTTGCTTAGAGGGGATCTGCAGCTCACCGAGACTATAGTCCCACTGGGACACGGCGCTCCCTTATGGTCCTTGCAAAAAGACAGCAGGTGGGTCTGTCTTCCTGCTCTCTGGTTTCTGGCCAGGACACAATAAAAAACCAAACTTTTGCGGGAATGGAAAACTAACTAACTAACTAAAAAAAAAAAAAAAATAATCTCATTCTCTGAGTTCTATATATAACCTTGTAATCTATGATTACAAATTACTTCTTGCTAATGTTTTGTAAAATGCTCTTTTAAACTCACCTACTGGAGCCTATGCACTCGCTTATTAAAAACTAGTAAAACTAGTTGTGTGAAGCCTGTGTCAAAATCAGTATTTTAAAAAAATAAGTCCCAGACTTGTACAAAAGAAGCAAAGTACATTGCAACACTGACATCACAAATTCATTACTGCTCAGTGTCTGTTGAATAAAAACTATTAACTGTAGAGGATGTGAAAAGCATAGGGTTTTAATAAAGAGGAAGTGTTTTATAATTCTTGAAATGAGACCTGTGATTGTATCTAGTCTTTAAAAATAAATTTTCCCTTTAGGTTAAGAGTTGCTGTAGTTTTGGTGAGGCAGGACAGGATATGCTTCAATTTATACTTCAATAAATAAGAAACAGTTCTACTCATATAAATAGGATTAAACAGAGGGGGGAAAAAATAGACCTGCCATCACTGGGAAATACAAAGAGAAAAAAGAACCTACATCTGTATATGGAAATATATCAAAGGGGATGGTACACAAATATCTCCCACGTCCAAAGGAATAAAAACTGTAGTTTAAGAAAAGAAGAATAACAATTAGAATTACATAGACTGAAGGAAGAGAGAAAAGAAGAATATACTTAAAGGCATAACTTTTTATGCTGATCAGTCACATCCTATTTGAGGTACAATAAAACAATAGTTGTTTTACTCTGCTAGATTTGTTACAAGCTGTTCAAAGACTGTGATAAAGCATGAACAGCAGTGTGGGAGACTTCTCTGCTGGTGGTCCTGCACTCCTGACCACAGCTCTTCCCTTAGAGAGGTGTGAGCATCCACGAGTAAAACTGCAACCCTGCTGGCTTGAGGAGTTAATGCTAAGGCCTGATTCCTTGTTTATGGTTTTTTTGAACCATTGTAAAGCTCTGTTATTGTGGTTGTGATTTGTGTTGCTGCCAGGGTGATAAAAAGCAGTTTCAGAATTTAAAGGCCAAGCTCTGTGCTGGGGTTAAACAAGCATTTAGCACTTATTTGGTCTGTGAGATTATCATCAATCAAAATAGAAAATAAGCATAATTTGAATATGTTCTTAAGAGCTTTATATAATCCATGTTAACACCTCTATTCATGTTGATTGAAGGCAATCTCTGATTAATTTTTACAAAACTGAATATAATGGGAATGTTTCATTGTGCTTCCTGGCACAAAAAACATAACCAGAAAGGCCCTAGTAGTGTCAAGTGTGGGTCTGTCCTATGTTAGAGACAGAAATTGTGAAATGTGAGGAATTTTTGCCAACAATCCCTCCTTCACAATTTTCTCGTGGGAAATGAAGAAAGAACTATTTGGGCATGATAACGTAGGCATGACACTTTCTGAATATTCAGACAAAGCCTTTGGAGTAGGGAAATATGTGGCACAAAGGATGCTGTTGCCATTGGGCTCTGGGACTACACTCATGGTCCAGGAGTGATAGGAAGCTTTAGGTTCAAAAAGGGTGACAAGCATCTACCAACTCCAACAGATTTGAAAAGAAAAATATGCACATGTAGGAGCTTTGCTCTCATTCAGTTTTCCAGTTTATTGAAACCTTGTAGGTTATTTCAGTTTCGGTCAGAAGTGTCCTCCAGAAGTGATGTTACTCTGTGGCTTCATCCTGAGGGATACACACAAACCACACATGGTGTGTCTGGTATTCCCATGGAAAGGATCTACCACGTTTCATTGCAGATTTAAACCCCACAACTGACAGGTATCACAAAACCTCTTGCCATTTGATGCATGTTATATAAAAGGCTACTGTGTACAGTCTGCCAGCCTGTGGCAGATGGCTTTCTGTACATAACACAAACTTTGATGTTACTGAATTTTTGTAATTGCCATTTTATTTCTGCACAAATACACTGTCATCCATCCAATATTTTAAATGCACAAGGCACAATGTTCACCAAAGTAATGACTTCAACATATAAAGTGACCATCAGAAACACCTAGTAGCTGCACTCTGAAAGCACTGAGGGGATGTTTTTGAGGAGATGCTTTTTCCTATCCTAGGAGAATGGGCAGAGCAGCATTTCATGAGGCCAGAATAACAGCAACCTGTCCTCTGAGCAGCTCATCTGCTGGTGGGCAGACATTGCTTAGGGGACCCACAAGAGGCAGCAGCAAGCAAACATCACAAAGGAGTTGGTGGAATGAGGAGGCCACCGTGCAAATCCCGCTCTCCAGCCTGGCAGCATGGTGCCTCAGCTGCCCACCACTCCCACAGCAGCACAGAACACACTTCTACGAGGAGCAGCAGGCAAATCTTTAAAGGGAAACACAACCACAAGCACTTTCCCAGCTATGGGTTAATTTTCAGCCCGAGACACAAAGCTAGTTCAGATTTCTGAATTTTCCCATCCTTGTTCACATCGCAGTGGTTGAGCAGGATCTGGCGGAACTTGTCCAGGTCTACCCCACTAATGCTGGGCTGCAGGCAAAGAGAAAAAGAATGCTGAGAGAGAAAATTACTCTGGATTTCCCCAGCTAGTAAAGCAGCCCACCATGCAGCAACTGGGAAATTCACCCAAGGAAGAGTGACCAAAAGGCCCCACATCTCATATGTCATGGGGAAGTGAAGAGAAGATGGGGAAAGGGTGCCCTGAAAAAGCAGAAGGTGCATGGAACTGTAAGTGACTGTATGGAAATACACCATGACTTTTGTGCTCAGCCAAGGCCATCAGTATCTGATCCATAAAAAAGAAAACTTCAGAAAGTTGTGCAATGCAGATCCCTGCTCTCCCAGACCTGTGCTTTCATCTGGTTTCCTCTCTCAAACCTGCTGTGTAAGGACTAATGTGACATTACTGTCAGCTTACTGTTAGCCTTTTACAGGCTAGTCAGCAATGAAAAAATACCTTTTGTGGATCAAGTCCATGTTGAAGACACATTTTACAGGCTACACAGTTTCTGTATGCTCCTAATGCTGTACTGCTTGCTCTGCTTCCCACATTCTCAAGAGGGGATCAAATTCACATGCACAGCTTGTGGTGTCCAAGGGCAATGCTGATGAAGGCCCTTAGGCAAAGTACAAATTTCCCTTCTTTACACACACTCAGACATAGCCACACAAATCCAGCATCCTGCCTATCCCCACACCCTTTCCTGCACACTGCATGGCCAGAACACACACACACACAGCCATCAGCACAGAGCTGCCATTCTCTGCTCTCTCCTGAATAGACGTGGCAGCACAGATATCCCACACTGTGTGGAAATGCAACAGTTCAGGCTCAGAGGAAGCTAAAGATCAGATTCTGTTTGGGTCAAAAGCTCTATCTTGGACTGCATCTGGAAACTCGAGATAATCCAATGAAGACAGACTCTTCTGTCCATCAGGAGCTGAAGAGACACACCAGGTATGGTATTCTTGATTGCAGACAGACCTCAAGTAATTTTCAATTGTAGCCCTGAGATGAACTAATGAACCACGAGGTCATTCTGGTGAGAACCACATTCACAAGGAAAACAGAAGAAAGAAATTGTGATGACCCATCCATATCATGTCATGTTGTAACGCCTGCCTAATTCAAAGTATGAACTAGAATGGACCTTTTAAAAACAGAGTTCCTGCGGGAAGCTGTATTGATTTGTGAGGTAGAATTTCTGTGGTATGGTGAAATGCTTTACAGTATACATACTGACCTGGTGACATTGCCTTCTGCTGATGATCAAACTAAAATTTGTCTCTATGTTCTTACTACTGTCTCTGTGAACACAGCCTCTCCAAAAGCACTGATCTTTAAGAAATACAGAGTATTAACAAACAGAGCCATGAAGATACCTTGACCAGTTCCATCATGTCTTTGACAAACCCATCCACTTCTGGGCCTTCAAGCGCTCCTGTTTTACTCTGAAAGAAGGAATAGACATCAAAACTCCCCAGTGAGTCAAAACCACTACAGTGTTTACTGGTGAGCACCAATACCTTGTCACCATGCTTTCTACCATAAAGTTCACAAAATCATGAAATGGTTTGGGTTGTAAGGAACATTAAAGATCATCCAATTTCAACCATTCCACCATGGCCAGGGACACCTTCTACTAGCCCAGGTTGCTCAAAGCCCCATCCAACCTGGCCTCAAACACTTCCAGGGTTGGGAAATCCACAGCTTCTCTGGGCAAACCCGTTTCAGCACTTCAAGACCCTCACAGTAAAAAATTTCTTCCCAATATCTAAGATCCCATTGTTTTTCCCAAACCATCTCTTCCCACCAAGTGGGAGCAATGTATCCCACCATCCTGAGGGAGTTGTGACTGCCAGAAGCAGCACTGAATTCCTGATGTCTAACACGCAGTTAAGTGGTTACATCTGTCCTGAGCCAGACTCCCTAAACAACCATGGATTTCATATGGGAAGGGGGTTTATTTTTCAACATGGTGGTGATGCAGGTCCTGAATTGCCAGAGACTGTGAGCGCTAAAGCCACCACCTTCCTCTTCTTCCCTTGCATCTCCTGCAGGGAAACTGCTAAATCAGCAGCAATGGCCACAGCAGTGGAGAAAGTCAAAATGGGTCCTTGACACAAGATCTCTGAGCATTGCTCCTCTCTGTCCCTACCTTACCCCTCCCAGTCTGGCATCTGGGCTCATGGGCCATGGGCTTGGGCACAACTGCTGCTCCTCAGTGACTCCAGCAGCACCCAGCAGGAGGAAGAAGTCTCAGCAGCACATGCTAACTCTGTCATTTACAAACCGCAAGGGAATGAACTGACTCATGGGACTCACAACGTCATAGTGTGAAAAGATCTTCTCAAAATCTCTTCTCCTTTCTTCTGTGCTGCAAGCCTGCATACAGAGAGGACAAACAAAGAAAAATTAAAGCAAAAATTTCAAGTTTGGGCCCAGGTCATCTTAGCTGGAGACAGGATCAATGTATCAAAAATTAGTGCTACTTACATCCATCTTGAATTGTAGAAGGAAATTTTCCTGGAGTGCCAGAATCCTGAATGGAGAGATTTTAATTACGATCTTTTCGCTTTATCATCTGCACATGACCTATTCTGAGCTCTCCTTGTTTGCAAAGCAAAGGGATGTTAGATTAAAGGCCTATAAAAGAGAAAATTGCCTGTGGGGTTATTTACAGAGGGCTGTTGTGGGAACACACACCTTCCTCCCTGTCTGATGGGGCACAGAGGGTGCCCTTTGGTTCATCACAGACATGCCTATTTAGCACCATTGCTTCTCCCAGAGCATTTCTGGTGGTCCTGCACAACAGAGGGTGTCAGCTTCTGAAGCAAGTGTTATCAGACAATCATTCCTTGTAACTGGGCTGCTGTGCTGCATTAAAGAAAGAGATTTATGGCTCTCTCTTGGAGGGAGGATTTGGTGGTTGTAAAAGTAAAGGACAAAGTAATGCTGGCCTGTGCATCAAGACTGGCAGAATTTCTCTCTTTTCATCTCCTAAAGCCTGTAAAGCACTAATAAAACCTTTTCTCTCTCCAACTGCTCTGCTACCCCCAAAGTTTTTAGAGCCCATGGCACAGGGCATGATGAGCTGTGTCTGCCCATGGAGGGATTTGGAGTCTGAGGAATGTTTTCAGATTGGAGGAGAGCCTCAAATGGCTTGGCTCCCAAAAGGAAACTGTATTTAAGAGAAAATTGTAACAACAACCCCCTTTAGATATTCTCCATCCTGCCCCAGACTCTCCTCCTGTATTCATAGTCAAAGGGAACTGCTGTATGCACTGCAGTTATTTGTGCTGGCATTTGTCGGGATTTGAAGCAGAGAGTTACAGTGGCAAACCAGACCTCTGTCCCCTCACCCTCTAAACAGGTCTTTTAAGGCTGTATCTGCAAATTTAAAGTCCCATCTAACCAATGCACATTGTTTTACAGAGAGAGGCATGCTCTCTATCTCTAGGCAGTGAAAATAATCTATAAGCCTCTGAGGAATCAGGGACAGAAAAGAGACAGAGGCCCATGACTGAGTCCCCAGCTTTATTCACAAGCATCTCACCTTGGCCCTCCAAATTCTTTCCTACTGCCACTGCCACGTGCTTTTGTGGTGGCATTTTCATTATTCAAAATGCAGTATAAATTATTTGCAATTTCTGCTGCACATAA
The DNA here is from genome assembly GCF_017590135.1 of Pyrgilauda ruficollis. NCBI lineage: Eukaryota > Metazoa > Chordata > Aves > Passeriformes > Passeridae > Pyrgilauda > Pyrgilauda ruficollis. The sequence continues at coordinate 33,233 of NW_024525378.1, read as the reverse complement.
TGATGAAAAATAAATGCATGTCTGCAACCCTGTTGAAAGGATTGTCATCCTTCTTTTGGAGAAACAGAGCCATGGGTTGTTTTGCCACCTCCTGGGAAGCACCTCCGATTATGCCAGAGCACATTGATGTTGTACAGACAGACCCTGGCATTGCTCCTATCCCTGGCTCTAGATTCTCAGATTATTGCAATGGGGATCATGCGTTGGAGAGGTGGGATCAGAGCAGATCTAATTCAAAAGCTGGTAGAATTCAACTGCACATGCCTAGAGGGAGAGGATCACCTTGCATGGATTGACCATTGTGAGCTGAAGCACCCCATCAACATTATTAAATCCTACCTTGCCAGGTCATTCAGGTCCAGTCGTCCATCTTTGTTTTTGTCAAAGATTTTCATCTATAAATCAAGAAGACAGAGATAAAGCACATGGGCCATAAGTAGAACACACACATATAAAAAAAGGGCAATATATATTTTTCTCTGCCCTGTGCCCTTCCCTCTGCTTGCTCAGGGTATTTGCCCAGACCCTGGGAAGCATGGCGTTCTGTGTTAGTACCAAGTGCAAGGGTGGCACAACGGAATAGCAAAACCAGCCAACTTTCTGACAGCAACAACCCGAAACAATCAAATAGCAGTACCTCTCCCTTCCCACCTTACATGGGGATAAAGCAAGTCTGCAGGAAAGACCTTCAGAAACTAAATACTGACATTGCCCTGGTCCTGAAAAAAAAAAAAAAGAAAGCCAGAAAAAGGGAGAAATTTCTAAACACTTCCACCTGGACTCCATCCTTACCTTTGACTGCTGCTGCGGCTTCTGAGAGGCTGAGGTGCAAATGCCACCTTCTAATCACCACTCAGGTCAGGATTTTACACCACTAAAGCTGTGGGGTTTGCTTGGCTCAAGGCCTGCTGCTAGAATGGACTAAGACTCGGAAGAAGGTTCAGGCTACCAATATCAAGAGGTTAAATGTGATTTCAAAACTTATTCTTTTCTTTTACTGAATAGCATAATTTTGATGAGCCATCACAGAAAAAAAAAATATTTATTTGCGGTATTTGGTTCTCCATTTCTCTTCAAGGCACAAAAAATGGACTGTTACAAAGAAGGGGGTGGGGGGGATGTTTAATGAGTTGCAAACCTGAGTATCTCATGGCTCAAAGTTCTAGGAAAAAAAAAAAAATCCACATTGTGTGTGGAGGGAACATGAACATTTTACTATGACAGATTATCTTTCTTTGTCAAATGCTCAGCTAAGGAATATGCATTAATCTTACCTTAATAGATCACATTTGCTTGTTTACTGGCTGTGCAGAGTAATTGGTTCACTACAGATCTTTTGTGCACTGCACAACTGGTGAGGAAGGCCTGAACCAGCCCCATCTGACAAAGCTCAGATGGACAGGATTATCCCCTATGACATAGCCTGAACACATGGGAGCCAGCAGCATGTCCTGAGCACTTCTCAGCAGTGGAGCCAGGGCAGAGCCTAATAATCATGTGAGAAAAAGTAGCATCTGGAGAGCTGCCATTTCTCAGGGAGATTTTGCCTGTTTTGTCAGTGCTGCCTCTTCCCTGCCCATTGCTCAAGGGGAACAAGGACAGCAAGTCCATGGTAACCCTTTACTGTAGCACATTTAGACTGAGATTCTGCAACAGACTCTGTACCATTAATTATTCTGAGTATTTCACACTTGTGAGATTTGAGTGGAATTTTTGATGAGGCATTGGTACGGGCTCACTTTTCCTCCCATGGAAAGAGAGCATGAAAGTCCTACGAATGATTGAAGGCCCATATTGAGATATTTGGAAAAATGGCATCACAAGAACCACGTGGGTGTTCAGTGGCACAAAGAAAGCTATTTTTCCATTTAACTGCCCTCTGCCAAACATATGCTCTGTGCAGAGCCACTAAATGACAGAGGAAAGACTTCTGAACTCTAGAACTGGGGAGACAAATAAAGCTGCCAGGCCATCCTGAGGACATCCCCCTGGTTGCATCAGTCCAAGTTGTTCCCTTCCAGCTGATCTAATTTCTTACATGCTGCTTCCTGCCCCATTAGATCTCCCACAGCAATATGGCACTTTTCCCTGGTCTCTGCTGGAGCAGCAGTAGGACACGGCTAGAGGAAGGGATGGGAGCAGAAGCTCCCTTTGCTGGTGCCACCAAGGGGAGAAATGTCCTTGCAATGACAGCCTCCCACTGCCATCAGAGAGATAAACTCAAGCCTTCAAGTCTTAGCTGATAAAGGAGTTATTCTGCAGGTCATAGAAAATGATTAATATTCTTTCTAGAAATAAATAAGCCCAGATAACATTTTAAAAGCCTCTCTCCAAATGGAACAACAATGCCTAACCTGGTTTTGTCTGTTGTTTGAGGAGAAATACCCCTACTACTTTGCTATGGCATACTCTCCACCACTGGCGACGTTGCTACATCCAGCTTACATCATTGCTGTAAAATATGCTGCCTAAAGGAAGCTTATGGAGACAACCCCTATGTAGCTGGCTAGAGAAAGTACCAGCATGTGGGTGGTGGGAATACCATAGTCCTTATGGTATTCCATGAGGGCTCTACAGTAACTTCAGTGCTTTTGAAAATGCCACTCTAAATCCTTTGATTTAGGCCACCAAGGAGCATTAGTTACCCACATGATCTGTAGGTCACCACAAAGCAGTGCAGCTGGTGGGGTGAGACAGAACAGCATTTGCTGGGAAAGGACATTTTTTGGCGGGAAACACAGGGCCCAGATTTCAGGAACTCTGCTGCCAGGTCAGGGCAGCTGTGGCTGAAGGCACTGGTCTTTGGTTCATACAAAAATACAGTATCTTTAGCAAAACACACTAAAACATACTGCCTTTAGTAGTCTTAGTACTTCACTTGTACTTCACTTTATTTTCTCCCATTTCTGCTGCATTTCAGAATTACTGTCTTGAGACTAAAATTCAGTGCTTCAGCCTAGACTTCAAACTCAGATGTGTTTTTCTCTCTGTGATGCCTCAGAAAAGCAAACACTGAGTTTTTCAGGGAGAAGTTCAACTCTGTGATCACCATGTCCTAATCTCCATATGAGCTTATGGGACCATAACAGAACTGGTGGTTTTCTGTCCAAGAGCCAGACTTGGGGCACAGTTCTCATTTCACATAGGCTTGCCTGGTACAAGTCTCATGATTCTTTTCCAGTGAAACATCTTCAGCCTCATGTTCTTTTCCACGGCATAAATACATAAGCATCCCAGCATGGCTGTCCTTGCCTTGGGACTTCATGTATCCCACCTGCCCTGCAACTGCTCTACTTTGTGGGTGCAACATATTTTCATAGTTTCAGAAGTCGCAAATAACGAGGGAGAATTTTGTGCACTCTTAATGAAACAGACTAGATGAGAGATGGTGGTTTAGATGAGAAAGGCTTTCTGCTTCATTATCAATTTTGTGAGCACATGGTTTTCAATCCTACCAATTTCTGAGCCCTTTACAATATTCCTGCAGCAGTACAGATCCAGAAAAACACATTTAATAGAGAGGTAACAAACTCCTTGGTGGATTTCTTAATGAAAGGAAACATTCTTCTCCTGCACCCTATCTTTCAGCTTGATATTGAAATTTCAGTGAATGACCACATCTACTAACAGCTAACCAACTCCCCTCCCTGACCTCCTTCACTCAGCTCTGCAAGAGAGAACCTTTGTCTTTTCTATCTGTTTGGCCTTTTTCTGTCACAACTGCCCTGAATACAATTATCAAACACATGCAATATTTTGATCATCCATACCAGTCAACAGAAAGAAAAAAAGTCTGGCTGGAATAGCTATGCCAAGCTAATTCTTGCCCAGCGACTAACACATGAAATATGGAAAACATGAGGGAAGAAGGGCTGGTGTTCACTGAATTAGTTCAGGTACCACAGCTAATAAGATAGACCTAATCCTGTTATTGGGACAAGTAGAGCTCATGCATACCCACTACATGGCAGTCGCGTGCTGCATTACTCAGGGAACAGCCTGGGGAAATGTTTTTTAATCAAACTTTCAAGTTTCAAGCACGTGAGTGTTTGATCTGATCTGCTAATTCTGTGCCTGAGTACACAAAGAATGACAGAGGGTATCCACCCCATATGACAAAGCATACATAATGGGAGAAGGAGATAATTGAAATGGTTATGAGGTTGTTTCTAATTTAAACTTTTGCCTTCACACATCATCTTGACATATTAAATTTGATGGATTTTCAGTTTACTCTCATGAAAGGTATATTTACACTGCCAGGTTGATATGAAACATCTCAATGTGGTTTAGGACAAGGTCTCGCATGTTTAAATAGCACTCAAATTTACTAAAGGCTCTGTTGCATCTAGCAGTATGCTTTATAAAATGATGCATTTCCATTACTGTCAAACTACCCCATGTTTTAAAGTGTTTGCACAAATTAATTTACTGACATTTTAATGGCAGTGCACCAAGGGCACACCCTGTTTGTTTGAAAGTACTCTGAAGCACTCTGAGACAGACAGAGAATATGTAAGAGCTTGGTTTGCAAATAAAAGTTGTTACATCTCCATTTTTTAAAAGTGCAAAATCAAAACTGCCATCAGCTTTTAATTCAGCAAAAGAAATACTTCTGCTTTCTCAGTCCAGTGTTCTAAAGGCCACTGAAGCACCACAATGTGACAAACACACACATTCTTTGAAGAGCAATATAAATCTGAATTATTTTCCATGACAGAGATAAGGAAAGAAGTAAACAATCAAAATAAATAGTTCTGTGATCAGCAGACTCAATAAAACCTGCTTTCATACCTTCTCTGGCTCTCTTTGTGTGTAATTAAGTGGGACACTAAGAGAGTCAGTTTTACTTGACCTCCTACTCTCACAAATATATTTTAATGTCTATATCATGGTCACCTATGCCCAAGAGCTGAAACAAAAGTCAGCCAGGGAGTACAGAGGTTATTGAGACTGTATAAAGACAGGCATCAGCCCAAGCTGCAGGACTGCCTATGGCCTCTTTCTTTAGGGAAGGATGGGGTCACAAAGGCATGTGCAGAGTGACAGGAGAGCCCAGTGGCCAGCAAGTTACCCTCAGGACAAAAGCTCAGCGTCCTGCCCAGCCAGACTGCCCGTGTCACATAAACAAGTTCTTTAGCACAGGATTTCTAAGAGTGATTTGATTCCTAAGAGATCAAGGCATTATCTGTTAAGGTGTTCAGAAGCCTGCAGGCTCCTGAGTTCTGTTGGTTTTGATCTTCAGAAATTAAGTTTGAGATTAAATCGTATTTTCTGCTTCCCTTGGCTTATGCCACAGCAAGTGTGGTGCTGGAGGTGACAGCACCCTGGCATTAAATTGAGAAGGGACACAGGAGGCAGATTTGTGTTCATCAGCTGTGTGGGTCCTTTCAGACACCTGGGAGAGAAGCCAGCATGGACCACTACCAGGAGGAGAAGGGATGACCATAGACTGCACTTTGGGAACCAATCTTGTAGGCTACACTCTACTCCTGTAGTATTTCTAGAGCTTTGGGAAGTTTGCTTGGTGTGTTGACAAAGATAATAAATTCTGTTTAGGCTTTTTTCAAATACAGTAAATATTTGTCTTTCCATTATTACACCTTTTGTTTAGTGATCACAGGAGACTTTGTTAACAAAGATATGCTGCCTTGACTAGTAAGATGTTAAGGGTCTAAATCACCTGAATTTGGCTTTTATTTGCTCACGTGAGTACATTGGCATCAGCACTGAACACAGATAGACTTTCACAGCCATACAACTGACCACAGTGAAACTCTGGCACTATCCTTGCAGAGGGGACAGGCAGCAGCCACAAAAGCACCGGAAATCCCCCCAATGCACAATAAAGGTAGTCCACAGTGCATACTCATGGACACAGATCATCCTCAGGGAGAAGACAACCTTTTCCCCTTTGCACTGAGAAGATGAGGAGCCCTCAGCTGCAGGCTTCTGCACTTGAGGCACATAGCTCAGTGCCCAGGAGAATCTTGGCAAATAAGCCCAGCAAAACCCTCGTGTCATTACAGCTGGGGAAAATATCTATTCTGACTTCTCCGGGGTTAGGATTTCATCCTCATCATCATCATCCACAAGCTTTCAAATGCTGTAGTTCATGACCAATACTTGTTATTAGCCACTGCATTTACATCACTGCCTCTCTAGAGTATTAAACTATGATGGGCAAAGATGGCATGTTGGCTGGATAAGAACTGTCCTTTGCATTTTACTGAGATATAATAATGCTCAGATTAAAGGAATTTTTTATGCTCCATCTGACATAATCAACATAAGTCAATTAAAAAAGTGAATGTCAGTGTTGCATGTGTGACTGCTTCAGCAGAATAAACAACTTAAATTGCTGAAATTTGACTCAGAAATGAGTTTGCCTTGCATGCAGCTTGTAGACATTTGCATTACAAACTAGAAGTAACATCCTGCTATCTGGGAAGCTACAGACTATCAGAAACCATATCTTAAATCTAGTTCATACCCTGGCATTTACAATATTGTGCTTAAGTGCATACACAGGTAATGGAACCTGTCACTCTTAAAAATCGTTGTCAAATGCATATGTGAGACAGGTATTTCTGAGCTGAAACTTCATCAGGACCCAGAAACCTACTAACAGCTTGATCTTGGGGTCTGAGGGGAGGTGGGAGGGATTGAAAACGTTGTTCTACTGTCATCATCCACAGTACCCTCACCATGAAGTATCAAGGGGGCCAGTCTTCATCTCTCCAGCTTGTATTAATTCAGGAAGGCAGAAAATTTTCACCATGCTATTTAAACCCTCCATCCATTTTCAGCTATGCTCACTCTGTCTCCCAAAGTACACACTGCAGGACCCTTGGGGTCTTTTCTCAGGAAGTTCAGAGCAATACCAGGCTTCACATCAACCTCCAAGCCACTTGCTCCCTGCCAACAGCCTGTGGGAAGGCAACAAACCTACAGACTGTTTTCAAATACTAAGAACTGCAAGGGGGTGCATGTAAATAATTATTAATACACACTAAATTCATTATTATTAATACAAATATGTATCTATGTAGGCACAGAAGAAAAAACAACAGTGCCTACAAAGGGGCTTCCTTACCACAGCATTGTCACTTCAATTCGCCCATGAAGAGTCTTGAGAACTGCAGTGCTCTTCTATGATTTTCCCCAGTGGCTTTAGTGCTTTTTAAGATTTGATTTAGCAGACTCACAGAGTTTGTGCAATGCCAGTGTGTTCACTAGCTGTTGTCTTTATAGGAGTTCATCACTTGTTCATCAAATCCCTGATCTATACCAGTGTTTTCTGAAGAAAGGATGTCAAGGCCATAAGGAAACAGAATAGCCTCTTAAGAAGTGGCTGCTAAGCAACCTGATAAAGTGATGTTCCTTTCCAGAGATGACCAATCTCTTCCAGATGAAATACTCTCTCCCTCTTCCCAGCATTTTTTTAATGTTGTATGAGATCATTCATAACAGCACAAGGGGCAAGAATTTAACATGCCCTGGTTGGTTGATATCTGCTCACAAACTGCAAATACCCAGCACAGAACCATAAAATGCTGCCTTAATTTTTTTCCTCAAGCCTGGGCTAGCTTCTTTTAAATTACAATTTTTGCCTTTTCCCCTTTATCTCTACCTCCAGAAGGCCCTAGGGTCCACTCAGGATACCAGTAGCTGCTTAAGATGTGTGCAGGCAGCTGTGATGTACAGAAAAAAGGGCAGAAATCTGTATATTCCTGTGGAGACAGATGGGTTTACAGCTCCTTGAGACACAGCTTATTTCAACTGAAAAATAATTACATTGGCCCTTGAAAGCCCTGAGATGAATAGATGGGCTACCCTGCGAGATCCTGTAGCTGTGTGCAGCAGAAACAGGTCCTGCTCCCAAGGACTTTGTGCTCTAAAAAGATAAAAGGGTGGGAGCAAAGCAATAGGAGAGAGAAATGTAAGTATGTCCAAACTGCAGAAAAGGAATCACTGCTGCTGGTTGTCAAAGACAAAACAGAGTCAGGGAAAAAATGGATGGGCCACTGACCTATTTGTCCCAAACAGTGGTGATGGTGGCAGAGTCCAGTGGCAGTGGGACTCTGCACTCCAACAGCTCCTCACTCCATGTGGGAAAGGAGAGAGAAGAAGTGAAGGGTTGCCATTACTCTGGGCCTTGACATCAAACCTTTGAGTCACTTTTCCCTCTTTAATCCAGCCCTGCAAATGCAAGGCTGAATCTTTCTTCCCTCCTTGGAATTTTGCCTTCAGATAGATACTTCGGATAACTTCATATGCAATCATTTGTGGAGTGTATCTGATGCTATAGGATACTGCCCATGTGGATAATTTGCTGTTATATACAGACTTCACATCCTCTATTTTATTCCAGGATAAGATTATGCCAGTGATAATGTCACACCTTGCCTTAGTTTTTGGGATCAGATGTGTTTATAAACATCCTTGATCTTCAGTTTGGAGAAAAGAATTGCAAGGTAAAAATTAATCATCTGCCATATTCTTATTTTCCAATAACCATTAACATCCCTGAGTCTTTTGGCATTGCAGCTTGGCAACCCTTTGTCCTCAGGAGCCAGATTTGCATTTCAGATCATCAATTTCCCTAGATATACAAAGCATCCCTTTTCCCATATCAAATCTTATCTTCCAACATAGAGATTAAACTGCCTCTCTGAAGATACAAAGCCCTTCTACAAGAAACCATGGGAATAGAAACCAGATCTCCTGGCTCTCAGCCCTGGGCTGCATTGATACCTAGCTGCCTTGGGGCAGCAGAATCACAGATCTTTCTTGGGAAATTAGAGGGAAGGGAAATTAGCTGGAGGAAATGAACCACCGACTGTCTACAAGCTTGAGATCACCTACTCCCCAGCACTTGATCAGAGATTAAGCATCAGGGATGGAAACCTTAATGGAGCAGAATGAAAGATATTTGCTACCAGCAAATGCTCCCAGAAATATTTTTGTCTTAGCTGTAACTTCTGGGCTTTTTTTGCTTTCAAACTCTGCCAGTTGGAAAATAATTTCTGCAGCTGGCATTCCTCTCTCTTCACTGTCTTATAAATATGAAAAACAAAATATACACTCTTCCATAACAGTACAGTTTCTCACATTGCTCTAAAGGGTCACATTTCTGGGCACACAGACATCACACATACATAACATGTTATTGCAAAATATGTAGGCAGCTCCTTGTTTGCTTGCATACCAAGCTGGTTTTTAGGTACAAACACAGATTTTGTGTCAAGAAACAACGCAGTCCCATCTGAAAACCATTTAGAAAATTACAGTGATAGATGTCTGCTAGTGGAATTCAAATTATACCCTTGAAAATGACATCCAGAAAGTAGATTTTTTTCCTTTCTTGTTTTTAGATGTTTAGATATAATAAGTTGCTCTGAAATCCAGGTGACTGATGCTAAAACCACACCAAATACTATGTTGTTGATTGCAGTATAAAAGCTATATTGTGATAAGCCAGGTGGAGAATTGGAACTTTCAACCTCTCAGTCTTCAGGGAAGCAGCAGGGAGCCAGCAAGGCTTGCTGGGCTTTGAGAGCAGAAAAGCCAGATACCTGCATGTCTTGGGAGAAAAAGGATTTGCTAGGAGGAAGAGTGGGAAGGAGGAAGTGAATGAGCTGGAGATCTGCCTGAGGCTGAACATATCCTGAATAAGGATGTGCCTCACCTGTATTTAAAGGGGTTTAGAGCTCAGCCTGCTTTGGTGTAAAGTTGAGCTCTTTTCTCAGAGGAAATAGTTTGACTCTCAGCAAAACTATTTGAAATGCATTCACAGCTGATGCCCAGTCCAAAAACTGTTAGCACCAGTGCATGCTAACTACCCCCAAGGATCTCTAACACACCTTTTAAGCATCTTGCAGGGTTTTTACGGTCCTGCAAACTTTGACCCTAAAGGAGATTTTAGGCTGTACTCAGATCTAAAAAACATTAATTCTATGTTTTCTTACCATAGTATCAGTATATTCTTCCAGCTTTACCTCAGCAACTATCTTGTTATGCTGCAAAAAGAGATCTCGCAGGAAATCCTGTAGTAAGAAAAGAGAGAAATTTTACTCCCTAGTGGAAATTCAAGAAATAACAGTAGGAAATTAAATTCAAATTCAGCAAGGTTACACAAATCTAGTTTCACATTCCTGGTTAGTACTAGTGTCTTCAGTTTGACAAAGTTCAAATTTTTTTTAGCTGAAACATGGTGTTTTTTTGAATAAATTAGAAAGTAACTAAATTTCCCCAGAATAGGTATACTGGAGCGAGTCCTAATAGACTCATGAAATAAGCAAAAGACAACATAAGTCCTGCAATACTTGTTAATTGATCTCAAATACAAATATTTGCATTCAGTAAAATACTCATGCCTCCTCTAACATCTTTGCTGGGACACAGGCTGAGGCCACACACTGAGACTTCAGCACATGATGTGCAGCCCAGGGATGGACTTTTTTGACTGCTGGCTCAAAGTGTTTGAGTTATGGTTTCTGAACAGGCCTCTTGCCTCAATAGCCTGAGCTTTAATGAGAAATCAGTGTTCAGAAAATGTGCAGGTTCAGGAAGAGATTGTGAAGAAATTCCCTTAATAAAACACAACGGCTTTGGCTCTGTTTAGCTGGGAGAAGCACATGTGCAAAGCCTTGTGGGGCTCACTGGATACCTCAAGTCACCAAGACAACTGGGGTCATGAGACAAGGCTAGTGGCAAGCAGGAGCAAACCATCCTCCCTCCAGTAGGGCCCCTGAGACCATGCCAGAAGGCACAAGTCCTCAAACTACCTAGGAACAACCCAGAAATGCCATTTGTCACTCACACAAAAAGACAGCAAGTTGGTAAAGCTGATGGAAGGGCTCCCATTGACATCAGTGAGGTCAAGCCCAAAGAGATTTGTTAGAATAACTTACTTTGAGTTCACCAGCTGAAATAAATCCACTGCTGTCAGCATCGTAACTGCGCCAGATCTGAATGGGGATAGAGTGATGTGAGCACATAAATACGGCAGTTACTCATCTGCTCTGTGATAGATTGCAAAGATTCAAAGCAGAACTTCCATAATGAGCAAGTTGTTGCATTAGCCAACATTTAATTAATTTTAGATTAAATAAAATAAACTTTTCACACAATAGCTCTTACTCACACTTGGATGCTGTACATGCTACATGCTGCTATCACATGTTTAATGCAGACACACTGTCTATAAAAGGAAGACAATACTAAGAAACTGTTTTGCAATTCTTACCTAATTTGTACATGCAGCTTATTTTATTGCTCTGAGTCAAGGCCATATACAACAGGCCATTGATCTGTAGAAGCCCCCAGCTTGTACGTGAAATAAAAGCAACTGCATGAGATTTTGGAAAAACTGAAATTCCCTGCTGGGATACTTAGAGGCAGAGATGAGAGGAAGACTGGGCAAAGTTCTGTGGGCTTATTGACCCAACTTATGGAGATTTCCTCTCCATGCCCTAACAGTCTAATGTTTCAGGATAAAATGGGGCTTAAAATGTACCTGCTCTTTGTCTTGGTCTATACTGTATTGCAGGTGAGGAGCTGTAGGGGTGAACTGATGAGTGGGGACATTTTGTCTGTAGTGGCATGACTGATAGGTGGCTGAGAGTGTTTGTGAAATGTAGTGAGTTCTCTGGGTACCCTTGGTCCCGTCCTAGATACCACACCTCTGTTTTGCTGGTGTAAATAATGTAAAACCTTCTTTACTTGAACAGGTCAGAATGTGTTTTGCTTCCACAATACCCATCTATTTCCCAAGCTGCGTTTCACAGGGGACAGAAGGGTTGGTGCTCAAGGAGCTGGTGGTGTGCAAGGGGGAGGAGGCAGTGTGGAGATACAGACCCGCATGAATTCCACGCTGTTGTCCAAGGGAGTTTCCCGTCGGAAAAGCAGTAGGAAATTCTCATCATCCGGCAACATCATATTTGCAAGCTGGATTGAAAAACATTTTAAAAAATCCCCACAACAAAAAACAAACCCACACCATGAAAGTAAAGAAAGGAAAAAACTTGGGCAGCTACTGATCCAATATGTGAAATACAGGTTTGGCATGGAAATAAACTCCGGACCAAAGGATCTGGCCAATGTAATACTCCGTGGGTCACCTCCTCTGCATCCAGATTCAATCTTCCAGATCTTCCAAGTTTGCCACAGGTCTTAATCACAGAATCGTTTGGGTTGGAAGGGACCTTTAAGGCCATCCAGTCCAACTTCCCTGCAATGGCCAGACACATCTTCAACTAGATCAGGTTGTTCAGAGCTCCATCCAACCTGACCTTTGATGTTTCCAGGGATGGGGCATTAACCAGCTCCCTGGGCACCCCCTTCCAGAACTTCACCACCCTCATTTAAAAAAAAGTCTTCCTTAATCTACCCCATTTCAGTTTAAAACCATTACCCCTTTTCCTACTCCTACAGACCCTATAAAAAGTCTTCTAATTCTCCATCCTTCTATAAAAGAAATCTTGGGCTGGAGCTGGGCAGAGATACCTCCTGGATTTGCAAGCGTCCATCTGAGGTGACATCATAAACAGACATGAATTGCTCCTTCATCCTCTGAACTTCTTCTTCTGTGATGGTGCTCTGCCATGGGGAAAACAACAAGTGCATGAAAATTGCTGAAGGCACCAGAAGACTCTCCTGGAATAAATCTCTCCTCACTCACAAATAATCACCAAGATCATTGCATTCTTACAGTTGGGGGTAATGCCTTCAAAAACCCACAGATACACTATTGTGGATGAATTGTTGGAATTAAGTCCTATGCGTATCCTTGCAGCTACTAAGCTTTCAGTTGGAAGATCAGTGTTTGGGAGCTCAAAAATATTTCAGTGACACCTGCTTCTTTACCCAGCTGTTCCCATTATATCACTGGGCTTTGGTTTTGCTCAAGAGTGTGTTACAGAACTTTCCATCCTGCTTGTTTCCAGCTTGTGCTTTTCAGGAAGATATCCTTATCCTTGAATGACATCTCTGCAGTTCATTAGATCAGCAGCCTTGAAAGGTGTCAGTGGAGCTAGATTGTTGCTTATTATTGCCTGTCAGCTGATTTAAGACCTGGCACCAAGCCCTGTCAGCGTTTCTGGGTTAAAAGCACAGAATTTCAAGCAATTGACATTCTCTTTGTATCTGCTCAACCCCACAATTGATTTATACCTAGTGAGGAGTTCTCCAGACTTGCCAGGTTACGTGTTTCGACAGGCATCGCTGTGACAGGTGAAGTACAAAGTTTAGGTTCATCGGGCATGGTTTCTTTAGCAGAAGCCATGAGGTTCAGAACCACTCTGACTGGACTACACAAAATACAACTTCCCCACCACGTGAAAAGGCTTTTGGTCATATGAGCTTAGTGGCTGGGCTGGGAAGCTCACCTAGTTAATCTTTCCCAAGCAATTAAGTCCTATGTTACCCTCAGCACCCACAGTGAGCAGGTTCTGGCTTCTCTTCCAATTATGTGGGAGGTGGCCCTCTCTGGGAAGGGAGGGAAGGAAGGGAGAAGGATAACCCACACTGCATTGTGGCATACGTTTGTAGAAATTTTACAAGACAATAAATTACCTTCTTCCCAATCCCTGAATAAAAGTCCTTCAAAGTTTGTATAATCTCTACAACCAGGTGGATGTGGGATAGCAGCTATTCCTTCCTGAGTCTTCTAACCCAGTTTTTCATTCTTTCCAGCTGCTATTGAAGCTCCATACATTGTACACTCCCTTTTTTATCACTGTGACACAAGACCATGAGTGACACTCCCAAATTTACGCAGTGCACAGCTCCACACAGTGCAGTCCTTGGGGTGCATCCTTGGTGTGTAACACCAAGGGTGGCAGCTCCCAGTCTGGGGATGAAACATCAAGCAGCGATCCCACTGGGATGCACCCAAGGTGGCAGGCCCCAGAAGAAGTGGCTGAGTAGGTCCCAGGGCATGGCTGCAGGATCCTCCTTTCCCATGGTGGTGTCCAGAAAGTCCTGTGGGCTCGGGTATTGAGGGCACAGCACATCACTAAACACACACCTTGGTTTTCTTTCCCCTTGGCATGGTAACTCAGGCCCATGATATTAAATTGCCTTCTGACAGCATCTTGACACTTTGAGACACCTCCAAGGAGTTAGGCATGCCTATCAGTTGCCAATTTCAACAGGCTTGCAAAGTACTCTGAAATGATCCTCCCTCAAGCCCAGGAGGATGAATTATTTACAAAATTATAATCACAACTGATATTTGAAATGTGTACTGTGCATTTCAAACTAGTCATTTGTTAAAATGCTTACTGCACAACCTGGTGTCAGCTATTAACCACCACTTCACTGAGCTGTCTGTGGCAGGGACACTGCTACCTGCATGAAAATAGGACAGCCTCCTTCTTTTTATATTCTGATTTTAACTATGAGATACATCACGTAAATGCCTGGAATATTTACAATATTTACACAGCTCTGAAAGATTTTAGTCCAAGGGGTTACACTATAGTAGATTTTTCAACCTGGACAATCTTTATATCTTCACAAATATTCTACTTATGAAACACAATTGGTAATAGTTCTACCAAAACCCAGCCTTTACTCACATAGAATAAAATAATAAAGCACAAACTGGCTTTCCCAAGATGCACGTTCAAGACAAAATTATTCCAATATTAAAAATTTCTACACGAAGAACAATAGACCTTGTGTTATGACCATTAGGTTTCAAAAGGAACCTTTCTCTTTACCAAAAAAAACCCCAGAAGACTGAAAAAGCCCTGATAGATCAAATAAGATATTCCAAACAGAAACTAAGGTTGGGAGACCTGGTTTTCAAGACTGACCTCTTGGTGGTGCAAACAAGTAGCTTGCTCTATTTTCCTTTCTATTCCAAAAACATTTAAAAGCCTGGAAAACCCCCATAATCTACCTGATCTGTTCCCCTTGTCCAAGCAAGGGAGGACATGATTTGAAGTCTCACCTCACCCCACCAGCAAGGAGGCTGGGTCTGTACAAGAAGTTGAAAGGGGACACAGCCAGAACAGCTGACCCCAACTGACCCAAAAGATATACCTTACCATATGGTGTGGGGCTCAGCATATAAAGCTGGGGGAAGAAGGAGAAAAAAAAAAAAAAGGATGTTTGGAGATTGGTGTTTGTCTTCTGCAGTCAGCATGATGGAACTTTGCTTTCCCACACATGGCTGTACAGCTGCCTGTTCATGGGAATTGGTGAATGAATTCTTCATTTTGCCTTGGCTTGTGCCCTTGGGTTTTGCTTTACCTATTAAAACATCTTTATCTCAACCCATGAGTTTTCTCACTTTACTTTTCTGATTACCTCTCCCATTTCACTGGGGAGAAAGTGAGTGAGTGAGTGAGTGAATGAGTGAGGCTGCCTGCTGTGTTAAATCATGGTGTAACAAAGAGCAGCATACAAAAATGTGCCTCTTGTGTCATAAGATGGATCAGGAGGAAATGGCTCTGCAGCAAGTGAAAGTCTGTAGCTGAGCATATCTTTATCAGAAAATGCTGTCTTAAATATGTTATCTGCCTCAAGCAACAGATCCTTAACCAGTTTCAAAGGTTTGCAAAGCTTTCCTTTTTGTGAGAGTTTAAGTGAATTCTGTTGCATACTTTCCAGTCATTCTGTACAGAGAAGCCTTTCTTGTAATTCCTTGTTTTCCCTGGTGCATGCACCTCCCTGAGTTTGTGGATGATGTGTGGTTTCCAAGGGCTGCTGCATGTTCTCACTGCAGTCAGGAAAGAAATCTATACTACTTACCATGAGAAGGCCAGATGCTTTTTATTCTCATAAAAGAACACAGTTTAAAATATTGCCGTGACTTTGTTCACACATTTTTCAGGGTTAACAAGTAAATTTCTTACTACAGGTGTTTTTCCACAGAGTTTAACAGAGAAAAGCTTCTGTGCTTCAAGTGGCCATAACAAATGAATTTTCTGCTTTCTGCTTTCTCCTTTCCATGTCCAGTCTCCATCTTCCCTGCTGTGAAAACCCTTTAGAAGTATTTGTACCAACACAAAGGTAATCTGGTTTTTAATAGCGTTTGTAATCACAGAAAGGGCATGATCACATTTTTTTTTTAATTTCTGCAGCATTTTATTTCTTTGTCATGGCTGGTTATGATTGTTTGGAAACCTGGCTGTAATCTTTGTTAATCCATTCCTTTTATATTGTTGCACTCCTCGCTTCATGCTGACTAATTAAATTTTTGTTCCTTAAGGGATTCATGTGCTTGGCAGAACTTTGTCTTGATGAAAACACAATTATGAGTCATTTGGTTTGGAGGGCAAAAAGTGAAAGTATGGAGCACTGCACAGCATTTCCTACTCGATGAAATGGGATGTCTCATTTAATTTCTGCTGGTTAAGAAATTCCTGTAATAAACTGATTTATTTTTCCTTCTTGACATGATTTTAGAAGCAAGCTGCTATATTGATTAGGGTATAAAAAAAGATGAAACTACATTTAAGTGACTGTTATACCCTGTTCCTTGAAAAAAAAACTAGAGAATTGTCTGAAAATCCTGGCTCAAACACGTGTCTTCAGCCAAATATGATAGAAAGGCCAAGGGTCCCACAGATATAGAGTTCCTACAAGACCTACGAAAATAAATTGTGTCTGCCAAGAAGGAGAGTTGGAAAAGAAAATCAACAACTATTATCGTGCCAAAAGCTACACAGTACAGATATGAGGCCAGCAAGTACCAGATGAGAGACATCAGTAAGTACCAAATGAGAGACATCAGTAATGTACACTTTGACTTTAGAAGAAGAACCTTTCATTTTTGGGCCAAACATTTCTTCATTGTAAAAACTAATCTCATTAATGACTTTGTTACGCCCATGCAGCTGTAGGTTGAATGGCCAGCATAATTGTGGGTTTTTATACTACATCTCCAGGGCCAATTTCTCCTTTGGGCCAATCTTTCTCACTTAATTTCAGTGCTATCACTTGAGAATTTGGCCCTGTACTTTGGTTAGGATTTACTGTACTTCTGCATGTGACAATAGATGAGCACTTACCCTGTCATCCTGCATCGTGTTTTTGGTTTCTTTTCTAATTCTCATCAGCATAAATGTGGGAAAGCTTCTTTTCCATAGTAGACACCAGCATCCAACAAAGGCTACTGCACAGTCTTCCCTGTGCCATCATGGTTTTGTGGTTAGGTTTTGGACAGGTTTTCTGTTCTGTCCTCTCTGCTAGGCTGAAAGTTGTTTGATGTGCATTTGGGTGATGAAAACATATTGTGTCATTTTTACCATGGGTATGTTGGGTAAGCATTAAGAAATACCTCGAGGCACTTCAATGCCTTAATGTGAAGGAACAGGATTAGGAGCTGGCCAGGGTAATCAAGGCTGATGGAAGCCACACCTAAAGAAAGAACTCTATTTGGCAATAATCAGAATGATAGAATGGTTTGGGTTGAAAGGAACCTCAAAGATCATCCAGTTCCAACATCTTCCCCTAGACCAGGCTGCTCAAAGCTCCATCCAACCTGAACACTTCCAGGGATGGGACATCCACAGCTTCTTTGGGCAACCTGTTCCAGGGCCTCTCCACCCTGAAAGAATTCTGTCCTAACATTTAAAGAGCCAGGATTGCCTGGGGGTTAGAATTCTGAGATATTCTGAATGTGGATGAAAGCTGATTGCTTTCTGCTAGGGATCTTCTTGATATTCACCTGCTGGTCACCATTGACCTTAGGTCTCCTGGGGTGATAAAGCACAGTGGAAGTCTGTCTTGGATGGCTTTGAGGCTGGCTGATATTTTGGCCATTAAACATTGTTTGACTAGCTGTTGCATTCCTGGCTATGCTAAATTATACACATTATTTAGATAGACAATGCAGTGTGCAAGGCAAGGATGAAGTGCAAGAGCAGCTGGAGGGTGTTTATATTCTTTGGAAGTAAAAAGCAAAGACAAATCCTTAATGGCTGCTAAGAGTGAGCTCCAAAGGATTAACTTCAGTCCCTTCCAGTCATAACTATCCATGTGGTTTTCAGGCAGGAGGGATTTAAACAAGACTAATACCTGTCTTGTCTAATCAAATCTATACTTCAACAATTGTTGTGGTCTTCTATACACTTACAGTTAGGTGAAGGCAACCATCCTTTATCTGAAAGTTTTCTATCAAATTTGAGCATAATTTAGGCAAAGTGAAATACATATCTGAGAAAGCCCAATGTCAATGTGCATTTCTCTCCATATCTGCCCAGATATCACTGGTTCTAAGGAAACTTTCAGTAATCCAACACCAAAATTTACAGCCATTCCTCTATAAAGTCTTATCTAATTATTATGAGAATATACATAGAGCTTCATTAAAACCATAGAAAAGAGGAAGCAAGGAAGATCCTTAGTGATCTTGATACAGAAAGAAAGATGTACAGGACTATAAGACAGAAATGCAGGAGCTATAGTTCCTGTTCTAATAAAATTACTTATTTGATGCTGGAAGTAACTGTCCTTTCCACTGGGCATTTGCCTCAGTATAAAAACTTTTAGAAAATGTATGTATAGAGTTGCCATAATGTAGAAGAAAGAGGTTTATGAAAGAGCAGAAGAGAGCTCAGGCTGCTCATGGCGGCTATGCAGTAGCAGCTTGGAAGCTGGAGGTTCAAATGGTTAGAGAGAAATTACAGCAGTGATAAGAGAAACAGGTGAACAGTGCCAGCAGCTAGAAGATATAATGCTGGCATGAGGATGAATTACACACACCTGGAAACTGAAGGGATTTTCTTAGGACTGGGATGGAATAGAATAGAATAGAATAGAATAGAATAGAATAGAATAGAATAGAATAGAATAGAATAGAATAGAATAGAATATTCCAGTTGGAAGGGACCTACAACAAACATCTAGTCCAATTGTCTGACCACTTTGGGGCTCAACAAAAGTTAAAGTGTATTGTTAGGTGCATTGTCCAAATGCCTTCAGCAATCACCCACTGCTGGATGAGAAGGGACAGGAAGCAGCATCTGGGATTTGGTTGGTTTACTACAGGTCTACCTTTGTTGCAGAGTTTTCCCTTTCCCCCCACAATTGTTGATGGTTCAATAAAAGACAATGAATTGGCCTCCATCGATGGATGCTATTTCAAGTTTCTTTCCTCTCTCAGAGTTGTCAGGAAAAGCTGTGTCGCTCAGCTTCCCGACAGGCTCATTTTTGCTTTGTTTTCCCAGCTGCTCCCATCCCCTGGCATTTAGTGTCAGCTGGGGATGCTGCAGAGTAACTGGGAAGAAAAACAGCTGAAGGACCACAGTGGTCATTAAGAAAAATAACAGCTTATAGAATGCAGGCTGAAAAAATATAATTATGAAGCCGCTCTCTATTCAAGCAGAGACAACTTCTAGTGCTGACAACATTATTTATCACTTGTGTAGCACTTCAGACAGAGTCACTAATTAATCCTTGTGACACATCTGTAAATTGTGCCAGCGTACTGCTGTCTCCCCCTTTTTCCGTGCAAGGAAACTAAGACATTAAGAACCCAAAGGAGTAAAGGTCAAGATGAGTAGTACAGCAGATGGATGCTCAGTCCCAGCTCACTCTTTTATCACACAGGACACTTTCTGTAGGATGGTAAAACCAATACAGAGGGGACCCTTTACCCCTCCTGCCATAATCACAACCCTGTACATTATAAATCATGCAAAAAAGAGAAAAATGGCTCAATGTTGTTAGACAAACTCATTGTACAAAGGTAGTTAAGACTTTTGTTTAACTTGGTGCTCAAGTGGCCCCCATAGTCGAGGGAGTGGGCAGAGGACTGCTTTCAGCCTCCCAGGACAAAAGTTCCCCTTGAGGTTTCTGCCACAAAGACAGCCTGCTTTGCCTGCAGCCTGCCATGTAATTTTATCACTAATATTACCAGAGTGGAAACACTGCCAAAAATAGGCAAGAAGACTGAGGGAAAAAAACCAAAAGCATTGAGAGCCTGTCTGAGCACTCTGAAAGTTAGTGAGCACCATCCTTCAGAATTAGCCTATTTGTTCTATTTAATAGGAGGAGAGTGAATTGGTTCTTTCTCCATTCAGTTTGTGTTAAACTATCTCTTTTAATGGCAAAACTTAGCTAGCAGAAGCAAAGGAGATGCAACTGGATCAGTGTGCTGAGTTAAGCTAGAGTCATCCAAACAGGGACTTCTAACAAGCAATAAAATATTGATTTTTTAAAGCAGGAAGTTAATTGCTAGAACACCCTCATATTGCAAGTTCTGTGTGCTGATAAATGACACAACGTAGTGGAGTTCACACTGGCAACAATAAGACTACAAAAACTGTAGGGGTTTGCTACTTATTTGGTGTGACACTGTCCTAGGACCTCATGTGAGGGATACACAAGGGCAGCTATGGGCTAGAGTGGGGCTTGGAGTTTCTCTTGACTCAAACCCTTAGGAAGCTGCCTTCAGAATGAGATCTCTGATTATCCCTGGATTTTATCACCATCAGCTTACTCCAGAGAGCCCCACTTGGAGGTCCCACTGCAGCACTGAGCTCTGCAGCCTCATTTTAAGTGTCTCCTTCAACATCTCATGTTTGCTGTCACTGAGTTTGTTTGAGCATGCTTTGTGTTGCTGTTTCAGTACCCCAAGACCAGCAGCTCCCAATTTCATCTTTTGTTCCTGGGTAAACAATCACAAAATTTCTGATTTCTCTTTAAATCAGCTTTTCTGTGTCCCTAAATGTTCTTATTGCTGAATCTTTTTTGATTCGTTTGAAGCCTTTTTACATGCCTATCTCTTCATCTAGCCATCCACGCTCTGAAAGACATTTCTGCAGAAACTGCCAATATTTCAATCCAAATTTACTTGCAAATTAAATAAAAATATGCTTGAAAAAATTACCCACAGCTTCTATTTTTTTTAATTGCAGCCCTAAAGATCTAAGAGTACTAATTGACTTGTAAGTACCACTCTGATTTTACACTTGATGCTCAGGAATTTATGCCTTTTATCAGCTATCTTTTCTGTATTTGTTAATTAATTTTTGCTTAAAGGAATTGTTTCATCTCTGTTTTTTGGCATACCCCCTCCTTCCATTTGAAAGATGTTTTCTCCTTTCCCTATTTGGGCAGACTCTGTGTAGTGAAAATATTACTATATCCTTTGTAAACTTCTGAGTGCTGGCCTGAGTGGCAGGATTTCTCCTTCACTGATGGTGACACTCATTGGCAAGGTAAGACCTGGAGCTGAGGAAAGCAGCCCCTGTAAATTGTAGTGCGACTTCTGTTTGTATGCAGACAATGAGAGAGGAGAAATGCTGCCAAAACCAGGAAAAGAAACCAGGGGAGAAGCCCAGAAACACTGTAGAGCCAGGTCTGGATCTTAGAAGCAACAGAATTGATGCTCATTTGGTTATTAGCCATTTGTGGCAATACAGACATAAGCCTTCTTCCTAAGCACCATTTAGAATTAATGACAGTATATTTGTTAAAAATTGACCTGTGAAAGAGACCTATCATATGAACAAAATTAATCAGCACAGGCTTGAACAAATAAACCATGAACATTGCACTCCCGCTCAGCTAGTCAGGCTGTATGCCCGTGCTTTTTCACTTGGTTCTATTCAACAACAGTAAATGACTTTCTCTCCACACTGCCAACCAGCCCCTTCAGCTGGTGCCAACTGCGATCTGCCCCTGACCAGCAGATGTTGGGCTGGAAACAACTGATCAAACTGCTTAGCTGACTGCACTTGTTGTACGTGCTTAAAAGCCACCCTGTTGCCAAGAGAAAAGCTCTTTACCTTGGAACTGCTAAGGAAGTCGGCAATCGGGGAACAACAAACACAAACCATCTCTCAGCATAACTTTTTTACTTGGACCTGATGGGCAACTAACGCGGCACAGTCACTTACTTCTGGTCCCAGTTTCTCCAGGAGATGATGAAAAAAATCGTCAAGCTCCTTCCCTTCTATGTAACCATTGTCTAAAAAAAGAGCAAATATATTAATGGTCAAGGGTACTGCCTGAGTTCCAGGAACCGTGCAGGTAGCTCAAGGCTTCAGGGTCAGGATCTCAGCCCTGCCTGCCCACTCAGGGGAGCCCCATGTTCTACTCAATTTCATCTCTTCACTTCTGTGTGAGGGCTGGGCACAGCTGCGGTGCTCCCTTTAGAATTTTTCTTACAGAAAACTTTTCAGAAACAAAACATGTCCCAAACTGGGACGAAAAGAGAGAGCAGCAGATGAAACGGGGAAATGATGAAAAGGCAAAAAATTGGGGGTTGAAAGGGTGATTTACAGCTATGATACTCATGGTGAGGAGGACGAGGGGGGCTCAAAAACACCGGCAGGACCTCGTGGGTGTAAAGCTCAGAAATATCGATCCCATGTGCGGCATCCCAGGCACCCACACCGCACCCACCCCGGCGGTCCCGCTCGCCCCTGCACGGACAGACCCCCGCACGGCACCCAGCGGGCCCGGCACCCACGCACCCCTCAGCCGGCGCCCCCCACGCGTGTCCCCACTTGCCGTCGGCGTCGAAGCGCCGCCAGGCCCCGAGGAAGGCGGCGGCGTCCAGGCGGCCGTCGGCGCCGCTCTCCATGCTGCTGCTGCTGCTGCTGCTGCTGCTGCTGCTGCTGCTGCTGCTGCTGCTGCTGCTGCTGCCGGCCCTGGCCCTCACCCTCGCCCTCCCTCGGCGGCACACCCTCTGCCCCGCACCCCGGCGGTCCCGCTCGCCCCTGCACGGACAGACCCCCGCACGGCACCCAGCGGGCCCGGCACCCACGCACCCCTCAGCCGGCGCCCCCCACGCGTGTCCCCACTTGCCGTCGGCGTCGAAGCGCCGCCAGGCCCCGAGGAAGGCGGCGGCGTCCAGGCGCCCGTCGGCGCCGCTCTCCATGGTGCTGCTGCTGCTGCTGCTGCTGCTGCTGCTGCTGCTGCTGCTGCTGCCGGCCCTGGCCCTCACCCTCGCCCTCCCTCGGCGGCACACCCTCTGCCCCGGCCCCGCCGCCGGGCCCGGCTTTCAGGGCGGCGGCCCCGCCCCGGGGGCGGCCCCACGGGGGTCGCCGTGGGGAAGTCTGCCCCTTCCCGGAGCTCGTCCCACCGCCCGGCCGGATCCCTGGCGGGTGTGCTCGGACACGGGCTGTGGCGGGATGGAGCTCGGCCGTCGAGGTGGGCTGGAGCAGCCCGACCCCGCAGCCCCCGCTTCGGAAGAGCGGCGCGTCGCTTGCATACGACCTTTAAAGCTTCAACCCCCCCCGAATGAAGGCAGAAGTGCTGGAGGGAAATGTGAGGCTTCATAGAAGTAGTAGAGTTTAAGGGGAAAAAAAGGAGTTTTCTGAAGCTGGTAACTCTCCTCCTCGGTTTGTGAAAGCAGAGCTGCAGCAGGCAGAGGTCTCTCACCTTTTCATTCCTCACAGCCATCGGGAGGGTACCCCTCGCCAGAATCAGTAGCCAGAGGACAAAGACAGACAGAAACCTGCATCGTCTTCCTCCTGTAATACTAATCAAATGGAGAAACCGCGGGGTTTAAGGTCTCTGTGCTGGTAGAGCATTATATTCATGATGGACCAGCTTGGGAGTAGATTTGATTTGAATGTCACTGGGTATTCACCTGCAGTGATTTTAGGCACCTAGGACTGAGCTGGTCTCCATGTGTGCTCCGAGAATCATTATTATCTCCTTTGAGACCCTTACAGTTATTTCTAAGTTGCCTTTGATTTGATATATACATATTTTTGTTTTATTCACGTAATGATTGCTTTAGAGATGCTCTCAGAAGCAGCAGAAAAGGCTTTTAAAAAGTATTTAATGTTCGCTCTGAGAAGGTTCCTATTTGATCTGAGGGAGGCAAAAAAACCCTGAAGAACTGAGTTGTGTTTTACTCAGGAAATACTTTCAGGGATAGCACACAGCAATGTCCAGCTTTTCCAGTGTGCAAAGAAAAAGGAGATGCTGTAAAGCTGATGTGTTTAAACAGCAGCATGGGAGCATCTCAGTACAGGGATTCCCTAGACAGCAGCCTGGGATTACCTTTGGACCTCAAAAAATTTATTATCAAGATCTTGATGCAACAGCAATGCCAGAAGCACTCCTTGACTGTGCTCTGGTGGGGAACGCCAGCATGGGAGAGGAACTCATTAGGTAATGACATGGAAAAGTCTAAATTTTTAGGGGATACCAGCTCGCGTCCCTTGCAGGCAAGAGTAGAGTCACTCCACAGGTTTCTCTGTCATCTGTCCTTGCCTCATGGCCCAAAGTCAGGCCTCACCGTAGGTTGAGGGCTCCCTCATGGAACCCCTCCTTCAGTCCCCTCTTCCCACATGGCTCCCTGGTAGTGGTGGCCTTGTGCTCCATGGGAGCTGCCTGATCTCCTGTGTTAGATGAAGTCACCTGGCACTGCTCCATGGCATGAAGGTCACTTTTTAGGGCCATCTCTCTTCCCAGGACCCAAAGCCCATCTACCCCAGACAGGGAGCATACTGATCCAGGTGTTTAGGAAGAGATGTTCATCAGTTTCTAACATGCTTTGCAACCTGGCTTTGGAAACCACCTCCATGGCTGATAACCAAGAAGGTCCCCTGGTATTATGATCATGACAACTGGTTTCTTACTAAAAAATACCTTTAACAAAACTAATTTAAGAGAAAACACTACCCATGTTTTGAAATATTTTGCAAGTGAAAGCACCCTGCCATTTGGCAGGGATGGAGACAGCAAGATTTTATGGGGTTGGATGCAAAGCTCAGGAGACTGAGAAGAGCTTCCCATAGCTGGTTCTCCCCTGTGCTTTCACAGGAGGAAGAGCAGGCAAGAAGTGACACCTTATTTAAACTACCTGTATTTATCCAGCATCTCACACAACTCCATTGAAACCAGGTGCAGTTTGGAGAGAAAAAAGGATCTTCATGCTTAAAGGGCTCTCACAAGAGCTCATTGTTACCTGTACATGAGTATGTGGATGATATGTGTCCATCCATCTGAGCATCCTTGTCATCCCGGACACTCTCAGTGCTTGACAGAGAGGGATTTTGATTTCACACAGCACCATACCTGCAAAGGGGGAAAAAGGAGCAGAGATTATGGATTCCTCTTCTAACTGCACCAGCTAAGCCTTTGCTCTCCCCACAAAACCCTCTGCTGAAATACCCTATAGATGCGGGGTAGATACCCTATAGATGCACAGCTTAGATGCTCTGCCCCACCTCAAGTATTGCACACAATGGATTTAAGGTTCTTAGGAGAGGAATTGCAAAATTTAACGCAAAGTGACTGGAAGCAGGTAAATCCCAGCCTGCAGAGAGGATATGGCTGTCCTGCTGCATGCCTGAAATGTGTTCATCTTCTCCAATTTCTTTAGGTGACACAGTAAAGCCTGAATGAGAAGAAAAAAAGCTTTAAAAAACAAACAAACAAACAAACAAACAACCAAAAAAAAAAAAAAAACCAAAAAAACCCCAAAAAAAAACCCAAAAAAAAAAAAAAAAAACCAAAAAACCAGCTCAGAACAATTTTTACTCATCCAGTTGGACTTTCTGTGGAACACTATAAATTTGAGGAGCATATTGAACTGTGGACCTATTGGCATTAGTATTAAAACAACACACTGAAGATAGCTGCTGTGTGTGCAGCTCATGTACCAAACTCAGCAACCACTCTGCCTTGGCTTATTTCCTCAGAGGAATAAATAAGAGTTAGAGGTAGGCAGTATTTTAAAAAGTAATGAACTCTTTTAAACAAGGACTTTGGCATCAGCTTTGCACTGTGCAATAAAGTTCAAGGCTGAAGAGCTCAAACCTGTGTTTTGAAAAGCTTAAAAAAATACATATATATATATAAAGTGCTTCAGTAGGTCCCTAGAGGCTGGAAGCATTTGCACAACCATTGCCTGGTCCTGCTGTGGGTCAAGGAACCCTCCAGCTGAGGACACCAGCAATGCTGTTTTATTTAACTGATATTGATAATAAATTAAGAAATGGCAATTATTGCCAAGTAAAGAGCAAAATAAGGAGCTTGTGGCCAAACCCCAAGCTTTGCAGAAAGGCTTAGTCAAACTGTACATGGGAAAACATGGATAAAAGTGCAGATTGTTCATCTGGAAACAAAAATGAGGGGCAGCTGACAAATGCCTCATTCTTTGGGCCAGACTCAAAGTATTGATGTGAAATGAAATATTTGGGTTCCCATGAACAGACTAGAGAACAAAAAAACAAACCAAATATTTGGATTTGTGGTAGGACTTTGCTCCTCACCTTTATGGAAGAAAATTTCAAATACATGCAGGCACAGTTAAATGGAAATAATTTTCCTCATCAAATGGCTTCAGCTTCCCTTCAGCTTTGCACTGACTGGAGACACTGAGGAAGCCAACACCAGCCATCAGCATTTCATCTTTCACTGGGCAGGTGTTTTGCATGTGGTTTGGGTCCTGCACGGGTCCTGCAGAATGCCACAGCCTGGATCCCCAGTGTTCCCCGTTTTCCCCAGACCCTGGTTTGTATCAGGGCAGTGGAAGGTGGGTGTGCTGGCTGAGCTGCTATGCACTGCTCGGGCTGCCAAGGGTGGGGATGATGCATTCCTGCCTGGCAAGGGGTCTGTGAGCATCCCAGCAAAGGAAAATGCTGCAGGAGCAATGAGAGACAGACTGAAAGGAAATCAAAATGCAAATAATACAGTCAGTAAAGGCCCCTACTATTCATACAATTTTTTGGAAATCAAGTCAGAGATGAAGCTGTCTGCTGCAGAAAAGAAATAGACTCTTCTTTCCAACCTATCCTCAGATGGGTACAAGCTGCTTGTTAGCAGTACACCCCCACCTTCCAAGAAGGATGGCTTTCTCTTGCCCCTCCTTCCATCCCGCTCCCTCCCTCTGCCCAGCAAATCCCACATTCCTGTGCTGGGCTAGATCCGGGGTCCATCTTTCTGGTTGATGTGGTGCAGAGTGTGTGGGTTCAGGGTGCAAAGAAGGGCAATGACAGTTCAGGTCAGGTACTGATGGATGTGGTGTGACACAAAGACTACCATCTCACAGACATTTCCATCCACAGATTCCCACTAAAGCTAAGTTTCTCCAGCCTTCCCAGCCAGCCCTCCAAGTTGAGGCTTCAGTCCTCTGTTGTCTTCATTTTGGACCAGCAATGGGATCCCTTGAGTGTTATAAGGAAGCAGACAACCTCTTCCCACAAGGATTCCACTAAAATGAGGAGTCAGGACATCAGAAGGTATCTGAGATTTCCCAAAAGAAAAGCTGATATTTCCCCCAGCTACATGCTGCTCATTGTTACCCAGGGAATGCAGCCTCAGTTACAGTTCGTGACTTTCATGATTTTAGTCTTTGGCTAGAATTTAATGTTGTCCAAATAAAGCCTGGGCTGTACAGCCTCCACAGCACTCTCCTCTACCCTCTGTTAGGTCCTACTCACCTAAGCAAATGGGAAGGGAAGGAGGCATTCCTGGAACGATGCTAAACAGAGATTACAGAGTTAACTTGACTCTTCCATTCAGTGAAACCAAATTGGATTTGCCAAGCTAGCAGCCCCTCTCCTGCCTTCCCTGGCTGGTATCAATCTAATTAAATACTCTTTCTCCCATGCAGCTTTTTTATTCTCAGGTCAACTTACTGGAAAAGCAGAAAAAACAGGCTCTGAAGGATTGGATTCGGGGTCAGCTGGCAGAACTCATCATAAACAGTCAAAGCAGCATCAGCACAGAGGCATCAGAGCAAAAACCTCAACTCACAGCTGGGAGGAACAGTGGCAGCATATCTGCTTTTCCATGCAGGCTTCCCAAACATGGGCACGTGGAACCTGCATGTAATAAATCCCTAGGACAGCTGATGTAGGGATGTCAAAGGCAGAGCAGCTTTCTAATTAGGAAGAGGCTCGATCTTCAGGAGCCTCTTCAGTTTGCTGTGGGATATGGTATAAGACCTGTAATAACAGATCCCTCACAATGACACCATCTTCTTTGCAGAGACCCACAGATTGTTTTCCCTCTACTCAAAAATGCAGCTCTTCAGGTGTATTTTCACTCTTCAGCTTCTTGGTGCTGATGAGCATTGTTGCCCTCACAGCGATTCCTCTTTGGTACTTGGCATGGAAGGAATTTTTACCACAGGACACTCGCAGCCCCTGCTCCTGCAGGATCTCCCTGATGCAGCAGGAGCAAGTACAGGTGAGAGGGCCCAGGGAGGGGGTAAGCTGGCATTCTGGTTCTGGTTCCTGCTCAAAGTGCCTCATCCTATGGACCACCTTGTCCCTGGCTGCTGATTGAGAACTGGCAGCTTTGTCCTGGACTCAGAAGAAAAAGGAGCTTTATCAGGAGCTCAGCCATTGCCCTGCACCAGCCTTTCTCCATCAGCTGGGATTTCTCTCCTTACCACGTGACCCTGGAACCTCTAGGGCATCTCACAATCCCAAGGGGCACTTGGAGGCAGGCCCCCACTAGGCTGCTTTCTAGTGACTTGTCATCAGCCAACAAATCACTATTTGATTTGTTTCCCTGCCCTGCAGATCACCCTAAAGCCTCACTTCTGCATTTCTTCACCCATTCAGATGTCTGTTCCCCAGGTCTCTGAATATGCAAACTCTGTGCAGCTCTGGAAGACTGCCCTCCAGAACTGGAGAAATCTCAGTTTCAGGAAGGGAAAAAAAGACTTCCACATGCAATGATAAGAGCAGCATTTTAAGATGCCAGTCACTAACAGTGCCTGCTGAAACAAGGTGCCATCGTGGCCTGAGGAACTCCAGGAGCACTGTCTGTTTAGTGAAGCTAATTGCTCTCAACCAAAAATGGGCACATCCCTCTCTGTCCCCTGGGGAAAACACCCCAGCTGCTGTGAAGTCCTGCCCTGCTGTGGTGAGGAGGCTTTGGAAATGCTGGACATTAGTGCAGGACAGCTCAGGTGGCTCCAAAGGCACTTGCTGTGGTGCTGGCAAGAGTCCCCTGTTGGGAGAAGGCATGAGGAATTGCAGGAGGATGGGCACAGAGATGAGTAGGAAAGCTGTGAAGGTGCCTGGCAGATCTTCCTGTGATCCCTTATTTCTGGGATGGGGAGCTCATACATTAGAAGGAATGGTTGGCACTTTGTGTTTATGTTGCAATTTTCAACAACTTGAAAATTTGTTTTCAAGAAAATTGAAAATTGCAATTTTCGATTGCATTTTATTAGGATGGGGAAAGACTGCTCTGTTTTCCAGGCCTGATCAATAGGAGACCAGCATTAAATGATAATCTTTACTCAATCTGTGCTGTTTGTTACTCCTCTGGCTCATGGCTCCAGGAGAAGCAAAGGACAGTGTTTCTACCGGAAACCTTCCCCAAGCTTCAGCACGAGCAGAGGATAATCTCCAGAGGTGGGATTGAGGCACAACCCACCCAGTATTAGCATCCCTGGGCATGAGGAAAGCAGCACAGCTCTCATGCGTTTCAAACAGGAGCACAGCCTTCTGGTATTTGCCCAAAAATTATTCTCAGTACCTTATTTCGTTTGCAATAGGAGAGAGAAATCACCTCCACATTAATCAATTAATAAGCAGTGGTGGTGAAAAGTTGTGCTGGTGGGAGCTCTCAGCTAAGTGTGGTGGGTTGCACAGATTTGTGACTAATGGGCCACATTAATTCCCAATTTGTCTCAGCCTGGATGGCTGGCTCTGGCAGAGGGGGGAAGATTTAGGAGGATTACAATTCCCATCTTAGGAAGCAGCTATCTACTGTTATTACTGCACATCAGGGAATACTTTAAAAAGCTCAAAATGTATCAGTCAGATTTTAACCTCCTTTAGCAGGGAGTGGGAAGTAGGTCCTGCAGCTGCGGTACAGAGCTGTCTGAGTTCACACTGGCACACAGCCACAGCCCTTCTTCAGTGCCTCTCAGAGGGGGAGGTGCTCCCACTATGTACATCAGAGGTGAAATTCCTTGCCAGCAAAACCTGAAAACCAGATTTAAGAGCAGAAAAGAGAGGAGCAGCTCCCTCCAGAAGAGCTTTTTGCCCCCATTTCCTAAAGGTGGATCAGTTAGGTGCAGTTCTGAACTGAGATGCTCATGGTAAGACCCCTTCCAGGGCAGCATTTCTAACTGGGTGACCAGGACTGCTGGTCCTTCCCTCTGGTATGCTCATACTGAATGTACACATGCTTATGTGCATGGGGCGAAGCAGACGGCCTTGCTGTCACCTCAGATGCTGCCTCCCCTTTGCTGTTATCCCCTAAATATGGTGAAGGCAACTGCTCTCTTGTCTGACAGCAGTCATGGCCCAGGGACCAAGCCCTGGTGTCACACATAACCCCAGCTGGGGCCTCTGAGCCCTTCCTGTGTGACCAGACTGTGCAGCACAGCACTGTGGAGATGCCCTCAGCTGCAAGGGGAATGAATGCTAGCAGCATGCCTGGGAGGCAGGCACTTCTCCCATATCAAACTTTGCTTCCACAGCTGCCAGCAAACTGCCAGCACAGCACCAGTGTGTGACAGGAAGGAACACAGAGCATTTGTGATACTCAAAGATATTATGGATGCCCTGGAAGAGCAACCCTTTCCTTCAGTGGTACCTCTACCTGATCTCTGTTCAGTCTCCCAGGAACTCCAGGAATCCTTGCCACTGACAGCCCACTAAAGCAGCTGAATGTGGCTTCTGGGCTCTGCCCCTCACCCTCCCAGGGAAGCACATGGGCCAGGATAGGCAGGGATCACAGGAGGCCACCCCCAGAGCAGCTCAAGCAGCAGAGAGGAAAATGAGAAATGAGGGTTCTGCCACCAATGCACCTGCTTGGAGGGCCCAAAGCTCATGGAAAAGCAGCACCTTCCGTGCTCTGCAAGAATCTCCTCAAACCTCCTGGCTTGGCTTGGAACCAGGGGACAGTGGTTGTACCTTTCCTGAAACACTTGCCCATGGTCTCTATGAGCTCAAGATACTGAAAATAAAAGTAATTATTTCTTATATGTCGGGGTTCGCTGTTATTTGTCTCTGCCCCGACATGGGAAAAGTGGTTCTGGGTGGCTGCGATTTCGAAGGATGAGCCTGGACTCTCAGGTTTTCGGTCTTCAGTCTTGTTTATTAATTCTTATCTACAATATTTTCTCTCTGCCCAGCCGAGGTCTTTCAGCAGGACAGTCAAGTGCACTCTCCCCCGCCCACGGGACGGTTGTGTCTTTTATAGTGAAAATTACGTATATCATATTTACCTTTAATTCCCAATACTTTTCACCCTTATAGACAAGTGTACCTTCACCATGAATCAATCCAAATGTGCCAACATTATCACACAAAATGGAAGACATGAAGAAGGAAGAAGAACTCAGGACTACGCCCTGAATCCTCCATCTTGTCTTCATGACCCCCATGTACCTAATTTTCTAAAATCTATATTTCATCCCGTAAATATACTATTGACACCCTAGAACTTCTCATTTCCTCATACACAGATATTTCCTCTCTAGATGGATCAAAGTCAAGCCACCAGACACTTTTGGCAACATTCCAAGGTCTCCGAGCCCCCCAAGTTCTCTCGGTGACTCTGGACATTCAGAGTGATGTGTTGAGTTCCCACACTTATACACAGAAGAGGTACAAGAAGGGTGATCTGGACGCAACATTAATTCTTTTCAGTCAGGCTGATAGTGCTGGACATGCCAGGCAGAAAGAAAGTAAAGAAATTATAACTTCACTCCTCCCCACCTCCAAAGCCACACACACAAAAAGCCAAACCCCAGGTCTTCAAGACCTCTCACTAGCACTCCTTTATAGTTGTTTCTCTACCACTCAGCCTGCCCACTACACAGTGATGGCTGGAATAAAGATGAATGGCTTTCCATAAATAATATGGAAAAATACTGAATGAAATCCTTATACTTCAGCAAACAAATGTTAGCACTAAAGCTTTTTTTTCTTCTTAACAGCACAAACACATGCTTTGTCTACAGCATTTGTGACATCCGTTTCTTTGCTTTACTGATGCCAGGGTGCTGTGGCTTCTCACAGAAGGAGCAGAACACTACCTCAGATAACTGATGAGAAGAACATCAAGCACAAGTAAAAAATCTTCAGCAATTAACTGCTCTGGAAGTCATAAACTATATTAAATTTTTGTCTTAATACCAAAATCCTTGGTGTAAATTTCTTCAATTCACAAAACCAATAATTGGAGAAACCCCTCTTTCATACTTATGATCTTCAGAATGTTGTTTTTTTCAATGACCAATAAGAATAAATACTGCAGTTTATTTATTAATAAATGAATTTTCATTTATGCTACTGGTATTTCAAGTTTTCCTTTGCAATTTGTCTTCTGTTCTTACTAATGGCAAATAAACCAAAAGTATATATGTGAATATGACGACACTTTGATAATAATTTCAGATAAATGCATAATTTGATATCAGGGCAAACCACAGGAAAGAAGATCCAGCCTTAGTGACCGCTTACCCACCACCTTCTAGCCTACATTTGATAAGTAAACATCAACCAGGTGCATTACAGATGTTCCGTTTCAACTTAGCAGCCTTCTATAAAAGAATAAAAGCTTCCCTTCCCAGAAGGGAAATTAAATATTATGATTTCATAGGGATCAACTGGGCAATCTTAGGTCCATGTCCCCGCGCTTGATGGCACCCCATCCCTTTTGATGGCTTTGACTTAGGCGAACATTTTTTTTTTTCAGGATCCATGCTATGTCACAGATATCTTCCCCTCAAAGTTCTGCCTTCCCCCTAGATTGTTTCCCCTGTTTTGCAGGATCTGTGAGGTTAGTTTTGGCATTTTTGGCCCTTTGCACTGAACCTCATTTTCTCCGAGACCATTTGCCTGAAGTTACTAAAGGTTCCAATTTTCTAGGTCTACTGGATTTTTTTTTCAATTGCATTTCAATTGATGCTATCTCCTTTCCAGAACCTTTGCAAATCTTTATTTTCGGTGTGACAAGATTTCGTATCCCTTCCCGAAAGGGAGTTCCCATTCATAAAACAAAACTTTGCGGCTCAGAAAAGAAAGACGTAAAAACACACTGCAAAGGACATATCATCAAAAGAAATATACATGAAGAGGACAAAAAAAAGAAAATTGGGACATTTAGTGAATACAAGAAAATGGTCTGGGAGGAAATGAGGTGCAGCGCAAAGGGCCAAAAGATGCCAAAACTAACCTCACAGATGCTGCAAAATCTGGAGAAAACATCTAGGAAGAAGACAGAACTTTGAGGGAAATATATCTGTGACACGGCATGGACCCTGGGAAAAAAAAACAAAACAACATGTCGCCAAAGTCGCAAAGTCAAAGCCATCAAAAGGCATG